>NC_088245.1:120995130-121330130 GCF_036013445.1 Caloenas nicobarica | reverse complement strand
AGGCCTCTGCAAAATGGCAGGATGGAAAAAGGCTGAAATAAAGAAATTCTCAAACAGAACTCCACCTAAACAGAGCAGAAACTGGCACGGGCCTCTGTCTCTGTCTGTCTGTCCATCCTCCTAGCCAGAAAATCCTGACTCTCCTTAAATATGAAACATGATGCTAATGATCAACTCACTCTCAGTCAAACGGGCACATCCAGAAAGAAGAAAAAGGCCCCAAAGGACAGAAGTGAGACAAAGTTTGGTGGTACGGGGTGCCAGCATCATGTGCTTTGGGGGCAAATAAGAATCTCTGCTACAAGCTGGGAGCCCGTACTCCTGGGATTGGCACAGGAGCAGAAAGGCTTGTGTGCACGGTTCTGGGTTGTGTGCACGGGCTCATCTCAAAGCCGCAGGGAGCTGTAATGTGATGCAGTGGTGGCAAAAAGAAATGTGATGAGCAGATTTGCTAAGGAGCTATTTTCAGAAGTGAAGGGAATACTGAGTAACACTGCAAAGCACGGTAATGGCATCTCCTTTGGGGCAGGTACTGTGTCATTTTTGAACCCTTTCTCAAAAACAGGATGAATACCCACCAAGAGACCAGGGAAAAGCTATTCTAGGTATCAGGGGATTGCACTGTCTGGTTTACGAGAGGAGGTGACAGGACCTTGGTTGGTGTAGTCCAGCAAAATTTCCAAATTTCCAAATTTGAAATTCCAAAAAATGGTGGAAATTGCTAGTTGTTTTGTACTTGGGAATAGAGAAAACATAAAACTGGAGAAGGAACTTACTCCAGAGGAAGGGGAAATAATGTCTCTGCAGCAGATGCACGCTGCACATCGTCACTGCGTGTCATGAGGAGCTGCACAAAAAGTAAAGCAAGGAGAGAGTATGACTATACAACAACAGATACTGAACATACAAGACACACTGCCGGCACAATGAGAAACAGGGTCACAGCAGGAAATGTCCCTCACCTAGAAGAGAGGAAACACCTGGTGAGGCAGGGAATGACAGGTCACTGCTGTGTGGCTTTTCCCTGTGGTGACAGCACTGAGACCTTGCAGGACTTTGCAAGGAAGCTGGAAACTTCCCTTTAGAATCGGGCTGCTGTTATCAACCAGGGTTTCACTGGTGGAAACCTGCTACCTGAACCTGTCTGTAGTACATTAGACGTAGCTGAAGGGAGTGAATTCAAACAGTGCTGTATATCCTTAGCAAAGTATTCTGCACTCCTGCTCTTAGCAGTACATTTTTAACCTGTAGTGATCTTTGCCTGGCTGTTACTATCCTAATGCCAGCATCACCATCTTCTCTCTGGTGACTCACGCTAAAAACATAGGTATTTTGGTGCACGGTGTCTTAAGGGTGCATGTTGAAGTCTTGCCTGCTGCTATTGAAACATCACAAGAGCCTGGCAGACACTTGATCCCTGTCGGCATCAGCAGGCGGGACTCAGAAATGTGGGCTGGTATAATCCCCTGGGAGGTGATGAAGCCTCTTTGGGTTACAGACAGGCCCACCCAATAGCTGCCTGCGGGGTGCATACAAGTCCCAAAAGCTGGCAGCAGGGCTTATCGACATGCCATGGATGAAGGTCAGCAACTTCTAAAGGGTGGCCTGTTGGGTTGGATTTTTTATTCTCCAGTTAGGTGTGAAGCCCGTCGTAGAAACTGATCGAGTGCCTCTCACTCGCTTGGTGCCATCACCAGTGGGGTGGCACCGGGACATCAGGTCCTTCCCCAGAATGGGGAGAAGCATCTCCAGGGGCGACAGCTGCCCTGACCTTTCCTCAGCCTCCTGCGCTGAAACAGCAAGTGCCTCGGCAAGTGTAAAGCCATTTTCTGTTCCCTAAGTACTGATCTGTATTCGTCACAGCGTCATTATTTAGAGATAAATTCTCTCTGAAGCTGTTGGTCTGGTGCCTGGGGCTGTATCCTGAACTTGTAACTCGCTGGGGCTGCCTTGAGCTCTTCTTCTGTCTTGGTTTTGTGGCTGATCATAATGCCGTGAAAGCTCGTGGCCTAAGGTGTGAAATTTTTTGAGAGGGCAAGGAAAATCAGAAAGTAGATGGATGGTTGTTGTAGGGTAGGCATGGAGGGTGAAACAGCTGGCTTGCAGAGTGGGGTGGGAAGTGACAGATGGTCCTGAAAAGTCACTTCATATTAATGTGCTGTGTATTAAACACATTGCAAAGGGTATGGGTTAACATTCAAAATATAGCAGAAAAGTGCAGTATGTACCTATTTAAAGCTGCTGAGCTACCTATTTTTGAAATGTTTGGTCATTAAAAGTTGTCTTAGACATCTAAGTAAGTGCATCAGCTTTTTTTTCTTTTTCCTTTTTTCTACCGCAGGTGTCTTTTTCTATATTAACCAGTAGCAGGTCTTCACTATTACTTCCAGGAGCACAAGTACAACACTAGGTACTGAGAAATTTGGGGGAGGATGAAAATGCAGGCATCTCAGTTTAGTGCTTTATGTAGAAACCTTACACTGACCTAGAGATACTGCAGTCTATGATTGCTTGAAGATTTGATGGTTTTAATATTTAAAGCCCGATAACGATGATTCAGATGTACACATTTCTATCAGGCATTCATCATAAACTGCTATTCTGCCATGTTTTTTTTGCATTTAGTCAGTTTTTAGTTTCCCTGCAATGACTGCACAGACCCCGGGGTGCGGAGGCAGCCAGGCTGCTGTGGGTACTCCACGCAGCAGTGTGGGTTCATCTGATAGTAGCCAGTGATAGGACAAGAGGAAATGGCCTCAAGTTGCACCAGGGGAGGTTCAGATTGGATATCAGGAAACATTTCTCCATGGAAAGGGTTGTCGGGCATTGGAACAGGCTGCCCAGGGAAGTGGTGAAGTCACCATCCCTGGAGGTGTCTGAAAGACATGTAGATGAAGTTCTTAGGGACATGGCTTAGTGACAGAGTTAGGTTATGGTTGGACTCGATGATCTTGAGGGTCTCTTCCAACCAAAATGATTCTATGATCCTGGCTGCCCCACCACAGCTCTTCCATGCTCAAGTTGGCGCTGGAAAGGCAGCTGGTGGCAATCCTAGTGCTGGCTCTTTCTTGAGCCCAGGGACTGGAAGGGGAAATCATGAGTTTATCATACTTAATTACACGGAGACTTTAAATTAATAGTGGCAGAGAGGCTCTGTGTCCACAGCGGATGCATGCAGGTAAGTGCCCTTGCCAGGCAGAGATGAGCTTTGTGGAGCTGTGGGCTGAACCAACCAGACAATGTTCATTTGCCCAGTAAAATGCTATGTGATACATTTTGCAGTGGTTAACAGGAGGACTGCTTCCAGATAGAAAGATTTTTTTTCATTTCTTAATTACAATTCCGTTTTCTGAATCCCAGAAAGCAAGGAGTTGATTTGATGGGCAAGAGGCAACAAGGACAGGTACATTTGTTGCTCATCTATGTTTTACTGTGCTGTATTAAAGATTAGTAAGCTTTAAACTTGTGGGCAGCCAGTTTTCCTGGCCTGACACATGCATGAGAGGAGCTCGTGGGGGTCCTGACACCCCCATGTCTGGGTGCCCACAACTCGTCCTGACCAGGGGCAGATCATGGTTTTCTTCTCTTGGAAAAAGGAGGTTTGAGAGGGGGAATATAAACTAGAGACAAGATAAAATGCTTATACGCAGAGTGCATTGAAAATATCTGCTTTTTTTTAAAAAAAAAATTCTTTTTTGATTAAAAAACTGCCTTTCATAAAAAGTCACCTGGCAAGTGAGCAATGAGAAATAAATAAATACTCAGTTGGACACTGTGTACATTCACACAATGTTCCCATCTTCAAGCTCATCTTTTGTGGGGCAGAGTGGAAGAAGGTTGAAGCTAAACAGGCACGTTCTGATAAATCCTGGCTGTGGAGAGACCTCAGCTCCATGGCTGCCATTGAGGGGCAGAGGGAAAAGAGTGGGGTCTTCTGCCTGTCCCACTGGCTATTTAGTGACTCTTAAATAGACTTGAGGTGCCCCTTATTAAAGGTGAGTGCTGTGAGTGCCAGGATAGCCTACAAATATAAGGAAAATCCCCATCCCCAACCAGGTGTGCCTTCAGTGAAAAGAATATTTTAGCAGCAAGTGAAGGACAGATCAAGGGTGCTTGTTGGCATGGGGGGCTGCAGCACTGCAGCACCCGTGGTCCTGGGGGAGCTGCCTCCCACATCTGGGAGCCAGGAGTGACACCCCCTGCTCTACAAGCTGGGTTCTTATCCATGAGTTTCCTACCTCACATGCCAGACAAGCTGTCAATATAGGAGACACAAAATGTGAATTATCTAATTCACCCAGGACATCATGGGGAAGATGGACATCTAGCTAACAATACTCACAGTCATTCACTTGAAAAAAAAAAACCAAAAACCCAACAGGGAAAAAAGCCTGTATATTTTTAAAAGTATAAATATTTAAAAGGCACTGATAAATACTTGTAGAGCTGGTGGTTTTGCTCAAGTTACTAAATCACTGCAAATAATACTCTTAAGTAACAGAAAATAGTGTAGCGGAGCAGGGTTGCAGGAAGGTGGATAAAGGGCTGTACCAGTAAACAAGGTTTCCCTGAAAAACAAAATGGTAAAATACTTATAATTTTATTTCAGATGCTGACGTTGAAGTGCATTATAGACCAGTTCCAGGTTTTTGAAGAAACAAGTGTTCATCGAATGGCCATTTTTTCTTTTGTAAAAAACATGTTTCGCTTCTTGGAATTCATCTTGAAACCAAGCGAAAATGTTTCAAAGAGGAATGACGTAAAAATTGTTTCATTTCTGTTGAGCTTTTAGGAGAATTTTTTTGAATTTTCAATCTCTTTCAAGGTAATATTGCATCAGATTTCCCTTGAGTCCCATTTTATACTAACACCATGCCTGACAGCACATTAGCTGGTCCTCACTGTCCATGAGGAGGTGGCACCTGGGCTAAGTGCTTGCTGGCAAATTCATGCTGGTGGCTCAGGCTCTCTCCTTTGCTGGTGCTTTGGGGAAAAGCATCCTGCAAACTTTATAGAAACTTGCTGGAAGTGTTTTGGGAACTGTTTTCCCTCTGAGAAATACCAGTGTCTCTTTAAAATGAAGAGGAGAGGAGAGGAGAGGAGAGGAGAGGAGAGGAGAAGAGAGGAGAGGAGAGGAGAAGAGAAGAGAAGAGAAGAGAAGGGAAGGGAAGGAAAGGGAAGGGAAGGGAAGGGAAGAGAAAGAGAAAAGAGAAGAGAAGAGAAGAGAAGAGAAGAGAAGAGAAGAGAAGAGAAGAGAAGAGAAGAGAAGAGAAAAGAGAAGAGAAGAGAAGAGAAGAGAAGAGAAGAAGAGGAGAGAAGAGGAGATTGAGAGGAGACCTCATGGTCTACACCTTCCTCACAAGGAGAGGAGAAGCGGCAGGCACTGAACTCTTCTCTCTTGTGACCAGCAACAGAACTCGAGCAAATGGCAGGAAGATGTGCCGGGGGAGGTTTAGGTTGGACATGAGGAAAAGGTTCTTCCCCCAGAGGGTGGTGGAGCACTGGAACAGGCTCCCCAGGGAGGCGTCACAGCCCCAAGCCTGACAGTGTTCAAGCAGAGACTGGACAAGGCCCTCAGACACATGGTGTGACCTGTGGGGTTGTCCTGTGCAGGGACAGGAGCTGGACTCGATGATCCTTGTGGGTCCCTTCCAACTCAGGACATTCTATGATTCTATGAAAAAGAGGAGAAAATAGTACTTCGTTTTTTAAATTTGGAAGGTTTGATGTACTTCATTTTAACCCAAATAACCTGAAACTTTCCTGTTCCTTTGCCCTTTTTCGCGCCATATCAAAAATATGCTATTTGGATACCTTCCCCTTGGCATTTGCTCTCTCACTAGCCCAGAACAGGAACGTGCTGACAATAAATTAAAAAAAAAATACATTAAACTCAGCAGCTCAGAGGGATCCATTTGTCAGAGCCATAACTGACTGAACAGTTTTCTGGCACTGCAATCAAGCTCCATCAAAACCTTCATCTCAGGCTATGTACCAGATAACGGCTCTCAGATCAGTCAGCACTGAGAAAACATTTACAAGCAGATAAAGCTGGAAGGGAAGGAGTGGGAGTTATATTAAAGCTGGTTTTCAATCATTATTTTCTGTGGTTAGCATCCTTGTCTGGGTGGTGCCGTTCCATGCAAGGAGATGTGAGCTCTTCCTCAGCTCACCCCATCCCTAGCACATCCCTGGGGCGAGGCTGTAGATGCTCTCCATCCAACAAGAGTTCCCAGGCACCAGCTGCCCCATGGTTAACCTACAACCAGTATCCCACTGGCCGGGCTCCATCCCCCTCACCTGCGCAGCTCCATGGTGACCCCTGCCAATCTCCTGGGCTTTGCTTGGCTGCCTCACTACTTGCAGGTAGAAGACAACATGCTGCTAGGGAGGGAGAAGAAGAAAGATTGACATGATATATCAAGCCTGTGTGTACGCCTTTCTGTGTAGCTCTGCATTTTCCCGCAGAGTGGATGTGCCCTGCAACCTGTTGTTTGGATCCTCATGCAGGAGGGGAATAATGAGCTCCTCAAGATGGTACCACTAAGGATGGGGCCAGAAGGCATGTGGTGGGCATGCAGAAGGTCAGGTGGCCGAGCCATAAGCTCTGGTGCAGGACAAGAGCAAACTTTCAGTGTCTGTCCCATCTGTGCCCTGTCCCCAGGTCAGGCCATCGGGTTGGGGACAGACAACACTTTCTTACTGGAAATGAGGGTGTATGAGCAGGGCACACACTTCATGGCTTTGCAGCTGTTGTGGCCCAGAATCCTGCACCCAACCGCGAGGGTTTTCTTCTTTTTTTTTTTTTTTTCTTCAAAATGGGGACAAGGCAAAGAGATGCAAACAAATGAAAAATCTCTGCATGCTTCCAGTTAATTGTGCAGTGGGCAGGGGGCTGAAAAATCCTGTTTTCCTTATTCCTGCAGGCCAAAGCCCTGGAGCATGTGATTTGATTATCATCATTGTCATAAGGCAGTGCTCAGCGCCTGCTGTGAGAGGAGATTTCTGGGGCCCTCAGCGGGCCACTGGTTGCCGGGGCACATGTGGTCGCCTCTGGCTGTGTCTAGCCCCTGCCCCTCCAACTCCTTCCCACCAAGATGTGCCGAAGGTGCCTTGCCAGAGAGACCCGAAATGCCACAGGCAGCAAGGGGGTGGCTGTGCCATGCCTTTTCAATGGCTCCGGCATTTCATAACCTACACAATTTATTTAAATAAGACACGTGTCTTAGTTAATGGCTGAATGCCTTGAAGTCCAGCCTCCAGATGCTGTACCAGGAGGGATGTGGGAAGGCCTGGTGGCATTTGAGGGCACCAGTGGTACGCTTTTGTCCAGGGTACTCTGTCGGACCCTGGTCTCATGCTTGAGGGGGGAGATAGAAGTGATGGCGAGAGTTAATGGGATCCAGACCTGGAAAACAGCCCAGCACACGGGGATGTAGTCAGCTCAGATCACTCAGCCTAGCAAGAGGGGGACCGAGGGGCGGGCTGGCTGGTTTGTGTAGGTCACCTTCGCAGGCCAAATCTTTGAGCCCATGCCAGGCCTAAGGCCAGTAGGGATGCGGATGACTGGTGGCCAAAACCCGCAGCACCATGGTGGCAGCACCGGGTCCATCCTCAGGTGGTGGGAAGGGCTGAGCCACATGGAGCTGGAGTTCATCTCATGCTTGCTGGAGTGAGATGGATTCAGCGTCTTCAAGAAGAAGCCTGGGAAAGCTGGAAAGAGCCCAGGAGAAAAATCCAGCACTATGGTAAAGGAGGTTATGGCTTATGAGTCCTCATGGCAGCAGCAAGGAAACTCCCAGTGCCCAAAGCCCCACATCACGGTCAGCATCAGGCAGCCTCATGCGCTGCACCAATGCAAAAGGTGTGAAGTCCTTGTCTTCACCTGCAAACCCCAGCCAACAAAAGTGTAGCAAGAAATAAGGCAAGACACCCCTACAGTGTGCATGGTTAGCTATTCAGGTAGCTTATCAGTAGAAGCAACAGATTTTTGTGTTGCTCACAGGTCCCAAGTCAAGCTGGGGTTCCTTTCTGAATGGTGGTGCCCACTGGCACGTGCTGGCCAGGAGGCAGACGACAGCCAGCGCGGACAGCCTTCTAGCTTGGCCGGGGGCAGGTCTGTGCTCCCCAAATGAAACATGCAGAGGGTGCCCCTAACCCAGGCACAGCTGTGGTTCTTCCTGCAGGTGTCAGCCACAACTGGGGCCGTGGGTTCATACCAGCTCTGCCCTGCACTGGGCACAGCTGTCATCCACCCGGCCCCCAGTGTCTACCCTCTGAGGAAGAAGAAAACCAGGACTCTGCTGCTACGAGCATGTTTCTGCTCCCATCCTTAAGAGAGGATGCTGTAATGTGCAGCATCACCTCTTCCCAGCAGATGGATTGCTCCAGACTCCACTAGTAACTAGCACTGGAAATAAGAATGACAAGGATGACAAAAGGCCGAGGATAAATTGGAGGTTCTGTACAGGACGAAACTAAAAGTCACAGTCCACAGGTCTCAGGTCTTGCACTGAATTAGTGCTGCTGTAATTGGTTAAGGAATAAATTCACAGCTTCAGCAGGAGTCACTCCTGGACTCACTGAAGTTCTTCTTCACAGTTTGCAAGGCCTATGTGTAGCCCCATAGAGAAATAATTAGACTATAAGAGTTTGGCTTAGCTAGCAAAAAAAATCATTAGCAACATACATTAAAGAAAATCAGAACACTTTAATTTGTACCTCTGAATAAACTTTTATTCACGTCTTATTAACATGCTTTCTTACAAATAAAGGGTAGAAGCTGGTATTAGGCATGTATAAACAAAACTAATATTAAGAACACCATATCCTTTGTGACAAGCAATTAAAGAAACTTTTAAAGCCTGATCAGTGTATTTAAGCAGTTCCATTAACTGACTTTTTAATGACCTTTTACTGATTAGCTTTATTCATGTATGCAAAGTTAGGGTGTGAACAGCTATGGATTTTTCCCTCCATGAGAAATTCTTATGGAAACATATTTGTCAAAGAGGTTTTTTTGCATGACTGCTTGGTGTCCAGCATTTTCACAATTGGTTTCTTGTTGGGATGTAGTGTGCTACAACTTAGGTTTGCAAACCAGGCGCAATACACTGTGAATAAGAATATGAAGCAACTGAAAGATTATAGCACTTAGAATTACATTAACTGTGTGTATGTGTTTTTTGAATGGGAGCATTGCTTTCCATAAACTTTCTTTAAAATGCACCTAATACTTTTTGTTTTCAGTGGTGCAAAATAGACTGGTACTGCTGCTGCCACTGTAGCACTTAACGCAACCCTGTGAAGGCAGGGAACATTTTCGTCCCTCCCTGACCCCATCCCATCCCTCTGTATGTGCCACCACACACAACTGCACCCAGAAGCAGCTGTACCTGTCAGAACCATGCAGGAGTGGAAATGGGACACAAAGACAGGCAAATTCAGCTGCCTTTGCTCTTTGGGCAGTGGTTAGACAAGCATATCTAGATTCAAAAAATGTTAGTAAGCTTACCTACACACATCTTAAAACCCCCCTGGTGATTCATTTAAGCACAATAGAGAAGTGGGTAGGGTCAGATAAAGTGAGGAGGAAACACAGGACACAAGGTGGGTGCTAGATCCCTATAAGTCTATGAGGCCTGATGGAATCCATCCAAGAGTGCTTAAAGAGCTGGCTGATGCCATAGCGAGGCCTCTTTCCGTGATTTTTCAACACTCCTGGGAATCTGGAGAGGTCCCAGTTGAATGGAAGCTGGCGAACATTGTCTCAGTCTTCAAGAAAGGCAACAGGGATGATCCCAGCAACTACAGGCCTGTCAGCCTCACTTCTGTGCCTGGCAAAATGATGGAGAAGATTGTTCTGGGAGTTACTGAAAAACACCTGAAAGACAACACAGTCATTGGTCCCAGCCAGCATGGGTTCATGAGGGGAAGGTCCTGCTTATCAAACTTATCAAACTGGAGAAGAGGAGACTGAGGGGAGACCTCATCATGGTCTACACCTTCCTCACAAGGGGAAGAGGAAGGGCAGGCATTGACTCTTCTCTCTTGTGACCAGCAACAGAACTCGAGCAAATGGCAGGAAGATGTGCCGGGGGAGGTTTAGGTTGGACATGAGGAAAAGGTTCTTCCCCCAGAGGGTGGTGGAGCACTGGAACAGGCTCCCCAGGGAGGTGTCATGGCCCCAAGCCTGGCAGTGTTCAAGAAGAGACTGGACAAGGCCCTCAGACACATGGTGTGAACTGTGGGGTTGTCCTGTGCAGGGACAGGATTTGGACTCTTATGATCCTTGTGGGTCCCTTCCAACTCAGGACATTCTATGATTCTATGAGGTCAGCAGGAGAAACCCTTCTGTGCTCTGAGAGGTTAAAGTAGGGTGAGACACAAGCCCCAGGAGCATTGACCACTGCAGGAGTCAGCTGTGGGAAATAGTACCCAGCACTGGCTACCCACTTATTTTGTTAGCTGCTGATGCTGAGAAGTATTTAAGCCTTGTTTGCACAAGTTATTGTAGAACTTTACTTATTCTGATATAATTAAGTGAGCACTATTCCCACCTTCCCCCTAGTAGGGATGCTGTTATATAGATAAAGCTTCATGCATAGTGAGGTATCTGGTGTGCCTGGTTTACCAATAGAACTTGCACCAAAGATGTGGTTGAGTCAGTAGAATTACTTTCTGGTTTCAGCTGGGATAGATTTTTCTTCCTAGTATAATAGCGTCCTAGTATAATAGCGTTGTGGTTTGGATTTAGAATGAGAACAATGTTGAAAATACTCTGATGTCTTAGTTGTTGCTCAGTAGTCAAGGACTTTTCAGCTTATCACACCATGCCAGGCACAGAAGAAGTTGGGAGGGAGCACAGATGGGACAGCTGATCCAAATTGATGAAAGGGACCCTCCAAATCACAGGACAGTATGCTCAGCATGTAAATCTGCGGGAATAAGAAGTGCGGAGATGTTCAGGGTGATGGCGTTTGTATTCCCAAGTAACCATTATGTATGATGGAGCCCGGCTTTCCTGGAGGTGGCTGAACACCTGCCTGCCCATGGGAGGTAGTGAATTCATCCCTTGTTTTGCTTTGCTTGTGCCTACAGCTTTTGCTTTGCCTATTAAACTGTCTTTACCTCAACCTCCGAGTATTCTTACTTTTACTCTTTTGAGTCTGTTTCCTATCCCACCGGGTTGCTTAGTTGCTAGCTGGGGTTAAAACATGACAAATTATAATACTGTAAATCTGAGGGTAGAAACCATTTTGCTACTATAAAAGTAGGTTTTATTGCTAATGATTTTCCTCAGATATATCTGCACTGCTATTAATGCCTTCGTAGCATAAACTGTGCCCATTGGAGGGATGATGCTGTTACTTCAACAAAAGTCCTCTTCCTGACTGAAATAAATCCATGTAGATTCACTGTTGAAAAATCTTGAAAACTTCTATATGAAAATTTGGTTTAATTTTGCATTGAAATAAATAGCCTTGAAACTTCCAGTGCAGTCAGGTAATAAAGCTATTAAAACATCCTATACTTACACCAAATAAGCAGCCTGGAAATCACTTTGCCTCTTCAGCTGCAAGTGTTTCTCTGCCTTCCCCCACAGCTGTCTTATTAGCACACACATTCAGAAAAACCCAAGGACAGATCTCCTGTTCACATTTTTCTTGTAGTGCTACAAAATAAAACACAGCAATCCCAAACCCAAACCAAGCAATGGCATATTTTCATGAGTGTTTGCAATCTGACCTCATCTCTGACTGCCTTATGCTTGAAAAATCTCACATGTGGAAATATTCTCACTTAGTGAGGCCATGTCCAACCAGCGTTACTTGTCAGGGGAGATGACAATATAGAGCCACCAACGCAATCGGTACTTCAGGCTGACAGTTTCTGGCTTGAAGGATGAAGGAGCAATGTCGATAGGGGTGCTGAGGGAGCTGAGTTTAAAGGTGACTCCAGTTTGGAAGGGAGAAATACCCCTTGGTTCAAGCTGACTATCCTGCTTTGTGAGCCCCACCTCCTCCTCAGCCAGCTGAGCAGCATCCCCACTCTTTTTTTAATTTGATCTAGCCTCTTTTGATGACTAAGGGAACAAGAAGATTATAGTTTAAGTATATAATTTTCATTTGATGTGACAGGCTAAAGCTATGTGCACTTTGTGAAGGCCTAGATTATTTTAGTTCCATTACAACACTGATTTAGGCCCTGACTCTCTGAGGCCCAACTTCATGGAGACACATGTTGACTTAAATTTGCTTCTAATGAAATATAGGCATATGTTTACATTACTCTGCTTAAATGCTTTGCTGGTATAGGGGTGGACTTAGATGGCAAGTGCAATCTTGAATCAGAGGTATAGAGAAGCAGATTTTGTGTGCCTTTTTTTTTTTTTTTCCAGCACAAAGGCTAGATATTTCAGAGTTCCTTTTTCTTCTTCTTGTGCCCCTCCCAGACATTGTCGTGTGTTATCTCCCAGCGCAATGTGCACTTTTCAGCATGTAGTCCTGTCAGAAACTGAACGCACTCAGGTCTCCCTGGCTTTAATGACAGCTGGGCAGGCTACGAGCTGCTGAGAAGCAAACTGCTAAAATTCACGTAGCAAGCTGGGAGCAGTAACCGTTCACTGACGCAGCTGAAGGGAGTGGAAACAGTTTTTATATGAAATGGCAACGCATTCCTGTTTCAGAATGCTCCTTGTCTAGGACTGATGTGGTGTGCTGGGGCTGTGCGGGCAGAGGTGTGAGCCCCAGCCCTCCCTTGGTTTCCCATTTTCCATGGGAAAATGTCCCGCGTCCAGATGGAGAACAGGAAATTTACTTGCAGAAACTTTGCTATGTCCAGTGTCTCTTGGACTTTGTAGGTCAGACTGTGACAAAGAAAGCGTTAGCAGTTTCCCAGAACTAAAGGAAAGTTTTTTTTAGGAACTGAGAACACAAAAGAGATAGTCATGCATGCAGAGGGAGGCAAAGGCATTCTAGGTGGCTTAGCTAATGCTTTCACTTTAGAGGAAACTAAAACTACTTGGGTTTGGTTTTTTGCCTTTAAAAAACCAACCAACCAACCAATCAAAAAAAAAACCCCAAAAAAGGAAAATCCTCCAAACCCCCATGCTTTTTGGAGCAGTCCTCTCTGCAGCGAATCTGGAAGTGAATCTGGGTCTCTCTTCTTACTTGTATTTCCCCCACAAAGTAGAACAAGCAAACAGCATCTTGTATATCTCCTTTACCACATCTATTCATCTCTAGCCTTGGAGCGGAGAGGGAGGAGAAAGGGAGCTGCCAGCAGCCCATAGTGATTGATCTGTCACTTGTTTTTTATGCTGCAATAGAACAACCTGTTTCAAAAATGACAATGACAAATCAAAGTTAATATTCCTTGATAGAAATTCAAACTCCTCCAATTGTTGGTGGGTATTTTGCTACTAATTGGGCTGCTTTATCCACAACAGTTATTTGGCAGTATTCTTTTCTGCTTGAGCTTGCAGCCCTTAGGAGAAAAATGTATTTGCGCAAGCCATTTCCTTCAATAATTGCCATGTGAATCTGTCATTGATTAGCTGTCACCAGAAGATAGTTTGCATATATACAGAGGTAAAAATGCTGCACTCCTCCACTTGCACCAAGAAGTTTTGAAAGTGGCCCTGGAAAGGGATCAGACACTTCGGCTGGACTTTTACCAGCCCTAAAGCAAAGGGTTGACTATGCCCGAGGCTGAGTGCTGTCCTGAACCCGAGCTGGTACCCAAACAGCAAAGTGCCAGGGGTCAGGCTAATGCTGGGATCTGAGGAGAGGGGCGATAAAGTGATGGGGCAGAGAGCAGAGACTGAGGACTGGGAGATGGGTGCTGCCCCCTCACTGATGCTACTGCCCAAGGATGAGTGCAGGGAGGTGTTTGCCCTTTACCCCTTTCACCAGATTGTCATTCCTCATCAGGGAAAAGCCTATGACTCCGAGAGTGCCTCAGTGAAGCCTTTTTAGCAGAGGGAGATTTCTCTCCCACTGTGCCAATCTAAGCAGCATCGCTCCTAATTGGGAGCATGGAGCTGAACTTTCCCAGCACTGGGAAAGGCTGGCTCTGCTCTGACACAATTTCCAGCTCCGTGAGCACTGCTCCCGTGCCTGGGAGGCCATGGTCTCCCTCCTCCCATCCAAAATATGCAAAATAAAAACAGTTGCAGACAGTTTCTAACTTTCCCTTCCCTGCCGATGGAGCTGCAGCGGTACAACTGGTCTGTTACCTACCTACAGGAGGGAGGGAGGGATGGAGAGAGAGGGAGGGAGAGAGGGAGGGAGGAGGGAGAGAGGGAAGAGACAGGCAAGGAGCTCAGGTTACCGCTGCCGCATCGCTGCCTCCCCTCTCTTCTGGCTCCGGAGACACCGACGATCGTGCACCGCCTCTCTCGAGATGGAGGGGGTATCGGGGGAGGCTTCTCACACCATAGCCGGCGCCTCCCGCTAGGAAGGGGCAGCCCGCCCGCCCGCTGCAGCCCCCGCGCAACATGGCCAGAGCCGCCGGAGGATGCGCTGCCGGCGCCTGGGGTGAGGAGGTGCCCGGTCCTTCCCCCAAATCCAGCCGCAGGTATGGCCGTAGGGCAGGGGAGTCCGTTCTCCTACGGATGCACCCTTAGACCCGCAACGCCGACTTTGCGAAACTCGCCGACCGCCGCGGGTGGGTTAGGAGAGTAAGGTAAGTGGGGGCGGCAGGTGTGAGCCCGCTTCGAAGAGCAGGATCAAAGTCCAGACCTCCTTATCCAGGGAAGCCTCTCACCCGAGCCGGGGGTGTTCATCCCCATGGAGCGTGGGGTTCGGCTGCAGGCTCCAGACTGCAGCACCCGTCCTCTGGTACAACGGGCGATGAGGGGCATGGTGCTGCTTGGCATGAGGGGTAGACTGATTTGGTGCTAAGAAGGTGGTAATAAGAAACCTCCTTTGCCAGAGGATTTAGCATCTGTTTTAATATGCAGAAACATTTTGGCAGCCTGTGATCCTCTCCCCAGATAAAGACCAGGGTCAGTTAGGACAAACACGGGGCAATGTTTTTCTCGCTGTCCTGCGAGTTTGCTGAGTCCTTGGATAAAATGCTTAAAAAAAAGAAGATCCATGAGGTACAGGTAAGTAATTGAAAAAGCAGCTGTCAGGTCTGATCCTGCAAACATTATTGTGTATAATCAGCACTTTTAAAGCCAAGTAGTTATTTACAGAAGATTTGCCAGCATGAGGGCCCCACGGTGGGATTTCTGTTCCTCTGCTTTCTGCCTTAGCCCTGCTAATCAAAAGAGGAGCTGGACACCGTCCCTCCCAGTTAGCACTTGGCACAGGGCTGAGACAGTGAAGGGAGCCTGGGTGGCTGTCCCTGGGCTGTCTCTGCCCTGGGTGGAAATTATATGATGTCCAGGAACATCATCCTCCACAAGTACCAGATTGCTTCTTTAATAAGCACGTAAACGCAAAAACTTGATTCAACTGTTGTATTGCTAGGGGAAGAATAAAGCCCCAAACACTAAAAAATGACTCTGCCAAGAAACAGCATGAAATGAAAGGGCACAGAATGGCATGAGCACCAGGCTCACCTACTCTGTGCAAGGGCTGCTCCAGATTAAAATAGGGGAATAAAACATCTGAAAGGCAGGATCCTGACAAGTCCTCATCCCTACAGTGATTATTGGCAGGGCTGAGAAGCACTTTGTTTATGAAAGATTTAAGAGTGACATTGGAATGTCTTTACTGGTAATTTTTCTTGTTTTGAACATTTTTTGTCCAATCTACATGCCTATCTCTTCTTTGTACTGCTCTTATACTTTTTACATCATGCATCTTGATGTTGCTTCCAGCGGAGAAGAGCAAGACCCTCATCCTGTCTAAAATACCGTTTCCAGGTTAATTTTTCCTTTTCATTAAGATGAAAAATCCAGCATGTAGCACTACTTGTAAATGAGGGTGCAATAAAGAGGGTGCAATTTTGGGCGACACAAGACACATACATCCAGTTTTTGAAGAACAGTGCTTCTATAGCTCAGAGAATCAGGCTTTTGGAATCCTAGCATTGACAGCAAGAGCTTGAATAATAATTTTTCTCGTTGCTTTATGTGTTTATGAAGAGGGTGTCTGTGAGCCGGATTTTGTTCCTCTTCAGCACAATAAACCACATGGCTTTATACAGGATAAGGTCGCTCTGATTCATCCCATTGTGGACAATTGCTTACCTTTGGTGAGATCTGGAGTTTGGAATATAGCTAGCAATGTAGTAATTGTAGAGAAATTGCTGATTCATGAGGCAATTCTTTAAAAAGTTAAATATGCTCATTAGCATCAGTGATAAAAGGAAGATGGGAGTATTGTAGGAATAGAAGGAGCAGTAGAAGAAGGGAGTTTATCAGCACTAAGTGAAACCCAGAAAGGGACATTCGGCACACAGGGGTTGAAGGGAAGACAGAGACAAGAAGAGGAGACTTTTAGGCTGAATGTTTGGAAAATATAACTACAAAGACAAGAAAAGGTCCTTCTGGGATAACAAGGGCAGAGTACCCCACAGGCACTGCTCTTTTCTCTGCCTGCAAGAGAAGATGCCTCTTTGCTGGTTGCCCGCCAGCTGTGTTTGGGTCACCCATAGAGGTGGATTAAGTCAAAACTGTCCGAATATACACCTAAAAAGGACAAAAAGCACCTGCACCAGGGACTGGACTGTATGGCTTTCCTATATAGTTTCTCTGCATTGATAGTCTGAACTTTGCAGCGGGATGCCTAACAGCCCCATATTGCAACCTCCACTGCAACATCTTTCTCCTTCCTGGAAAAAAGGATCTGACCTTACTAAATATCCATGCTGATATTTTGGTGGGCTTTTTAGGGACAGGATTTATCAAGAGAATTTTGCAGGCAGCTTGGAAAAGCAAAATGATATTTTAAAATAGAAGCAAGCTTTCTTGAGTTGGCTAAAGTCCCTGGAAATACATTTCTTTTTGACTCTTCAGATGCAGCACTTCTTTCCTGTGACATTATGGGAGCAGCCCCACCTCCTGCCAAACTTTTGGCTGGTTTTGAGAGTGAAACTGCATTTTGGTGTGAGGATGCTGTTTGGATTTTCCAAACAAATCTCATGAGCAAGTGGTCATGGTTGGGTGAATGAGATGAAGGTGCATCAAGAGCTAATGGCTCTTGATGATTTTTTAAATAAAGAGGAAGATGCAGCCTCTGATTCAGAATATGCCTGTGCCACAAATGCCTTCCCACTATGAGAATACGATCACCATGATCTTTATTCTCCTGTAGGCATCGGCCTCCCAGGTGGTCTCAGAGGCCGTGTGGACCTTTGGTCTGGGTCATCACAACCATTTTAGTAATGGAAATTTCCACACCTGAGGTGACACTTTTGTACCTGAACTGGAAATGCAGTGTTTTCAAGTGGATGAGACCTGTGAATATTTGTTCTTTTCCTTGTAATAAAAGAGAAGCACCTTTTCAGTGGGTGAATGTTGCATGCAAAGGTCCTCTTGTGCCTGTGCGCTGCCTCTGAGAGAGCTGCCATGTTAAGGTATGTTTAAATGCTTATGCTGGTGTTTTGGCTAACCATCAGTAAATTACCCTTTGTAGTACAGAAAACATGATTTGGAGGAGGAAATGATGGGAATTTTTCTTTGAAGAGATAAAGTTAAGGAGTTACAGTGGGTCAGGTGGCTCTTCTGAAACTCCGTCATAGCATGATGGGAGGAGATCTGGGGCATGGAGGTGAAACTTTCAGGGACTTTTACTCAGTTACTGAATTTTAACCAGTTTATATTTTAAAGTATCTTTTTTTTTGGTCATGTTTTTTGTTCGATTGCTGGAGAACAAGTTTCTTTACTTATTAGAACCGTACCAGTGTTTAGCCTGTACTGATCAGCGCTGCTAAAAACAATACAGTTGTATGCATATATCTGTATACATCTGTATTATATATATATGCATGGCATTTCATTGGGTTTAATATTAATGTAGAATTTAACCTATCACTCTAAAACTTTTTTTCCCCTAGAACTATCCCAAACTTGACTTTTTTCTCATCTTTTTTTTAATACTATTTTTTTTTCTTTTCTTACTAAAATCTGGAATGGTAAAAAAACCCCAGCTTAACCTTCTACAAAGAAGATTCAATCTGCTGTTCAAGTTACAGGGTCAATCAGCTAAATGGGAATTGGTAACATAATGACAGAGCACAAGCCAGGCAACAGGTTAGGATTTGCAAATCAGTAACAATAATGATCCTTTTCTATCTGTTACCTCATTGATTGCTTAGGGTTTGGAGATGGGGACTCCTGCCATGGGTCTGTGACCGTGAGCAAAAGCCTCACCCACTCCCCAAGGTCATCTCCCCAGCAGTAAAACATTGTGGCCTTTCTGGAGAGCCTGAGGCTTATTTCAGGCATCAAAGGCACCCACCCCTCGGAGCTCCTCTCCCCATGCACACCCCATCCTGGCAGACTGGGGGGAGCACAGAGGTGTTTGGGGAGCAGCTGGGAAAGCCAACCTGCCCCTCAACAGCAATGCAGAAAGAATGACAAAAAACAACCAACCAACCAAATACAAATAAAACCAAAGAGACAAGAAAGGACCAAAAAAAAAGAAAAAAGAAGAAAAAAGAAGAAAAAAAAAAGAAAAACAAAGGAAAAAAAAAGAAAAACAAGGAAAAAAAAGAAAAAAGAGAAAAAAAGAAAAAAGAGAATAAAGGAAAAAAGAAAAAAAAGAAGTAAGGGAGAGTTTTTGGCTCTAGCACTAGTGCCTAGCAACTCAGTGTTTAAGTGATAGAGGCTGGCATGTATGAAGCAGAAGAATAGTGTCTTGCTTTGACTCACTGACAGGCTGACAAGGAGAGACAATGCTGATAGCAGAGGCTGGTGAGAGGTAGCAGAGGGAAAAAGATTTTCTGTAGTTTGACAGTAAGGATGTCAGGAAAAGTGATTCCCTTGTCCTATACCCATTTCAGGCTTCCACCCTTCTTGCCTGCCAGTCTTGACATTTGGTTTGGGCGAGGACGTTGTTAATACATGTTACTGCAAAACCCCCACTCTGAAAAGTAGCATTTTGAAGTGCCAGGAAGGAGACATTTAGCCTCATTGCCTGTTTGTGTGCAGTTCTTTAGGCTGGAAACGGCACCACCAGCTTGAGAGGCTCCACGGGACACTGTCACTGGGCGCACGGGGCAGGAGGAGCCAGCCAGTGCTCCTAGGGGACCAGGCATGGTGGTCTGTCCCCATGTTCACTGTTTTGGTAGTCCTGCATGAGACCTGAGTGGGCACTGCTGCTCCTGACAAGGTCTGGTAGGCACCAGGCACCGTCCTACTCCAGGAGTGGGGGGACAGCCGAAAGCTGCTGGGCCAGAGGAACCTGGTCATCCCTCCCCAACTTCTGAGCTTGGGCTAAGGGGAAAACCTGGCTACTCACCCATCTCCTCCACTGCTGAACCCACTGTCTTGCCAGAGATATAATTTTTGAGAGCTCCAGGGTGGCCCCTGCTCCTGTCCAATGCTTGCATTTAGGAAAAATAAGCGTTTCATGCTGTACTTGACATTTTCTTGTTATCTGTGCATGTTTAATCCCTCTTTATGTCCTGCTGAGCTTCTGAGAAAGCAATTTAGAGGCTCTATTCTGAGGAAAATCAAAAGTTAGCAGGTATTATTAGTACTTATACCAGAGCACATGCTACTTTAGATTATTAGGAAGGGAAAACGGGAATATCTCTGCCAGCTTTAAACATGTAGTATTTGAGGTCTTAACTCCTGTTTACACACTCAAATCACACTGCTGCTTCGGGGTCTGCCTTGTCCCAGCTGCTGTTTACAAAGTGGGGACTCTTGCAGATGGCCAAAAGCACTTTGGTCGTTTGTGGTTCAGGACATTCCCTGGCTGATATGCACAACCTCAATGCAAAGCCAACACTGATCGTCCACTGAACTCTGTGGTATGACTATAGCTTTGCCCCAGAAAAATTGAGAAAACTTTATTTCTTTAAACTGGTATTTTGAATCAGTTTCTCAGGGGGACTCTAGACCTACTTACCTCTCCCTCCCTTGGGCCAGATTGCTTTTCCTGAACTATATGGCATATAGCCTTGATCTCTTGGTGCCGTTTAGATAATTACAGTCATTAACAGACCTAAAGGAGGTGTCAGATTAATTTTGATGGAATAACTAGGCTCCATCACGAAGTTACCATGGCCCTGTCACTGCACAACACGATGAGTTAGCCAAGGGTCAGTGGTGTGAATAGAGAGACCCTAGAGTCAGCCTGCTCACCACAGCAGAATGCAGGAAGATGTTCACACCACTGGTGGAAATAGGTACTTGCAAAGTAGAGGGGCTGCAGTTCAACTGTTTTGGATCACAGACCTTGACTACCTTCTTGTTTTCTTCATGTGTTCATGTCAGGCATGTGTGAGAAGAGCACCAGGCTGCAGGATCCCATAGCCCAGGTCGCTTGGGTCCCAGGTGTTCGTGCAAACTTCATTTGGATCTGCACAGAGCCATGAAGCACCGTGCCGGCCAGTTTAAACAGACTGCTGTCTAGGACACGAAACAGGTAATGTTTTGTCCATGCTCTACATAAAATGTTTTGCAGTTGGAAAAATAGGAGATGGAAAAAGCTTTGAGATAGTTACAAACTGCAATTTCTGACTCAGATCAGAGAGAAAATAAAGTATAACATCACGCAAAAGGATTTGCTATAAAAATGGAAAGATTTGCTTTGATGCAAAAATACTGGATGCTGTTCAAAATGACCCCTAGTAAATAGATCCATTGCTACTAAGTCTCTGTTGCTTTCTGGACGACCTCCTGTAGGCTTGTACTTCCTTCATATTAACATGTCTGGGAGTATTCTGTGGAGATACATGCACATAGGCTGGAAATCTTGAATCACAGACTGTGTTGTTTGTCAGTTGCTGGTGAAGGAGGAAAAATATAGTGAGAGATAATCTAGAAACCACAGGCCTTGTCACACCTAGCCTGTGCTCATACCTCTGCTGTAGAGCAAGATACTTTAGGTTGGATGGTGATGGTTTTGCTAAACGCAGTCATAGCCATGTTGTCCTCTTGAAACACAGCAGAAGTGACCGTTTTCCACACGTTCTTCATATATACTATATACTACCCTGTTTCCCTGAAAATAAGACCTTTCCCAAAAATAAGCTCTAGCATGATTTTTCAGGATTTTTGAGGATGCTTGAAATATAAGTGCTACTCCAAAAATAAGCCCTAGTTACAGTTCATTAAAAAAGTAATTTTAAATAGTGTGCAGGCAGCTATACATGTAAAAAGTAGGCATCTCTTGGAGCAAAAATTAATACGGACGCTGTCTAATTTCAGGGAAACAGAGTATATACTATATAGCATATATAGTATATACACTATATGCTATATACTATATGCCATTCTCCCAGGCAATGGGGGAGACAGAGCATTTGCTTCACCCAGGAAGCTAAACCTGCTGTTTGCAGGTGGGGTGAGGGATGGGACAGGTGCTCAGCATCCCAGGGCTAAGCAGCCAATACCAGGGTGATTTAATTTCCAAATATACCAACTCAAGTGATCCAAGGAACCGGCCTGCCTGTGTTAATATAAAGTGCTTTTTAACTTTCAAAGTTTTCCCTGTTCACTTGATAACAAGAAGAAAATTTATGGTTTTGAAAGAACAAATGGCCTCAGTGAGAGGAAACTGGTCTCTCTGTCACCCTTTCCCTTGGTGTTCTTTCAATAAATGCCGACCTTATAACCTATTGCCAAGCTTGGGTGCTTGGGACACCAAGACTGTACCTGTGCAAATGCATCTTTCCTTGTTGCATCAGAGGCTCCTGTTGGCCTCGGAGGCATCTGGGACAGATCTTCCCTTCTTGAGCTCCAAGGGAGAAAGTGTGTTATCTGGTTGGATCCCTCCTATATGCAGCTAAGGATGTGGAGAGAGCTGAGACACCAAATTGGGAATGACCAAGGTGCTACTGGTGCAATCTGGGTCCTTGCAAGCCCTCCTCACTAATCCCCTCTGTGAATACCTCTATGGGTAATTGCAAATGTTTCGTTTGAGAAAAAAAGACCACGACTTTCACCAGTTCCAGATGAACCCAAATTTACTTTTGGTGATTAAACCAATGAAAAACGCCGGTATTTTCCAGCTTTCACACAATCAGAACCAAATGAGACTTTGCTCTGGAAGGTATATGTTTCTTGTCAAAGCCACTGCCTACCCACTGGTGGTAGGCAGGGACCTGCTGGGATATGGTACATGTATATACATGTGATTTGCAAAATTTGTAAGATACATTTTACAATTTACATAAATTTAAAAATGTATGCATTGCCCTGGCATGTGCATGTGTGTTTATACACCTGTATAATATATGTTTCTTCATACCCGGACTGACAAAGGAAGGCAGTCTGGCTCTGGGTGGGCAGTATGGTAAATACACACCAGAACATATGTTGGGAGGCTGCTTTCCCAGTCATTCAGAACAGGGACTTTATTTATTTTTTTTTTTTTTTTTTTTTTTTTTTTTTTTTAAGATATGTTACCAGCGATCAAACCCAGAAACAAGAACTAAATATGGTCAAGTCACATTAGTTTGTTTCTGTTGGAATCGGGTAAAAAGACTATGTTATGTTATGTTTTCTTGCTCTTGAGTGTTTCTGAAAAGGTTTTAACCGGTTTTAATAGAAAGTGGCTCTCAATTACTTTGTTAGTTCAGTATTTGAAGAGCTTTCATTTGTGCTTGTTCTGGAACTCCTGTGATAGAGAAATGTCAGACCCTCGTGACAGCCGACAACAGGAGCAAACCCCTTCTGCAGCTCAGTTGCCAAGCTCAGAACACCATCCTTTCCTGAAAACACTATTTTTGGGATATTCATGTGCTTCTTCCCAGGCCACTGAAGAACCTGAGAACAGATGCAGAGTGGATTTTCATATACTCTTTTGTGTATGTGTGTGTGTACATATATATGTATGCATATATATTCTTACACAATTTTACATATGTATTTAATTAAAGCAAAATTTAAGTCAATCTCAAGGCTACTGTGAGCTATACATACAAGAAAAAAACAGATTTGAGGAATACCGTATTTAAAGATAAAGCACTTTAAATATGAATGCCAGAAGAAATGTGAACTTTTGAAATATTTTCAAAATTCATTCGTGAATCATTGCAAAAATGCATTTCACTGTGGGAGGAATTTCAGTAAACCAGGACTCCAGTTCTACTTGTTTCATGCTTTTGAGAATGCCAACTGAAGTTAATGGGACTATTCTTATAGGTAAGATGAGCTGGATTTGGTGCCATGAACAACTGGCTAGACTTTAAAATGAACTTAAGCCTGCAACACAAAACCTTTTCATTGCTTGGAAAGGCAAATTTGAGCAAAAGGAAGGCACTAATACGGTTTTGGGGAGCCTAGGCAGAACATTCCTCATTGGAAGGCAGAGATTAAATTTCCATGAAGTCTACAGCTCTGGGAATTGTAGGCTTGTTTTGCTGCATTTTCAGATGGGAAGCCAGATCCAATTTTTCATTAAAAACGGGGCAAGTGGAAGGGAATGCCCTTCCCCCTGGTAAAAATTCCCCCATCCTAGTGCTCTGAAACAGTAGTTGGTGGGCCCATGGGTTAATGGAATGAGTAACGAAGTGAAGCGTCATACTCACCAGGTTAATTTATGGAGTCATGTAATTTTTTTGGCATTGTGACCTTTTTTGGGTTTGCTTTGATAATTTTTCTCTCTCTCAAAATTTTTACTAGATTTGTAACCAGATACACAGCACAGTAATCTGTTACAAGGATGAAAGAATGAACATTGTTGTTACTGTTTGGATCTCTTTCACCTAGAAAGGAGAGAGGGGTATGGACAACCCCATTCTCACCTCAGCATGCCCTAGCGAGTCACCTGAACTTTGCAAAAGGTAAAGCATCCAAATAATCTGACCCCCTGTTGTTTTTTCCAAGCAGCTGACCCAAAGTCAAATATGTGACTCATGGCCCCTCCAGCAAAAAGATCGGGAGCATTTTCTAGGTCAGTGCAAGAGCCCCACAGGACACAAAGAAGATGAAGATGGGGGGAACCTGGCTGGGTCTGCCAGTTGGACAGCACTTAATGGCTCTTGAACACAGGCACTTGTCAAACAAATGGAGAAACATGGCATTTAAAAAACCCCAACCCTATTGTTATTCTCTCTCATCTGGCATGGGCACATATCCGCTGCTTCTTCACTCTTTGGCTTGTGAGAACCCTGGTGGGTCAAAGTCATGGTTTGTAAGATGCTGAAAATGGGGAGGAGGTCAGAAGCGTTGGCCAGGGTGACCGGGTATCAGTGGACCTGCTTGTGTGGGTTTCTGAGGATGTGCTGGCTTGGGCTGCACGAGCGTGCATTTGATTGCCAGCAAAGCATCTTGTGGGAATGATAGCAAGAAAAATGCATGTGGGCGAGTGCCCTGAAATAGGTAGTTTTCAATTAGAGATGACCTGGCTTTAAATCCCCATGCAGGGAATTTGGAATACAGTACTGAAAGGCACTAGATTTTTTAAATGTACTTTTCCTTCTTGTTTCTTTCAGATGGATTTCAGAAAATCCAGACTGTTTGTTTGCCTTGTAGGGCTCAGCTGTGCTAGCTTCTGGGTCTTTTACAACTATTTGACCGAATTCTGTATATTTGGTGAAACTAGCCAAGATTACCTATTCCCCATAGAGACTTTTAGAAGAATTGGAGGAAACTTCTCGCAGCTCCCAGATATAGACTGCCATAAGAATCCGCCTTTCCTCATCCTGCTTGTGGCCTCCTCGTACCACCACATCAATGCCAGGATGGTGATCCGGCAAACCTGGGGGAAGGAAAGAACAGTCGCCGGCAAGCGCCTGGTGACTTATTTCCTTCTGGGAAGCACTGTGAATCTCAGCCAGCAGGCTGACATCGCTGCTGAAAGCCAAAAGTACAAAGACATTATTCAAAAGAATTTTACAGACACGTATTACAATTTGACTTTGAAGACCATGATGGGAATGGAATGGATACACAAATTTTGTTACCAGGCCAGCTTTGTGATGAAAACAGACACGGATGTGTTTGTCAATGTTTTTTACCTCACTGAACTTCTTCTAAGGAAAAAGAGGACCACTAGATTCTTCACAGGCTTTTTAAAACTGCATGAGTACCCCATACGGAGAAGAGGGAGTAAGTGGTTTGTGAGTAGAGAAGAGTATCCGGGAAAGACCTACCCGCCGTTTTGTTCTGGGACGGGCTATGTTTTATCCACTGATGTTGCTAGTCAGATCTATAATGTCTCAGAGAGTGTTTCGTTCATTAAACTAGAGGATGTTTTCATAGGACTGTGCCTTGCCAAATTAAAAATTCATCTGGAGGAGCTTCATTCAGAACAGACATTCTTTCCAGAAAGGATTAGGTTCTCTGTTTCTCGCTTTAAGAAAATCGTGATGTGCCATGAAGTAGAACCATCTGAGCAGCTGAGCTACTGGAATCACTTAGTGAGAGAAAATCACAGAGGAGCCCTCTAGCGCCTTCCCTGCTCGAATTAACAAATTGAAATGCTCCGCATTTACAGGGCTGCTCATGACTCCAGCAAAACTCCCAGTTAACTCTAGACTCATCATGTTAAGGACCTTTTTAATGGTTATTTTAATATCTTAATTTCTGCCCAAGAACATGCAAACCCCTTTCTCTCCCATTCACTCTCACTTCTTTGCATCAAGTTACAAGTACTTTTTTCTGAAAGATGCAGACCCACAAATCTGCCCTCTCCATGGACCAGCTCTCCAAATCTTGCTGCTACAGGTCTGGGAATATTTCTGCAGTGCCAAACTAAATGTCAAAGTATTTTTGTTCAGAGAAGAAAATTTGCACTCTCTTCCTGGTCTCTCTTGATAGATCACTTCATTTGCACCCATCTGTGCAAGCATTTAAGAAAAGGTGCCTGTAGCTGTCAGGACGTTCTTCTCCTGGTGCAGGGAACTGCAGCCCTGCCCTTGCAGCCAGCTCTGTGTGGGCAGAACAGCATACTGGCACAGATCTCTTCTTTGGTCTACACATTTTTTTTTTCAGAAATGAATGAATTTGCCCATGCAGTGCACTTGGGACAACCTGAGGTACTGCAGGTCACCTGGTGAATGTATAAGGCTACTGCATCTATTTCCCTATACATGCCACCGGCTGAAAACGGTATGTGATAGAGCCAGATCCATGCTCAGTGGAGAGTGTCCTGGTCTTTCTATTAAAATAGACCCTGGAGACATCTTTTGCATTTGTGTCTCACTTTGGTTGCTTGAAAGCTACTGTAAATGGTTTGCCAAGGCTAAACTAGAATCATTTACAGTGAGCTAAACAGCATGTCTGAGTTAGACTTTTTTTCTGATGAGGAACTATGTGTAAGGCAGAGAAGATAGGAGGATTTTTCTCTTTCAAACAAGACCTAATGCGAAAATGTGCCCAAGTAATCATTCAGGCTGAGAGACTCATTTCTTGTTTCATTACCAAGAAAAGACCCATGGAATCACTAGGATGGTTTTCAGAGATAAGGAACTGAGTCTTTACAATAGATGCTGTGAAAAATACATTTGGGCTATGGGAATTTTATTTGCTTTCATGCACAGAAAAGGTCAGTTTTACCAGCAAAAACAGTATTGAATGCCTATACTATGTGTGAAATGTTTTTTTTCAGAGAGCAGTAACAGTGGTGCTGCTCCCTAGGGTAAGATGAGATGGGAGCCAAGTCAGTCTGACAGACAGGCTCAGCCCCACACACCCACACAAGGCAGCAGGACAGACTCACAGACGATGGCCAAGTCCGACCAAGAATCCTGGTCCTGAGGAAGTATCATGGTGATGAGGTAGGTCTGAGGTCCAGCCAGCAGTGGCCGGGCCCTGGTGATGACAGGTGTGGGTCAGGATCAGGCCCAGTGTGGGGAACCAGGGCCAGATACTGCCCCAGGATGGGGGGTGAAGGCACACACTGAATGTGGTAAAAAACATGGAGGAAAGACAGGGAAAGATAGGGAAAGATATATTATTACTTTGGGGTTATTTATTTTTATTGTTTATTTTCTCTTTTACTGAATCTGTGAGAACTGTCCAAGCGTCTCTTTTTACTTGCCTGTGTCTGAAGAGCAGGATAAATATCTTCAGCAGAAATACTGCCCCATCCTGAAAAATTTTCAATAACAGTAATAACATATTATTTATTTCCTTCTGATGTAGAGTAAACTGAACTCACGCACTTATTTTTGACAACTGACGATGAAAGAAATAATGTATATTTGTTTGACGGAAGAATAATCTTCTTTAAGTTTCCCATTCAGAAAACAGCTGTGTAGATGGATATGGCTATCCAGGTGGTTGGGTGGGTGATGAAGGAGGTGTTTGCCTTTCCCTAGTGTGTACCCTGTGCCAGGGGGTGGGCAGCCCAGCTCTGGGTTGGACAACATCTCCCCGCCTTCCATTCCAGCTTTGCAGGTGGATCTGCCCTTGGACTCGAAGCCCTGCTGTAGGACATCTGCTTTTGCTGCTGCCTTCAGTAGGTGTGATGGGCCAGACTGATAAAGCCTCGCAACAGCATTTTGACCATTGTTCTTTCCAAGCAACCTGCAGAAATGTCTTTTTGCCATTCAGTGCTATTGTACTCAATATGCAAGCAGGCTATTGCTTTCATTTATGGAAAAATGTAGAGCAGAAAGGAATGCTTCCTAGCTTCTCCTAACTCCCTTTCTTTCTTGTGGGATAGAGGGTCTGGGATCTGGGGCAGCAGAGTGCAGCCTAATGTTCATCCTGACCTCTTCTTGTTCTCAGTGAAATAATCCTGGAGTCCCTCCTGGGTCTCACTTCCACCTCTGTGCCTGGTGCCACTTGTGTCCCAGCTGGCAGGAGCAGTCCAACCATGCAGACCCAGGGAGCCTGTGTCTCAGCAGAACAGCCATTCGTTTACACAT
This sequence comes from Caloenas nicobarica, assembly GCF_036013445.1. Classification (NCBI taxonomy): domain Eukaryota; kingdom Metazoa; phylum Chordata; class Aves; order Columbiformes; family Columbidae; genus Caloenas; species Caloenas nicobarica. Next base: position 121,302,182 of record NC_088245.1, on the reverse strand, counting down.
GGATGTGTTGACTTGTTCACCTCCACTAGATGTTGAGATCCAAGAAGTATGGTGGCACCAGGCTCCTGGAATGGTGTGACTGCTGGTCTTCTGTCAGGCTGACTTGGTGGCCAAAGGGTAAAGTCTCCCAGTAGGAGACAGTACTTTGGGTTGCTTCACTGAATGATGGCTAGTTGTGAGTGGCATTAAAATATGTCTTACCTGAGCAGTTTGTGTTTTTGTATCATTATAAAAACGTTACCCTTGAGGGCCAGGTCCTGCCAGACTTCTTGACTGTGGCTTTTATTTTAGTTCAGGAGTGTTCCTAATTACCTGAATACAGCTACTAGCTGGGAAGGTGGTGCTATTCTCTCTTAATCACATTTGCAGATGCTACCCCTATATTTTTGGGGCAGAATTCATAGCTACCATGCCATTAGGAAAAAGGTCCTCAGGTACGTTTTGAGAAACCATCCCATTCTGGATACTGTTTCCAGAGAGTCTATTTGTAATTTCAAGTGACCTCTGCAAGATGCCGGTCTCTTTATTCCTTCATTCAAAATATTTTTTTCCCCACTGAATATATGTTCTTAAGCATCTAATAGCCTGCCATCTGAAGCATTTGTCTTATCACTGCTAAATCTCTGATGAGGAGCAAATGAGTACAGGTTGAAATGTTATGGGTTTGGATAGCCCATTCCTCTCCTTTTTGCAAATTAGCTTCCCAAGTGAACATGTTAGGTTGCTGCAGATTATTTTCCTCAACATATGATTTTCTTTGTGCTCACATAAATTAGAAATTTATCTCATAATTCTCTCCATTCAGTAGGATGCTTTGAATAAGAGTATAGTAAGTGAGTAATTAATTACTTAAATTATAAGATCATCCTGCTGGAAAAGGTGATTTAAGAAAAGTAGATGATTGCATGTAAGGCAAATTCATTTATTTAAACAAAGCCGCTATGCTAGTCAGTTTATATGTATCAGCTAAATGAAATTAGCTTTTGCATTTTAGGCCTCAGATCATGGAGTTTAACTCAATCAAACAGTCTTAGTGGCCTTTTGCAAAATTATGTGCATTTTCCTATGAAAGACCAGAAATATAACTGTAAACACAATACTGCAGTGTATATATACTTATTTTTAAAATTTTGTATAGGCTAATAAAATAATTTAGACAACTTTGGGACAGTTTATCTGTAGAAGCACTGCACTATCCTAACATTTTTAGGCTTTCTGGGTCAGATGATCACCAAATCAGTTTTTTATGAATAGCTTTGAAAAGTTACTCTGAAAAGTTACTCCGTTGCTTCTCATTTAGTGGAAAGGGGTGTAAAAAATCAGCAGAGCTGATGGTGTCTTATAGTTGGTTAGATATATGCATTTCAGCATTCTGTGTTTCTTCCAACACGAACATATTCTTAGTTTAGGTTAGGATTTTCAAAAATATCCTTGAAGCATTCGATCACACATCTCATCTGATTCAGTATTATTGAGCAGGTATAACCCTTCTAGGCACTTTTGAGAATACAGTAGATTTTTGTAATTAAACATTTGCCTTACATAAAAGCTGAACAGAACACAAGGGCTAACTGTCTGTAATGAATCTGACAGGAATGCTGCTCTTCTTGGATTTGTGCGGGTTACCATATAGTGTTAATATAAAATGTGTGACAATATTTGCATTATTTGCATAGAACATGAGAATGAGAATGTTGAGCTAACTATTCAATGTATGATGTTTTAGTAAAGTCTTTTCTTACCACAGTTTTGTGTGTTCACTTATCTTTTTGGTTGTGAATGTATTAACATTTTGGGATGTAGTCAAGTTAGGAGGCTTGCTCTTTTTTCCAGTTGAAATTAATAGAATAATAGAATCATTTTGGTTAGAAAAGACCTTTAAGATTGACTCCAATTGTAAATCTAACAGTGCCAAGTCCACCCCTAAACCAGGTCCTTAAGTGACACATCTACACATCTTTCAAACACCTCCAAGGATGGTGACTTCACCACTTCCCTGGGCAGCCTGTTCCAAAGCCTGACAACCCTTTCCATGAAGAAATTTGTCCTAATATCCAATCTGAACCTTCCCTGGTGCAACCTGAGGCCATTTCCTCTTGTCCTATTGCTTGTTACTTGGGAGAAGAGACCAACACCCTCCATGCTCCAATCTCCTTTCAGGCAGTTGTAGACAGCGATCAGGTCTCCCCTCAGCCTCCTTTTCTCCAGGCTGAACAGCCCCAGTTCCCTCAGCCGCTCCTCATCAGACTTGTGCTCCAGACCCCTCACCAGCTTCATTGCCCTTCTCTGAACTCTCTCTGGCACCTCAATGTCTGTCTTCTAGTGAGGGGCACAAAACTGAACACAGGATTCACGGTGCAGCCTCACCAGTGGCGAGTACAGTGGCACAATCACTTCCCTAGTCCTGCTGGCCACACTATTCCTGATACAAGCCAGGATGCTGTTGGCATTTTTGGCCACCTGAGCACACTGCTGGCTCATGTTCAGCCAACACCCCCAGGTCCATTTCCATTGAGCAGCTTTCCAGACACTCTTCCCCGAGCCTGTAGCGCTGCCTGGGGTTGTTGTGACCCAAGCGCAGCACCTGGCACTTGGCCTTGTTGAATCTGAGTCTGTTGAATTTTCTCCCCTTCTCTAACATGCCTTACTATGTACATCCTAATTTGGCTGATTGGTTCCTTTTTCTAAGGCAAATACATAAATCCCATAAAAGAGAAAGAGAGCAGGAATGGGAGTGCTTTCCTAAGTATTAAGCATGCAATCCTGCTACATTAACCACTCCTGCCATTAACAGTCTAGACGTAGTATACCTTTAAGTCAAAGGCACCTTAAAAGAAAAACTTATAAACAGGCTGTGATCTGAATTTGGCACTTTTTTTTTTTTCCAAATGGTAAGTGTCAAGTGCAAGATTGTTAAAACCATAACAAGGGACTTGATAAAAGGCATTTTTAACCACAGCTGATAGAAATGGTTTTGCCTATGTCACCATAGCCAACTGTAATTAGAGAAGATCTCCCTTACTACCTTTATCTTTTGTTTCATCTTTTTTTCCTGGCTTATCTTTCTGGTGTATTTTCCTTGGTTGTTTGCAGCTGGACTTAAATTCATTAGTTCATTCCACCAATATATTTCCAGAAGTATCTACAAATATTATCACACTAGATAAAGAAAAGCAGCTGAGTGACAAAACTTGGTTATATACAGTACATAGGAGATGCCACCTGAAAATAGAGACTTGAATTTGCACATGTTCCGGCTGAGGAAACAGACTTTTTTCAACAGTTTTAAGGCTATCCTCCTAAGAAGTTCACTCAAGTGTATTTTCACTGAAAAATATAATTGGACAATTTCAATGGTTGAGAAAAAACCTTGTTGTTGTCTTACGTTTCGCAAATTCAAAAATCCATTATTTTTGTAGGAAGAAAAAAATCCAAGTCCCTTCTCGGAATCTCTCCACTGAGGCATGTACACAACATCCCTTGCATTCAGCTACTGACCTAACGTGACCTCATTTAGTTTATGACTTTGGGTGCAGGGATAGAGGCCCATGTAATCAGCTTCCTATTCTTCCATCATCAAAAGCATTTAGAAATCATAGCCGCCCTTACAAACCGTCAGCGTACAGCTGCAGGCGTAGAATGTCATAAATTAGTTATGTGGTGTGATTTACTCCTCCAGCTTGTAGATCTTCCAGGCAGCTCTATTCCCTTCATGTTTAATTTAATTGTTATTGCTGGAACAGGAGTTGTAAGTAAATGTTTGACTCCAGTACATAAAGGGACCTGCAGCTTTTACATGTGCTTCTTCTAGTAAAGGGTCAACAAGGGAATTAAAAAGAAGCGAGAGCTGAGCCTTCTGGCAGGAGCGGGAGCAAGAATGCAACTCATTCCTGTGGGGGTGAGGAGGAGGAAGCATAGCAGCGCTCGCTGCTGGTGGGGAGAGCTCGGTGCTGAGGGCAGTGGTGTGAGGTGCACCTCTGTGCTCATGTGCCCCCCCCAGCCCATTTCGGGGATCCCATCCCCTTATGCTGAGGCCAAGCCCTGCATGCCCTGCAGGTGTAACTCAAGTGGCAGGCTGTTTGCTGCCAGAGGCCGCTGTAACTGCACAGTGCTGCCTTCTCCAGCTCTGCTGAGGGAAGTGCTGCATGGGATAGGGGAGGAGACTCGAAACTTTATCCTATAAACATATTGGTCTTTACTACATTCTTGAGATCTTTCAGTATTCACCAGTTCCCTAATCTATTAGGGAACCTTATTTTTTATACAAGTGTTGCAGAGGAAATGGCAGAATATAAAAATAAAGTTTACTGCTCCTTTATAAGAGAAAGCCAAAATGCAGCAGTGGTCACAAGCACTTCCATTACTCTGCCACATAAAGAGAAATTGAATACCTGAAGTTATCTCTGCCAGGTCTCTTACTGCAAAAGGGCAGCTTTCAGTCATAGACTTGATATCACAGGTACGGTGCAGAGGAGACATTTATTTCTAAGAAAAAAACCCTGCTATTTCTACTTGGTGATCTTAACTGAATGCCCAAAGGGAGGAGTAAGGTGTCAGTCATAAGGATGTATTTTATGAAAATGCAAAATAGACACCAGTCTTCCAATATAATGCTTATTTTTATGGTAATAATCTGCTCTCTCATCATTGCAGTGTCAGTTTGGATCATGCCTGCAGGTCACTTAGGGAATATTCATTAGTATTCTATTTTCAGAGATGTAAGCGTTAGCTTTTCTTATAACTGGCAACCTTGCAAAATCATCAGGAAGGAAAGAAAAAGGGTAAAATTTCATACTCCTGTGGTAGTTTTCCTGGCATTAGCAGGGAAGTCTTGTGGGATTTGGAGCCTTGGGCACAGAACTTGTGTGTGTGTATCACTGACTAGGTTTGTGCACTGTTCATCTGACATTTCCAGAACTGGACTCACTGTGGACTGGCTGATAGGTGTTGAGTGCACCAGTTTGAAAGGAGCCCTGGAGAGATTTGCACTTTGCCTGAACTCCTTGAAGAATCTGGCTGCGCATATAAAGCTCATAAGGGAGTCTAAAATCATGACCATAAGCAATAATGAAAAATGTAATACTAATTATAATGAGTGTAGGGAACGATGTTTACATTTTCTTGGCATGCTATCGTACATTGAAAAGTTCCTTAGAATAAACTGAATGATAACCAGAGCAATTAAGCTAACTGTTTGGACCAAAGACAAAATATTTCCACAGCTAAATGTTGCCAGGGGAACTGATGTGTTAGAGAACACTAAAAATTTCCTTCTTAGATTTACATTCCTCCTAACAGCACCAAAGCTGCATCTTCTTTTATTCTGTGGTAAACTTTCTTACTTACTGTTGCCTGGACTTCATGATGCTTATCTTCACTGAATGTTCCCTGAATTATGACATTTTCATTTTATCAGCTACGACTCTTCACTAATTTCAGTGCTGGAGAGGAGGAATATATTTGCCAAAGGGGAAACATGGAATGCGGTTTAGAAGGACTACTGGCATGAAAGTACTGCAGAACTACATTTCAGTTGTATAGATTTATTAACACCAAATAAACCTGCAGGGATATTAATTCAAATGAAGTGTTAAATCCTGTGGATTCCTGTGTGTGGAAGTCTGGAAGATTGTATCCAAAGCTTTCCTCAGTAAGGGCCCACAGCAATTATTCACAGAGTTGTGGCTTTATAGTAACCAGCAAGAGAACAGTGAAGAAAAGACTCTAAACAAAAATATCAGATGAGCTATATTTGTGTTACGAGGTTTTTGAGGATTTACCCAGGCCTATATTCATGATAGCATCACTCTATGATTTTTTAGGTCAAGACAAAGGTGGCCTGTCTTCCCAGGAAGGACATAAAACAGGATTCCTCAGATCAACATGAGACATCTTCTCTTTGTGGGATTGGTCTCAGCTAAATTTTGCAGTCCAGAACAACACATCCATTCTAACTCAATCTTTCAGACTCCTCTGTAGTCAAAATAATGAGGCAGACCTAACCAAACGGTGACATACCTTGCCTGCCTTGGACCCTTTGTATCAGGATTGGTGATGCATCACCTAGAAGCACTTTTATATCTTTAATGACTACAAAAAAAATCCTTGATAAATAGTTTAGGATAGATGCCTGTGTCTTAGCTGGCTAGCAGTAACTGAGGAGGGGTTCCTGTATGCTGTGTGTGGTTACTGGTATTCATAAGGATTGCAGGTCCTCTGTAAGTGCCCCCACAGCCTCACTTTGTAACATGTCAGCTCTTCAATGAGGATGTCACAGGACACATCAGTATCTTTCAGATATTTAGTATATGTGTCCAATAATTCTTTTTCGTTCACTCAGCAAACCATTTTGCACAAACTGAGGTTCCATTCAAAATATGGAAACAGAGGGACATTCAGGTTATCCTAATTTTTCACATAAATATATATGTAGTAGCCAGCAATGACCCCAGCTTGCCCTGAGTCTTTGCTGTGCTTGATGTTGAAAGCAGAAATGGGTCTTTGGACTTCTCATACCCTGTGAAGTGGATACAAGGTGGGGAAAAATACATCTCAACTGTCACATAGGTAGCAGAAAGAGGAAATGGCATGGCCCTATTATCTCTGGAGCTTTTCCTCTAGTGCATTTGGGTCCTGATTAAGGAGAAATGTGAACTAAAATCTAGAATCGTGATGAGTCTTCAATATGTTAACAAATTAATGAAAAGATTTTAAAAACGAAAGCTTATGAGAAAAGGAGAGGGATCTGTGTTTCTCACTTGACTTCTATAGCTAACACAAATAAAATCTGTTTTGAATGAGAAACATGCCTTCCAGAGCACCAAATATTTTGGCAAACAGTAGAGGAGAGGTGTAAGAGCATAGAAGGATGAAAAAGAAGGAGGCAGAGTTGGAAAAGTTATGGCTTAGCATCTCTTTGGCCTGATTGGCTACTAGAGGGAAGTGTCCTGTAGGTGTCGAGATAGAGGCAGCTAATGCAGTCACTAGGTCAGCTTGTCTGCTACCTTAGTCTTTTCTGTATGTTTCAGCTCTTCTGTTCTTTACTAGGGAAAATAACATTTATTTTTTAATAGGGAGCCATTTCTCAAAGTCTTTGTGGTGTTCAAACCACTTTTCAAGCCAGTTTCCACATGGAAATGAAGAATTTTATTCCTGTTTCTAGCACTGACCTCAAATCAGTTTTAATGTTGCTTTTGTAAGTGCATCCTCTCTGCTATTTTAATGCTCACATCCTTTGATTTTATTTTCTTAGAATGAGCTAAATAAGCTAATGTACAGCATGGAAGTGAAGGGACTGGTAATTTCCCCTGCTACATTCTCGCTCATTAAAAGTAATTTATAAGTGAAGGTGTCTAAATACTCCTCATTTTCAATCATGACAATTTGTCTAATTCTCCTGTGAGAAAAACAAAATCAAAACAAAAAACAAACAACAAACTTATGGCCACGATGACAGTGACAGAAGACTTCCCTAAGCAGCTCTTGGATAGACAATTTCACTTGGAGCTTCTTGTGTGGGTTTGCACAGCAAGCTGTACAGACATATGTTTCAGACTAACACACTCCAGAACAAAAAATTTTGAGGGTCTCTCCAGTAGTTTGTACAGTCTACACTCCAGAAAGAAGAAATGAGATGGTGTGCAAAAAAGAGTACGGAAGGGTTGGGAAAAAAAAAAAAAAAGTGTAAAAAAATCCTCCTACCCAGAGGCAGAAGAAAAAGGAAGAATTTGAAAGAAGTGTCTAGAGAAACTGGAGTGGGAGGTAGGAATCTGCCTGGTATACAGGGTGATGATTCACAAGATGATTTTCCATTTGCATCAGACTGGTAAACTTAGGACCTGATCTTTTGAACACTCATGAGCATGGATAGTCTTGTACATGCACGATGTTCTCAGTGGTTGGGGATTCAGACACTTTGCCATGCTGTGTAATGTCTTATCCCACGCACATCCTAACCAATGCCAATGGTTGTTTTCACCACGATATCACGGTCCATTAGGAAAAGTCAAAGTACAGAAGGAATTAACAAGGGCAGTGAGAAATAATTAATAAAATATTAATAGATGTGTTGGTTGCCTAAGCAGCCCCAGGGAAAACAAAGGACATTTGAATCCAGTCACTGTGCAGCAGATTCACCCAGGAGGATTTCAGCTGATGAAGCCAAGCCAGCTAGTGTGTGGGTGGAGGGGACAGGTGCTCTCCTGATGACTTTCACTAGGGCCGGATCCAGAGCAGGAGATAAACACGGTGGATGGTCTAGGTCACAATGTGCCCAGTTCCTGCTGTGGGCTTCAACCAGTCGGTCCCCTCTGCACCGAGGGGATGGGAATGAAATGCCTGTGAGGAGGGCCAGCAGAGTGGTGCATGCATCCCTGTGTGTGTAGGTGTTTAAGGATACGGCTAATCTCTAGACCATGACAGACCTCAGTGTGGTAAAGAGACAGCTGGCCAGCCTGTGATTAGCTAGTGGTATAACAACAGCTGTAGCACAGGTGCAGCTACATGACACCCAAAGGGATTTTGATTGATAAGCTTGAGGACTGGGTCAACAGAAACATCATGAAATACAGCACGAAGAAGCACAAAGTTCTGCATATCAGGTACAACGACCTCAAGGTACAAGCTGCAGTGGTACCACCTAAATGACAGCGGGTAGAAATCTTGATGAAGAGACATGGATGAAATGAAGGCCAGGGTGAACACAAGCCAACAATTCCCTCTCACTGCAAATAGGGCAAACCATGTGCGAGATCACATCAGAGAAGTGTTTCCAGCAAATTCAGAGAAACTATTATTCTCCTCTACCAGACACATCTGGAAATCTGTGTGTGGTTTTGTGCCCCTTAGTTGAAGCACAATGTAGAGAAGGTAGAGAGAGCCCAGTGGCAGCACATCAAGTGGACAAGGGTCTAGAGCACAGCACTGGTGAGGAGACACTGAGGGAGTAAGGCTTTAGTTAGGCAGAGAAGAGGTTAAGGGGTGATCTAATACAAGCTTAAATCTACCTGAAGAGTAATTACAAAGGCAACAGAGCCAATCTCGGTAGTGTCAAATTATAGCTTTTTTAAGAATTTTAAAAGCATCTATTATCCTTTCTAAAGTGTTTTTACAAAGAGTTATCTTTATTAATTCAAGCTGAAAATCCAGTCAATCCATTTTAACCTTCTGCACTTTTCATAGTTGGGCAATCAGAGATGGAATCTGCTTATCAGATGTTTTCCCTTTTCTTCCTCTAGTTTTGTTTGGATGGAAATCAAACTACATAGGAGATATCTCAAGAGTACTGCTATGAAAGTGGAGCTGTTGGCTGAACAAGAGTGTGAGATTTTAGACTTAAAAGAATGAGAGGTTTGGAAAGGCAAGGAAGCAGAAAAAATAAATTATAACTGGTTGAAAAACTTCCTGCAGGTTTCATAGCCTTTTCTTTTTTTTAACAAGTTGGGGTGATATTTTTTTCTAACAAAGCAAAGTTTTGACATTTAATTTTTGAAATGGATCAAAATTCCGCAAACAGAATGTTTCATTTCCCTTTGCTGAACTGAACCTTTTCATTTTGAGTCAGTGTGGCATTAATTTCTACTTGTTAGAACTGTTGCCGTGCTTAGTAGGAAAAATAGTTCAGGAAAGTCATGTGGCCCTTCTTTATGACTAAATTTTCCCAGCATATGGACTGATCATAAAAAACTCCTGATAGAATCACAGAATTATCTTGGTTGGAAAAAACCTTTAAGATCATCAAGTTCAACCGTTAATCTGACACTGTCAAGTCCATCATTAAACCATGTCCCTAAGAGCCTCATCTACGCGTCTTTTAAACACCTCCAGGGATGGTGACTCAACCACTACTCTGGGCAGCCTGTTCAATGCCTGACAACCCTTTCTGTGAATAAATTTTTCCTAATATCCAATCTAAACCTCCCCTGGTGCAACCTGAGGCCATTTCCTCTCATGTCACATCAGTTCAGCTCACTGACCAGCAACGGTGTAGTGTGAAGGATGCAGTGCAGCTCCCAGAGGAAGATGAAGGCTGCAGCCTTTGCAAGAACATCTCTCATGAGGCAACATGGCAGCTCTGGTGAACACACAACTGTTGAAGTGGCAGGAAAAGGTGTGGTTTAACTGAGCAAACAAACAAAATATTTCAGAATTAAATGAAATGGCTTAATGAACATTTTTCTGACAAAACATTAAAAAAATTCCCCAAAATACAAACTGAAAGAAGGAAAGGAATATGAAAAATAAATAAAAAGGTATATGAAAATATATGCCTTTATCACCCATTGGAACAGGCTGCCCAGGGAAGTGATGGAGTCACCATCCCTGGAGGTGTTTAAAAGGCATTTAGACGAGGTTCATAGGGACATGGTTTAGTGTCTGAGTTAGGTTAGGTTATGGTTGGACTCAATGATCCTGAGGTTCTCTTCTAACTGAAATGATTGTATTGTATTGTATTGTATTGTATTGTATTGTATTGTATTCTATTGTATTGTATTCTATTGTATTGTATTGTATTGTATTGTATTCTATTCTATTCTATTCTATTCTATTCTATTCTATTCTATTCTAATAATTAAAACCCCCCACCACTTGGAAACTGTATTTTCTGTTAAAACATGGAAACCCAATTCAGTTTTCTCACCATCTGCTTATGAAGTTGCACTTCACACTAAAGGCTCATTTTGACAGGGCTGTGAGGGCACCACTGGGCCTGACTCCCCCTTTGGCAGGCCTCTGGGGCTCCCTCACTCTGCCTGTGGCCCAGGGCTCCACGTCAGCCTCCCAGGGCTGCCAACCCCTGCCCAGTCCCTGCTCCTGGCCCTGCTCCCTGGATGGGCCCCTTGCCGCCATGTCACGGCCTTGTATCCAGCCCCGTCCCCAGCCCTGTCTCCTTCAGGTCCTGACACAAGGCGGGGAGGAGGGGCAGGTGCTGAACTCTTCTCTTTAGTGACCAATGATAGAACCTGAGCGAATGGCAGGAAGATGTGCCAGGGGAGGTTTAAGTTGGTCATTAGGAAAAGGTTCTTCCCCCAGAGGGTGTTGGAGAACTGGAACGGGCTCCCCAGGGAGGTGTCACGGCCCCAAGCCTGACAGTGTTCAAGAAGAGACTGGACAAGGCCCTCAGACACACGGTGTGACCTGTGGGGTTGTCCTGTGCAGGGACAGGAGCTGGACTCCATGATCCTTGTGGGTCCCTTCGAACTTAGGACATTTTGTGATTCTATGACTCTGGGTGTACCCTGGCCCTGGCTCAGCCCCTCACCCTGCCAGGGGCTGCCGATGGGCCCCGACACCCCCGGCTGTGGGTGACAGTGCCCCCAGGTGAGGGCACAGCCATTGTGGAGCCCACAGGTGGACACTTCTGTTCTCTGCCATGTTTGCTGCAGCTCTGTAATGGCAGGACAAGCCCCAGCCTTGGCATAGGTTGCCCACACACTCACTTGTGCAGCTATAAAGCAGGGAAAATAAATCCTCTGCCTCCTGCCATGCCTCGTGTCGGCCGCCCTGTGCCAAAACGTCAGGCAGTGTCACCCACCCAGCTTCTCGGGCTGGTACGGCGTGAAGTTCACTCCCTGTACAAGCGTCTGTGTGTCATCCACTGTGCCTTACTTCCTCCTGTGGGACTGGTTAAATATTAACACGGCGACACACGTATTTGGGCGGGGGGAAGGGGAGAGGCGAGCCTTACCTCACCACATCCCGGGGACAATGTCAGCGCAGACGCCTGCCCCGGGGCCTGGCAGCTGAGAGGCGGCAGAGCCCGCGCTCCTTCCCCGCCGTGCCCGGGCAGCCGCTCTGCTGCCTGAGGGAGGTTTCCCTAGGCTGAGGAGGTGAGGGCTGGCCTGGAGCTCCTCGCTTTGAACGCCGCCGGCCTCCTCCGGTGTCCGGGGGGTTGGAGGGTGCAAGCGGGACTCGTCGTCAAAGGGAAAGCGGTCGGAGACACCCTCTCGGCACCCAGGGAAGCAATCCAGGTAAACACTCCGGAGACATTACGTGCTTCCCAGGAGAAGGAGCGGGTGGCTGAAAGATAATTTAACCCTCTCCTCTGCTCCTGCCACAGCAGGGAGGCCAGCCCTGGGCTGGTGGCAGTGGGGTGAGCAGAGGGATTTTGTGACCCCCCATTTCCTGCTGTGCTCCCTGGTCTTTGGGGTGGGTGTTACCTGCATCGCGGGGTTCCCAAACCAGCCGAGCCCCGCTCTGTGCTGCGCCAGATCCAGCTGCCACTCCTTCGGGGCGATATTATCCATATTATCCCCTCACCTCTGGCACAGATGCAGGAGAGAGCAGGCTCGGAGCCACGCACGGCAGTGCCGGCAATGCCGGTCACCCCGCGCACCTGCGGAAAAGGTAAAAAGTAGCTGAGGCCAAGCCCCAGGTGTTTAATTCATCATTGGCCAAAGTGCACTGTTTTGTCTGGGGATTGGGTAGTATTTCCTGTTCCTTTGAAAGTCCATTTTGAAACGAAGCAAAACAAAATGTTATAGATCCCTTCATTTCCCTCCTCGTTTTGCGTCACCCCAAGTTATTTATCGATTTTAGCCTGAATTTGGGCATAAGATTCTAGCACGTTTGTTCTTCTCCATAACACTATGCTCAGCTCAACTCGCTTTGGTGCAGCCAGGTTTCTCCCCAGACCTGTAGATCTGCCCAGGATCACAGCTTTCTGGAAAAGGACACGGCACTGACTTTTGGACTTGCTTCCTGGTGCTTTACTTGGGCCGTTTCACTTCATACGAAAGATGATACTAACTCTTACAAAATACTGACTGGTTTGTGTACATACAGAAAGGTATCGCAGTGACAGAGCAAGGAGAAATCCCTCCAGGCCGTGCACAGTGACCGTCCTGTCCCAGCCACCCACTGGGGACTGCTCTGCACATGAAACATGGAAGTGAGAAAAAAACCCAAAACCTTTCAAAAGGCACTGTGCAAACCCAAACCAGCTTACAAACTATCCCCTCTCCCAACAGGCAGGTGAAGAAATCAACCCACAGGTTTGGCTTTAGATTTTGATTAGGTGACAGGGCTGTCCCTTAAGTTTGCAAGGTAAACTGGAAGCTTGCAAAATGGGAAAATGCAGAGCAAACTGGCAGCCGAGCCAGTCAAGTCACAGCTGTTGCAGTAAACTCAGCAAGACCCTCTCCTTAAAGCACCAAGAGGTGAACAGAGCTCCAGTATAGCTTGATGCGGCAGCTGAACATGTTTGGAAAGACAGCAAAAAATGCTTTTTGTTTTTTTTTATTGGTATTTTTGGCAGGAGACATTCCTCCTACGTGGGCACTCTGTGAGAGGCACTGCCACCCACCCCTGTGCCATCCCACCACCACTGCTTTCACAAAAGCCCTGCTGGGAATAAATGCAGGGGCTTCACACAAAACTGCAAAATGAACTGCTTGCTTAAGGGCAGCAAAACAACCGGGCCAGGGCTTTTGTGTTTTGTGCCTTGGTGTGGTTTTGGTTTTAGCAAAAGAGCGGTCAAAAAAGTGTGGTTGTTCCAGGAAAGTCAGGGTGTCTCTGTGGTGATACTAATATTTATGCATTGCGCAGAGCTGCCACAAAGAGCACCCCTGAAATCCAAAACACTTTCCTGACAAGGAATATGGGCTGGCCACAAAACCATATCCTCTGGCCAGTGTCACTTTCATGAATGCAAGCTTTAATTTCCTAGTTGAGAAGTTTGTAAACCAAGAAGTGCAGTTAAACTCTCTCCCACGCATTTTGAGGGGGAAGAGAATAACATCACACAAGTGAATCACAAGCATTGGAAAAGCAGAAAATGCAGAAGTAAGGTGATGGCTCCCACCCAAGCTCTGTATCTTATATCCGACCATAGTGGAGTGCAGGTGATGTTTTATTCTGAGGTGTAAAACGCACTCTCAGGTTCAGAGAAATAATTCTGAGGACCCTCTTTGCAGTAAAAGGTTTTCTGAGCGCTCAGTTTGGGGAGCTGGGAGGAGATTTGGTGTTTCTCATCCTTGCCCCAAGGCAGGTGGGATGGAGAGCCCAGGGTGGCAGGAGCTGTTCCTCCTGGCTGGGGTGGCCCCTGTGCAACAGGGGTCTGACAGGACTGCCACAGCAATGATGGTACCAGGCTCTCCCTGGAAATACATGAGAAGGAATCCTAGTTTTGGAATTAAGCACACAGAAAAATGGCAAAACAATCTTTTTGGGTGTAGCGGTGCATTGGAATATTTTCACACTTCCTGTCTCAAAGGCTGCCTGGCACAGGAGGCATCAGTTTCCCGGGGCAGCGGGGAGGTAACAATCTCTCTGAGTGGAGGTCTGATCCCCTCAATCCCAGGGGAGCAGCTGGCACCCTGTGCAGTTGCCCTGTGTGACAATAAGTGGTGCAGCACCGGGTTCATTAGTTTGCCAGGATGCCCCCAGCAGCACAGACGGCACACCCATAATACACATGAAATTTCAAGCAACTTAGAGAATTATTTTTCCCAGCTGTTCATTACTAAGTTTAATGATGCAGATGGAGCTCCCCTGACACAGTCAATCCTGAAGCAGTAAAGTTGTAAGAGTCAGGAGGGACTAAGGGCATGAAAGATGCGAGGTCCACAGGGGGAGGTTTCTCAGCTGAAGAAAGTTCCTCTACTTCTTTTGAAACAGTTGTTTTGGGAAAAGATATTGCTCTCCTTCCAAACCTACTCTCACTTAATCTTCTCCCCTTGTTGGTAATACAGGTCACATAAAGTCACATTTTATCACAGGACACAAAGCAGCAGCTCATTACTGAGTTTCTCAACACAGTCTGTTCTTCAGCTTCTTCTCAAGTATGCAGTGACTGCTGGTGGCTTCCTGCCTTCGGGACCAGGATAGAATGCTCCAATGGAGAGGTTCCTGAAATTCATTTTACTTACTCTCATCTTAACTGCCTCGCTGCCAGGTAGGACACATTCATAACCCGTGAAATGAGCCACTGTGGACAAAATGTATGAACTGATTTTAAAGCCATGTAAACAGCAGTTACTAGTGATATCAGATTGAACTGTCAGTCCCAGAGGAGAATTATTTAGTGTTTGAAATGGTGAAGTTTGCATTTCAAGCCTGAATGATCTAATGGCTTAGAGTGGACTTCAGTATGCAGGAGTGTGCAGTGGATGGAGTGGGGAGGAGATGGGGAGGCTGCCCTCTCTCACTTGCAGTGAGCAGGAATGTCCCACTTATTTCTCCCTCCCCTTGCTCTCATCTTCCTCCTGTCTGTTCCGAACTGCTTTTGAGGGGGCATTTGTAGAGAACACAATATCAGCAGCTGATTCTGCTTCCAGAACTATGTGCAAATTATCATTTTGCTAGTTTGCCTCCACTTTACATTTCACATGCCTGAGTTTCAAAGTCAATTCAGATAAAAGGTATCTTGGTGGCAGAGCTTCAAAGAAAATGTGAATATAAAGTGACTAGTTGGGTAATGGAGACAAGGCTGATTTTTTTTTTTTTTAAATTATGGTCTAGCTGGGGTTTTAACAGGCTCTGAAAGGCGAGAGCTGCATGGGATGAGAGGGGAGGTATTGTCATGGCTTAATAACTGGTGAAAGGAAACACAATGCAGGAATAAACATTGTGTTTTCTGAGCAGAGTGGTATTCCCAGTGGAGTTGCACAGGGATGTGTGCTATTCAACAAGCTCTTAAACAACCTAGTGAAGAGGAATGAACTGTGAGGTAGCAGAGTTTGCAGGTGGTGCAGAACTACTTAGGGCAACCAAATCCAAAAAGAGACTAGGAAGATTTGCCAGAAAATGTCACGATGCCAAATGTGTAAGTAATAAAGGAGCAGAAAACTTTTAACACAAAGCATCACTTAACCGACGATATCTAGTGGGGGAATAGAATACATTTCTGGGAAAGAGAGTAAAATGCTGAAAAAGAGAAAAATTCTCTGCTTATGCTCTTCAGCAAGGGAAATACAATGAAACTTGGCATTATATAAATCCATAGAAAGCATATATCTTGAATACTAAATGTTTTGTTAGCCCTTCCACTTCGAAAAGGACTCATTAGGTCTGCAAAAGGTATAAAATAAGAGGTGATCGAAGGTAGGATGAGGCCTTCATTGGGATATTTTTCTGCCTTTGAAAAGGAAGAAATAGTAAAGATTTATTTAAATAATTATGTGGAGCTGAATGGAGAAATGGTTATAATGGTTATAACAAAAAAACCCTAGTGGCAATCAGTAAAACTATCAGAAAGAAGGTTTAAGGCAAACCAAAGACTGTACTTTTCATCACAGTATGTAATAGAATAGTAAAGCTTATGGTCACTGGATATAGGGGTTACCAAATTATAAAGAGGCTGAAAAAAGCTAGAAACAAATAGCATGGAATATAGATCTATAGGTGCAGATGCAACAGTTGGCTCAGACAGCCCCTAGATCTCTTATTGTTGGACACTAAGAAGATATAACAGGGTATCACAGAATCATAGAATGTCCTGAGTTGGAAGGGTTCATAGAGTCCAACTCCTGTCCCTGCACAGGACAACCCCACAGGTCACACCATGTGTCTGAGGGCCTTGTCCAGTCTCTTCTTGAACACTGTCAGGCTTGGGGCCGTGACACCTCCCTGCGGAGCCTGTTCCAGTGCTCCACCACCCTCTGGGGGAAGAACCTCTTCCTCATGTCCAACCTAAACCTCCCCCGGCACATCTTCCTGCCATTCCCTCGGGTCCTCTCACTGGTCACAGAATCACAGAATGTTGAGGGATTGGAAGGGACCTCAAAAGATCATCTAGTCCAATCCCCCTGCCGGAGCAGGAACACCTAGGTGAGGTTACACAGGAAGGCGTCCAGGCAGGTTTTGAATGTCTCCAGAGAAGGAGATTCCATAACCTCCCTGGGCAGCCTGTTCCAGTGCTCTGTCACCCTCACTGAGAAGAAGTTTCTTCTCAAATTTAAGTGGAACCTCTTGTGTTCCAGCTTGAACCCATTACCCCTTGTCTTACTGTTGGTTGTCCCCGAGAAGAGCCTGGCTCCATCCTCATGACACTCACTCTTTACATATTTATAAACATTAATGAGGTCACCCCTCAGTCTCCTCCTCTCCAGGCTAAAGAGACCCAGCTCCCTCAGCCTTTCCTCGTATGGGAGATGCTCCACTCCATTAATCCTCTTTGTTGCCCTGCACTGGACTCTCTCCAGCAGTTCCCTATCCTTCTTGAACTGAGGGGCCCAGAACTGGACACAATATTCCAGATGAGGTCTCACCAGGGCAGAGTGGAGGGGAAGGAGAGGAAATGGTCGCCAGAGAGAAGAGATCAGGACCTGCCCCTCCTATTTTTTTCTGTTTTTTATACTGTCTTCCTAAACATCCAGAGCAGAGTACTACCTGTTTTAGATGTCTACTACCCTTTGCTAATGCTTCCAGTCAAACATGCCTGCAATGAGTGTTTTATTGCCTCACTTGTGGGCTGTACTGGGGTAGCAGGCACTGCCTGCTCTGTGTGGTGCAGCCATGGGAGCACCCACACCCCAAAGCAGAGACAAAAAGTCTATTGTGGAGAGACAAGTGCTGCACCTGAAAGAGGTATTGCCGCTCTTGCGATGTTGGGAGTGGCGAGTGTGGGCGGTGTGGCTGGGCTGCTGCAGCGGGTTCATGGCATAGCTGGTTTGAACACTCATCCTTCTGGGTGGGCACTGGGTGCCCTTTGTCAGCGACAGCCTTGCAGATCAGTGCAGGGTCCCAGCCTGCTGCTGGGGCATCTGCGGTGGTGCTGTTGCGGTGCTTCCAGCCTGGGAACCCTCACTGCTGGAGACAAGAGACAGTGCAGGACCAGAGGAGTGGTCCAGCAACAGAGCCAGGAGAGGCTACAGGGGACAGCTGTCAAACAGTGAGTGAGAGAAGAGACAGGAAGATGCATTTGAGGGCTATGGGGAGGTTTGTGTGCAGGTGGGTGGAAATGTGTGCTGCCAAGTACCAGTAGACTGGTATTACTTGTCAGAAACATCCTGTAAGCATTCAAAAAACTCCTGTTAACATAAGCAAACAAACTAGTCATTCTCTGCAGGCTTTGACAAGCTCTAACCTATTTTGGTTTTCAAAAAGCTCAGCTGCAGGGCTATTGGTTTTTGAAATAAACTTGAGCTGAATAAAAATCTAACCAAATCTGAAACAATTTATTGCGGAGCTTTTGCTCAAGGAGTGGGCTAGCAATGAGGCAGAGAAGACAGAAGACAGGGTAGAGTGAGCAAGAGAATAAAGAACAAGTGAAAACAAAAAGGAATTTAGAACAGACTGTAAGGAAAAAATGTAGTAATTGAAACAGAAATAGCAGAGAAGGAAGGCAGGAAGACAGATTGGATGCAAAAACTGAAAGACAAAAGGCAGTGTTTATGGAAGGGCAATATGTGTACAGAGTGGAATATTATTTTGAAATACAATAATGAGGCTGAAAAAAAGGAATCATTGTGGCAAAAGAATAGGCACCTCCTGCCCTTTACTGCACTGCATCCAAATAAGTCTCTTATAAAAGAGGAAAGACAGAGTCAGCAGAGGAGAGGAGGGATGGAAAAGAAGGTAGGCACATCCCAATGCCCTTATTGCTGAAACTTTCAGCATCAAAAAGTGATCGTTTAGAGTTAATTCAAGCATGGAAGTAAAAACATTGGTGACGAAGGACCAGGGCGGTTTTTTGGCAAGTGAGGTTCCCTCAGTGCAGAAGCCATCCAGGGAATGAGATGAATTTTCATTTCTTCAAAACCGCAGTGATGTGACAGTGGATTTGTGTGACAGAGGAGGGAACAAACAGCTCATAAAGGAGTTGGTGTGTGCTCTGCGTGCTGTTGGGAAGGACCGAGCAACTGAAATACCATAAATACCTATAATTTTAGTCAAACTTTCACTAGCGACTGCTTTATAAACATTTAGTGATGTGCCTCAAATAAACGTCCTAATTCAACTTTGTTCTTCAAAAGACAAAGGGCAGTGCAACATATGAAGACAGCCTAATAGCAGAGATGATATTTGCCTGGGTGGGATTTCATATTGGTTGTGTGTGAGGAAGCAGATGTTAAACCAGTGGATCAGAGCTGAACATGTAATTCCTCTAAAGTGCAATGACAATCTAGCCCGAGGCCTTAATTTGTCTAAAAGCAACCATCTGCCAGATATTTTTTCAAGAAGTATGCAAATGAAACTAGCACTAAAATTTTCTCCTTAGTGCAAGAAGCAAGGTCCAGCAAAAGGACTTACAGCACTGGCTTAAGGAACTAGTAACTGGGTTTAGATCCCATTTCTGTCATGAATGTCCTTTTTGACCTTACACAAGTCACTGTATCAGTGTTTGTACACGGGCTGGACAAACTAATGCACTGTTGATTCAGGACTCCACGTGCTATTGCAGGATAAAAAATAAAAAGGAAAAAGATAAAGAAGCAAAGTTTAAACCACCAAAAATGTTTTGGCAGCTGGCATAGAAGGCTCATGAAGCTTCTTTTTCAGTTGTGCTGGGGCTTTACTGAGATGTAAAGGGAGGAAAGGTTGAGCTATGTCCCACTCCTCAGTCCTCCTGACACCTATAGGATCCCCACACAGGGCTTATGGACCTGTTCCCAGCTCACAGAAGTCAGTGAAAAACCATCTATTGCTCCAGGAGATACGGTTGGTGGAAGAAGATGTAGATCCTACTATATCTATGGACTGAGAAAAAATGATTCTATTCTATTCTATTCTATTCTATTCTATTCTGTTCTATTCTATTCTATAAATGAAGGAATAACTCATACCTATCTACCTATACTGTCCTGACTGCCTGAAGGAAACAAAAACAATATTAGCCATGTATTTTTAGAGCAAATGATCCCTGATTATTCATGTTTAGTGATAAATTTCAAGAGTAAAATGGAACTCACAGACATGACCTCATAGCAAATGATTAATTAACAGCTAGCAGTGTACTGAAAGTCGCATCATTTATTCAGAACCATGGCAAACCATGGCTGCTTAAAAAAGTACAGTGTTTTCACAGGCAGGGAAATAGATTACAAAGGCACAGAGATCAGTTTGCATTAAGAGGAGCAGTGTGGGTAAGTACTGCAGCTTCTGTTCCATAAGCAATTAAAGGCATTTTGGTGTTAACTCTAAGGAAGTTTGTTCATAGCTATGTCTGTCATGGTAGCTGTTTACATCCACTTCAACTAGTCAGAAAGACTTCAAACAAAGTGTAAGAATAAAAAATCTCAGCACATGAACATGTTATACACACCATAGATATACAGAGAGTAGTATTGTGAAGGTTGGCTACAATATGAGTCAAGAAAAAATAGATTATTCAAAGACATGTTTGCACTTAGGACAGTGTCTCAACCCTTGTATTGTAAGTTATGAATAGAAACCATGACAACTGGATGTTGAATATCAGGGAAGAGGGACATATTATGTGACAAACGGTCTCACTGGAATGCACTTCATCAGTGCACGTTCATTAGAAAACCCACAGCTCTGTATATGACGCCATCCACAGACATGTGGCCAATCCATAACATTCAAAAAGTGACAAATAGAAAAGAGAGGAAATGGCTTCTAGGCATTTTGTTGGGCTAACTATTTGTAAAGCGACGTATTAAGATATGCACATAGATTTAGTTGCTGAGTTCATTTCAGGTTGTTTCATGATTTAAATAATTTCAGTTCACCTTTACAAGTCTGAAGAGAGCTTTGAATAAACACTGCTGGAAAAAATGAGCCATTTAAGTTGAACAGAAATACGTTTTACAGTATCTTATCTGGATTTATTAACTATCAATGGAAGTGAAGTTTGCTTTTCATTTAAAGTTTTATTGCTTACACACAGATATACTTTGTAGAATGAAGGTGCATGGCAGTGGTAACGTGACCCAGGAAAGTGGAAAATTTTTGTAAAGGTTTTTGTAAACATGAGATAACTCATAGTCTATCACACAAAGGACCAAGGAGAGCTAGGTTTGTATAATCCTGCAAAACAAAGAATGAAAAGGCTCTTGTCTGTAAATACATGTGGCAGGTGGGAGGGAAGAGAGGAGCTATTTGTATTAAAGAACAATTCTTGGCACAAACCTGGTTAGATACACACTGTCTAGGATTGAGCGTGAGCTGGGAATTAGAAAATGATGTTGACATTGGAGTGACGAGATTACAGACCCTATGCCCTGGGTGCATTTACTGAGGCTCTGGTTGCAACGTTGTAACCGAGATTGGGCTTTGGTTCCAATTATACAACTATCAAACTATCTCTTTTTTGTGAGACAGCACAGCATATTCTCCCCTCTCATGTCAGCTGTTGACTGAATGAAAAATGAATTTTTCAGTAATTTGTAATTAATCCACTAATGAATACCTAAAATGTACAAAACCTAGATTGAATGAAACCTTTAAAAATCACTTCATTGTCCTGAATACTCGTAGCAAGGGAGTAATGGCCATTTCAGACTTTCTTTCTCCTGAAAAATAATCAAACACTTATTCTGATGCCAAATTTGCAGACACGAGGTTTTAATTAGACTGCTATGGACTGTAGCATGTAATTGCTGTAATTATGCAGACTATAGCCTGAATCATTAAGGGTAGCCCTGGCAGTCCTGGTGCTTCCTCAGCATGAATGTTTTCCAGTAAGTGATGAAAACCTCACTGATGAGGTGGATCTCATTGGCAGGACTGCTTGGTCTGCAGGGACCTTGGAAATCTCCATCCCTGGAGACACTCCAAACTTGATTTGACAAGGCCCTATGCAAATGGCCCAAATGTGAAGGTGCCTCTGCTTGAAGCAGAGGGTTGGGCTAGAGACTTCCTGAGGTCCCCTGCCACTGAAACCTGTCAGTGCCCCCATCAAAGAGTAGCTCCCTCGCAGTGAGGTGCAGGTGAGCACTAGGACAAAAGGGAGCAGACCTGAACCTAGAGGCGGGTGAAGAGACGACAGCAGCTGGGGGGGATGAGGAAGAGCTGTGCCCAGTGGGATGCATGCAGAGCATGGACAGTCCCCTGAGACGGACCTTAGTGACAGTAGGGTGTGCAATGGCAGCCCTCTCTCCTCCTCCAGTCCGTGACTTAGTGAAGTGACTGGCTCATGACAGGGTACCATTTTGGGATCCCCAATACCGGAAATACATCGATAAGCTGCTCTCTCAAATCCTGCTCCCTAAGACATCAACCAACTAATTTGGGATGTTCTTACAGTGTGAAGGTTTGTCCCTCATGAAGACTAGGGTATACAATGTCCGCCCTCTGAGCAACAGTTTAAGATTTGCCCACCTTCAAAAGGGCACCATTTCCCCCAGATATTTCAGGGACTGAAGTCACAGCTGCTGCTTTGAAAAGGGGTGTCTCTGCCTTTGTCTTTCCTTCACTTTCTGCTTGGTAGAAGCGAGTGATTCTGCCTTTCCATGCGCAAGGGATCCACCATCTGCCTGGGCAACAGCTGCACCTTCATTCCTCTGAGGGCAATAGGAGGCCCTGGGTCTACTGAGGAGGGAAGGAAAACAAAATGCCTTCTGAGAAAAGAGCTTTTAGTCCTGAAAAATAGCAGCCAAAATTCATACTACCTTTTGAGGAAGGAAAATTCATGAATTACAGCAGCTTTGGTTAACAGAAAGCCTGAGAAGGTGGATAAGTAGGTATGTGATGCATGTGTGAGAAATAGGGGAAGGGGCAGGTGAATATGGGATAAAGCATAAAAGGATATATGCTGGGGCTGCAAAAAATCAGTGACAATCCGAGTTATAGAAAAGGGACTAGTTACATACTCCTTTATTTACTTAAAGTTTAGAGAATACATGTGTTGTCCTATCTAAAAGTGAAAATTTTTTCTTTCAGCAAAATGGTAAGTCAGTTTTTTAGTGAATCGCTGAAGAGAGACAGGTGATTTCGGAGTGGGAGGAGGATAGACAAAATTTGAATGCATCTTTAAAGAAAACCATGTAATCTAGGATGGAGCTGAAAGGTTGGGTTGTACATCTCCATTTCTGAACTGGTTAAGATCTTTTAAACTACATAAGCGTGTACATCTTGGGTTTGTAATTATTGGCTTGGGGATCCATTATAAAAATGTAGCATTTGACCACTGCTTATTGCTGTGAGATTAACATTCCTCAGTTGTAATTCCAAATCACCATACATACCTTTAGCTACTTACTGACAGGCATTATAGAAAAAGACACAAGAATATTTTCCTGAAAGTATCAGGTACTGACAGCTGTCAGAGGTGAAGTGCCAGTTTAGCTGAATCAACAGCCTTTCCTGATACAGGAGTAAGTGCTTAATACCCCAGTACTCTATTTGAACCAGAGCACCTGGCTTTTTAGTCTTAAATTGCTGGCAGTAAAAATTAAGTCAGAGGCCTTTGGTGGTGGTATTGTATATGTATTTAGAAACTGTATTTTTTTCTTCCTTCCAGGTCTTGGCTTTTGTTACTCTATTATAAATGGCCCTGCAAATGCAACGGTCCTTGCTGGTTCAGATGCCCGGTTTAATTGCACTGTGTCAGTAGGATGGCTAATTCTCATTTGGCTGTTCAATGGAAACCCTGTCCTCACTGTCATCAATCCTCAGGGAGCCATTGAAACATCAGACCGCTTCACCTCTCGAAATTATACCAGTAGCAATGGGTTTACCTCAGAGCTGATCATCCACAACACCCAGCTGAGTGATTCTGGAAAAATTGAATGCAGCACCCAGCAACCTAATGAGAGCAGCTTTGCATTTCTTTCTGTTCAAGGTGCGTATAGCCACCAGTAGAAAGCTATTTTATTATACTGCATTTAAAGGAATCCTCTGATGAATTGCTCAAATTATCCCTGTGAAGGAGTACATGTTCTCATTTACCGTTCTTTGCCTCCTGTCCTCCTTGTCTTAATTTTACTGTCAAAGCAGGTTTCAGAGTCTTTGTTTTTTCCTGTTACATCTCTTATTTGTCATTGGATTGCACTGAAATGCCTGAAGGCTATATCAGGCCCAAAGGCAGTCACTCTAAAATTATCTTTTGGCTAGAAACGGTATGGATTACCCCTATGCACATCATATTATATGACCCTTTTACTGTCTTTAGAGCACATCTCCCTCCTTTCTGATTCAGGAATTAGTCTGTGTCTAGCTTATTTGAGTTTGATTTAATGGTATGTAGAAGCAAAGCCCTTGAGACACAATGTGATACTCTACATATGATTGCTACTGCAAGCTTCCATTTCCAAAGAACAAAAAGTTCCTGCATATCAGGCCCCTGTACATGAGACCTATTCTCCTCTCTGAAGCATCAATAGTGACAGAATGCAGTCAGTAAAGCAAAGTCTAACCACGTGACACTATCCTTTGTCAAGGAGATGCTTTATGCAACGAGAATATCTCACCATCTACCTGTAAACATTTCCTGGTAAAACCCAAACATACTTAAAACTTACAGAGAAACACTGTTATTTCATTATTTTGTCCTTCAGCTGGAAATGTATCAGGATTGCTAAAAAGTCTAATTTCTTGCTTTTTATTGGAAAGGTACTGAAAGCTGAGACTCGTGCTTTAGACATGCCAAACAATGTGTCCATGAAGTTGCAATATCTGCATGTTTATTTCATGCATATGGTATATCTGTGCTAATAATGATTGGTTTTGACTTAATATCTCAAGGCATAGCTATTTCTAGGTAGCAAGATAAGATTTAAAATGATCAGCAGGAAAGCAATGCAGCCAAATATTCTGAAGGAACAAAACATCTTTTCCCTCCTACAGTTAATGGATCTTTATTCATCAAAAATAGCACCTTAACAGTTACAGAGAACAAAACAGTTGAAATTGTTTGTGAAGCCTTAGAATGGGCTCCAGCTCCAGACATTGCCTGGATGACAAATGACTCTTTCATTGATAAGTCAAGGTATGTTACCCAGCAAAGTCAAGGATCTAATGGCCTCCACAATGCCCTGAGCATCCTAACTTTGACTCCGGTGGACACTGAGATTTTGACTTGTTTAGCTGACATAGAAGCACTCCCTAACCCTCAGAATGCAACTGTAACTGTTATTTTTGTCAACTCTACTATGGGTAAGTGAATGTTTGTTGTACTTTGCCTATACTGTAGTGCCTGTGCTGTAATGCCTATACTTAGAACTGTGCTTTTTGTTTTGTTTTTCTTTGATTTATTTTGAAAAGTCTTTTATTTGCAAATTAAATACTATGAGATGTGCAAAGATGATGGAACTAAGACTCAGTAGTCACAACCTGATACATAGGTAGAGTTAAATTCACATCTTGGAGAGGACTGATACAAGTCTAATGAACCATGAAGTCCAACTTAGGACTGAGCAAGACAAATGAAGCAGTACATCTGCCATTGACTCCTACTGTGGATTCACTGCTAAGAAAACCAGCCTTTGTTCCTTGACCAAGCAAACATCTAAAGAATTTAGATCTTAAATATCCTCAATTAGGCCATGCCTGCCATATTAACATGATTTGTTAGGCCTCTTTTACTCAAAGCCAGACCCCTCTCCATAATATTCAACTTGGGAAAAAAAGCCTGAGTTTTACTCCCTGTTTCTGCACACAACCTGAAACAGATTCTGTACTAGCACTTCAGGTGCAAATGGAAAGTTCTCCATGTGAGCGGTGACCTGATGTAATGGAGCTGTTTTAGTATGGTGGTAACATTCCCAGGACTGCACCAAGGCTGGCACTTAACTGCAGATGGCAGCATTTATAAGTAGGAACTTCTATACCATGTACCTTATCTGCTGTAAGAAAGTCTTTGTATGTGGTGTATTCACCCATTACAGAACAAGAATCAGGTCCTCAAGAGAAGCTTCATATTCGTGAGCCTTATCTCAAAGTCTGCTTGAGATCAACAAACCATTGGCCCTGCTTTCCTCTTCCTGGCATGGTCTCTTTCACATCGTAGAAGAAGGGAAAAAAAGTCCTGCAGCAACATATGTGGAATTCTTTGGATGGTGCATTTGGTTGATTTTTATTGCCTTTTATTTAAGTAAATTCAAGGTAGCTTTAATCCAAGCAGGGGTGTAGGTCAAATCTCTAAAGAACAGTTAGAAGGACCTTTTATAATCCTAAATATTTTTGCTAAGGTTGTCAGCATTTTCTGTAATGCTGCTGATCTTTGGCCTCACTGACATCCTATGAAAATAAAATTCTGTAATTTAACACATTCACAGTACTAAGAGGTTCATTGTGAAAAGGATGATTTTATCTGGTTTGTACTGCCAGCATGGAACAAAGCAAGCGGGACTATCACTACAGATCTGCCTCACAATCTAACAGAACCCTATCAAAAATGTTTTTGTTTTCCAAACTGTAACAAAATAAGAGTGAGTAAGAGGAAGTAACTCGCTGTGAGTAAGCAGTGTTTAATCCAGACGAGGGAAACAATACCAGACTGTCCTTAGGAACATTTCTCTGCTGGGACTAGCCAAGTGTCTCATCTGTCAGGTGGAGGAGTCTCAAGGCAAACTAAACTGGAAGCACTAATTGCATGGCAGGAGCTGAGGTTACTGAGTGTGGGTACACTGCCTCCTACAGTGACACAGTCCAGCCTACAGTGATATCACTTTTATTGGCCTGATCCTGTGGTACAGGAAATGTATAGATTATATAGAGGTTTTTTACAGTGCATCTATGCATTCTCAGCTGTCTTCTGTTTAGAGTAGGTCTTTGAACCTGTGTTTCTTTTTATGATGAGGTGAGCATTGTGAACTGCTATAATCATGCTGACAGCTTCTCTTAATGAACAAATTTTTCTTCTGTAATGGTTGAACGTGGCATATACAAAGACATTCTTATAGTGGATTGATGAGGGGTTTGGTATAGAAGTTTTGACACATAAACAACTGAGGAGGTTGAGTAACTGTGCCTTGTATTTTAAGTATGAGTCATTATTAACAAGCCTCTTTCAGAAGTACTTGCTTTTTAATGCAGCTGAAAAAGGTCATTTCACCATTCTTAATTTGACATCCTTGTAGTCAGATTGTTCCTAATTACTGACTAAGCAAAATAGAACTATCCTGAGGAAATTAATAAATTCCCCTGCCTACTCATTTGTGAAGTACTGAGGTATCCACCATCAGTTTCCATAGCTACTCATTGTAAATCAGAAGAGGCAAAAAACAGATGTCATGAAGCACAATTAGTATATAATTAATGATTGTAAAGGACCATAATTCATTTCTCTTTGGAAAAATCATTATGCAGCAGCAGACACTGAAAATTTGTCAGGATGTGAGAGTATGAAGTCTTTAAATTATTAGAATGAAATAAAGACATGGCATTTATGACAGAGGAAGATATATAATGTATATATCATACTTGAAGTCTCAAAGCTTGTCTGACTTTTCATATACAGGCTCAGCCTTAGCTAGCTGTTGTCAGGAAAGAATATGACTAGCTTCAAACATCTAAGGAATCCTTCCCAAAACTACTGCAACATCAATTTCAGTCTTCACTTCAAAGCTTGAGGAATCAAATTCCTCCATGTTCCTCACAGATAATACATGTCCATTTGCAAGAACTGCGAACAAAAACCTGAGCTCTCTTCAGCCAGCCTTCTCCTGGTCAATGAACATCCTACCTTCCTGTGCTTCTAGATCAGTCTTAGTCTCAGACTTTTCCATCCAAGGTGATGCATTTTTATGTCAGTCACTCCTCCTTCAGAGTTACCTCACTCACAGTGATGTTTGATTGAGATTTGGGAACTCCTACAGAGTCATCCTGGCAGATGCATTCACAGAGATGTTATTGGGAAATAGGGTCCAAGGCAGAGTCCCATAGCTGGGCCCAAGCTCTCTTTGGCATCAGTATTGACTTCAAGTGGCCTGGGACCTGCAGAAGATGAGATGAGATGAGATGAGCCTGATCTTCCTTTGCTTTGTAGGTTAGCCAGAAAGCTCCAAGAAGCAATGTGCAGCTTTTCCCCGTCTTTGGTTTCTCCCTGTTTACCAGCATGTGCCACAGAAAAGTCTTTTTTTATCTGCAGATATTACTTAGCCCAAGTAAATTTTGGAGCAGCTTTGGGAGGGCCCAGAGGTCCAGATAGCAACAGAGGATGGGCCCTATAGATAGAGGAAAGGGCTTTGTCCACACTAAGCACCTCATGTAACTTAGTGTGGATTTACTAAAAGGCCTGAAAGGGGTTTAATACTCTCATGCCTTAGTACCCCTCTCTCGCACCCTTACTTGCGTGTTGAGCTGGCAGGTCCTGCATTCACACCTGCTGGTCCCAGCTTCACTTTCTTTCTGGATCCTCTAAAAATGGGGAGGAACTACAATGCTGAAGTGCTGGGAGTGTTTGTGTTGTGTCCTGTCCTTCTCACTTCAGCTCCTTAGATGATACCGTTTTGGTATGTAACCTGAACCTGATAGGGAGTGAAATACCTTGGTGTGGCAGCCAGCCTGGAGGTATGGGCCAGTGCAGATGTGTTTAGCTCCTCCCTTAATACTAGGGTTAAGCTTTCCCCTAAATGACAATCATAAACCCAGCGTGACAGCAGGGGTTTTGTCAAGTCTGGATGTCTCACACCTGTAATTTAGATTGGAAGCTTCCTTCTAAAAAAACTGTGATAATTGTTTTGGTGCTACTTTTCAAAAGGTAGCCAAATCAGGTGCTTCTGAAATACTTGTTCAAAACCAATTGGCAGGACGATGTGACAATCAGAACTGACAGCTTTCTTGTGCATCCAACTACGTAGGAAATATGCTGTATTTTTAAAATTCTGTGCGCCTGGGAGTTCTGTAGGAAAACTGTTTGGTCATAGCAACCGATTTCAGTAAGACACTGAATTATCTTTAAATCACCTCATTTAACACTGTAGATTACAGCAAAGACAGAGGAATAAGTTGATGTTGTGAGAAGGATGGTAGAGAAGATGGGTTAGTAGCTACATATTCCCAAACACTGCTACTCTTCACAGTTTTTGCTCTTCGCTGCTCTTTAAGTGGGTAATAGGTACTCTACCAAGTGTGTTCCAAAATCAAACACCTGTTGGAATCAGTGAGAGAAATCCCAGGATGGAATTCGTCAGAAAATTGTATCTACAGGCTGGAGATCTCCGCTTGTACTAGTGACCTGAGACTATTGCTGTGGTCTGTGGGCAGAAATGGACACTTTTCAGAGCTGTTCATCTTATCAAAAGGTACACATACACATTCGGCCAAATGAATTGTAACCCAAACACCTACTTTCTTTCTACTGAGAAAAGCAGCTAGGCAAGACACTTCAGCAGAGACATCTGAATTGAATCTTAACCTCTCTCCTCAACCTCAAATGTCTCCAAAGGATGCTGGGAGGCCCAGCATACCTACAAAATAAACCTTAGGTTGGAAAATTGCAACCCTGTGTTTTCAGAAGAGAAGTAGCTGTGATAAAAGTTACAGTTGCGACAAAGAATTTGCATTTGGAAACATTTTAAATTCTTGGGCACCATCCATAAATACAGAATCTGTCATTTGGAAAACACAGACTCCTTGTTAAATAATCAACAAGCAGTTAATAGCTTCTCACAAAAAAGGTAAATATTCTGAAAAGGATGTTTTGACACTCTGATAGTACAGTATTTCTCCATTTAATTTAACAGAAAATGATTACACTGAAGACAGCAGAAGCACGTGGGTTATTGTACTTGCAGTTGTGCTTTCGGTTGTTGGTATTATTCTTCTGATCATTATTATTGCAGTTGTTGTACGCTGCTGCTGCCTAAAGAAGAAAGGTAAGTGGAGCTTCACAATTGATCTGCACTTTAAAAAGTATCTTAACTTATACGTAAATCTCCTAGTTATGTCACCTCTGGTGCTGTGCAAAGACCTGTAAACAGAAGTGTGAGCAGACAGATCCTGCTCTTAACTATGATCTGGTTAAGATGCTCCTTGCTTTCACCTTGCTGCTCCTGTTGTAAATTGGTTTCAAAGTAATCAGTGTCAGCCATTCACATTAACTACAAGGGGCAAGTGTATTTCAGGAGTACGTTAGCTTTCACTGGCGCTCAGTTCCCATGCTGAGGTTCTTTGCTGAAGCACACCTTCAGTGCCATGTGCCTCATTTCCAATTTCTGTGTAAGCTGTTCTACAGGGATGTTGTGCAATTTTGTAAACAGGGAGGAAAGATACCCCTGTGGTAGCTGGAATGTAGTGCACGCTCTAAAAGGAGCTCTCTAGTAGTTCACATTTTATTTTCCTGCATTTAAAACACCTTTTCTTTTTTTTTTTTCTTTTTTTTTTTTTTCCCCCTCAGGATCTACATATCAAAATGAGATAAGGTAAGCTGGATGAGGTGGGAGAATTTTCGTTTTTACTCAGCTCTTTTGGGGTGCTGCAGGATGGTGAGAGGCATGTATCAGATTCCATGCCCCGTTGCCCATTACCTCCAGAGTGCCAGGGTGCTGGCCTGCTGTGTGACATTGCCCGTTTATGTATGCACAGCAGGGGAAGAGGAGGCAGCATGGAGCGGAGGGGACCGACTATAGAGGCAAAAAGTGAGTGCCACAGCTTGCAGCAGGTTGTGAGCTCTGTTCCCACAACTGGGTGAAAAGAACCAAAATCCTCCAAATGCTACCTCTCTGATTCACCAAGCACAGAAATTACAAACTGAAAATACGCTCCTACAGAAGCTGATATTTAAAAATTGGCTGAACCCCCCTAAGTGTCTCGGGCAGGCAAGGGGAGGAGCTCTGCCTGCGTCAGGCTGCCTGCTACCTTGCGTGCCTGCTGCTGCCTGCATGCTGCTGCCCGCGGGCGATGTCCCTCGCTGCCGGAGGGGGTCACTGCCAGCCCGGCAGCAGCGCCAGGGCTGCCGCACCTCCTGGCGACAACCCCTCTCGCAAACGAATCCGGATGGATTGGCAGGGAAATTAGACCGTCTCCCTTGCTCTTTTAAGGTTGCTCAGCGTTAGTCTGATGAAAACTGAATAAATAAACAAAGCTGCCCTGATGATGAGTGTCGACGTGTAAGCGAGTGATGCTCAGACGTGCTCGAGTACAAAGCTGTTGATACATTATCGCATTGAGTTGGAAAACGTTAGAAGTCGTGAGCTGATGGTTATCAGCATTAAGATCCTATTTATTGGTGCCAGTGCGGCTGTGACAGACACGTCAGTGAGGTTACCTGGAGTTATTTTTTCTGAGCTACTAGTGAGCATTGTAAGTTCATACTTCGCCTACGCTTGTGGGGCTTTTAACTCCCCCTCTCTTAATGAGTTTACAAAACCTTATACCACTTTGCCGCACACTTCAGTGATACCCAAATTCATTAATGGCTTCTGGTGGGGAAATTTTACAGAGGCCTGTTGATAGATTTTAATTTGTGCAGCTTTTTATTGATACAAAACTAAAGGAGGAAATCAGGTAAACACTATTTTCTCCTGAGGAAATAATTATAATTATGCCATGCCATAGCAGTAAAATTCCGTGTAATTTCTTAGTTCATGATGCTCGATTGTTTATTTTACTGAGTCCAGCTACATAAATAGAGTAGGACTAAATCAGCAGGAAATGGGAGGCCAAAAGCAGATATGACTTCTGTATTGGTTTTGCTGCGAATGAGGTGCTACAAAGCCTTTTGGCTTGGATTCTAACTTGATTCTGACAAAAGCCTTCTGCAAGAGTCAACCCTGCTAAGGCAAAATCAATTGGACACGCAGGGAAGCATCAGCCCAGCAGTGGGGACAGATACAGCCGGGTCTGTTTCCTTCCCAGGACCCTGCCTTGCTAGTGCAGGTGTGCACGGTGCTTCCTTTCAGACAACCTGAACAGGTCCGGAACAGGGCATAACGTTACTTTCTCCCTATTTCTTTGAATCTGATCTGGGGGAATACATTTATATCTTCAAGACAGAATGCGTGTTTTTAGATCTCAGTACAGTAAAGCTCCTATTTTCCCATCAACTGTAAACAAACGCTGAATGTTAAGCAAAGGCTTAAGCAGTGGGATGAGCCCAGGGTCTATGGCTTAGCTTTACATTAGAAAGTCAGTGTTGACCGTTCTGCAGAGTTCTAGCATATGCAAACAATGACACTCAAATCACAGGAATTATTCACAATCACTTACAGGTTTTGTAGATTCAGATTTGTTTTTTTTTTCTTGGAGGGAACTTAGCTGCAGTAAAAAGGATTATAATTGTCCAGAATTTAGAAGCTGCATTGTAGTAGCAGCAAAGTAGTAGTGAGACCAAGGATATATTGTTTTACTTCCCACATTTATTTTTTAAGTTGGCTGGCTATCTTTCTGTACCTCCCACACTATTTTGTAGCTGTTTTCAATTTGGCTACTACATCGAGTTTGCTGAGATCTAAGGATCAGATAAAATAGACAGTACAGTATCATGTAACGTGGAGGTGGTATTCCTAAACAATTGCTCTCATCTTCTAGCAACATGACAAGTTTCTTAGTAGTGTCTAACTTTATTATCTCCTAAAAAAGCCACATACTCATAGCTGGCTTGTCAGATTTATGTGTGCATCATTAATGCTCAGCTGAAGCTCTATGGACCTGCGAAGTAATTGCTACTAAACACAAAATGCAAATGCAGCAGTTTCCACAAATATTGCACACCTAAAATATTTTCTTCTTCCCTTACAAATTCCTGGCTTGTCATAATCCTGCCATCAATTTGTGCTTGCCACATGTGAAACCTAGGCAAAGATGGACCTGGGACTATCCTGGAGGAGTCCATTGTAGGAACAGATGAATAGAAGCATCTCTTGTAGCATAAGAGTTTTGAGGAAAATGGCACTTTTCTCACTGTTCAGCTCTGCAGGTCACTGTTCTGCAATTTCAGAGGTGTGTTAACTTTAACCAAGGAAGTTCTGTCAACTTCACTGTGGCTACACTCACTTTTAAAGTAAATTTCAAAGTGAAAGATTAACTTTGAAGTGTACAGATGAATCACTTGGGAGCTAACTGTGGTGATGTGAGCTAATATGCTTTGCTTTTGCAATTGTGCGGGCTCAAATCACAAAAATGATGAGCGAATTGACCTAGCTGGTGTTCCCATATTTGGCCACAAAATATCCTGTAATTCAGAACTAGAGATGAAAACTGATTTCCTACAAAACCTATGGTCTGGAACAGAATCTTCGCTTTTCAAAGACTGATATTTTATTTGTCTGCTTTCTGATAATGCAGCAGATGGAAACTTTCTTAACTGAATTTCACATGTAATACTTAAATGGGACAAGAATTGCACTAGATAATTCCTTTGAAGGCTCAGATATCTTTTGTGCCTGTGTTTTCAGAAGTAAAACATAATTTTTTCTCTGTAGCCTACACCCAAGAGTTCTCATATCATAATGAAGTTCTAATGACTGGCATTTTTGTTTCTAGAAAAGTTTCAGCTGAGAAGAAAAAAGATGGTAATTTGGGAAACAGGCAAAGGCATGGTAGCGAAAATCAGGGATACATTCCAGAGGAACTGTGGAACACAGAAGAAGACCCAAGTGAGTCTAAGCTCCTGAATCACATATTGTCAAACTGCTTTTCAACATAGGCATTTTGGATAACATGTCAAGCTGCTAAATTACAAGATTTCACAATGCTATGTGAAGGACTTGTGTCTGACCTGAACCTCTTAAGAATATTTTGGGGTTTCTAGAGTATGGTCCTTCAAAGGTATTGAGAAAATGTCATAGTTCTTTGCAGTTGAATTTAATTATAGTCCCCCCTCCTTTTTTTTTTTTTTTAATGCCTTTGTTCTTCAATAAGTCTAGGTCCAGAGACGGGAGTACCAGATTCCCATACAATAGTTAATTTAGGCAATATTTTGCAGTTGCTCTGTAAAAACAAAAGAAACCCACTACCATCAACAAAATGAAAAACTAAAGAAAGAAAAAGAAAGAAAGGAAGGGAAAGAGAAAGAAACAAGAGAGAAACGAGAGAAAAGAAAACAGTGAACAATAATTTTAATGATAGATGACTAAGGCATTATAAATTCTAGTCCTTAAGCACAAAGACTCTTCAAAAGCAAATGTAAATCTCCACCAAATCATTGCCCACCACATGCATTTATCACCACGTTATTATCAAAACATTTAATCAAACACTTAGTGACATGAAATTATTGTGCAGAGTCTATAATCCAGGCATACATCTTCTTCTCTCTAACAAATAAATTCTGAAGAAATAAGTGCAGTGGAAAGATTTCAAGTGCATGTGGTATTTTAAAATGAAGCAGTTATAAAAAATAAAAGGAAACCTAAGTAAACCTGGACAAATTGATCCTACTGGATCCTACACAGGCTCCTTTCACATTTGTTAGTATGTTGGGTAGATTTTGGGTGGCCACCCAGTGCTCCCCAAGTCATTCTATCACTCCTCCTTCTCAACAGGACAAGGGGAGAAAATAAGATGGAAAAGCTTGTGGGTCAAGATAAGGAGAGAGTGATCATTCACCAGTTACTGTCACAGGCAAAACAGACTTCACTTGGGGAAGGTTAATTTGATTTATTTTCAATTAATCACAGAGCAGGATGATGAAAAATAAAAACAAGACTAAAAACACCCCCTTCTTCCAAGGCTAAAGTTCACTCCTAACTGGTCTACCTCCTCTCCACAAGCAGCACAGGGGAATGGGGAATGGAGGCTGTGGTCAGCCCATAACAAATTGTCTCTGCCACTCGTTCCTCCTCACATGCTTCCCCTGCTCCAGCATGGGTCCTTCCCATGGGATACAGTTCACGAATTTCTTCAATGTGAGTCCTTCCCACGGGTTGCAGTTCTTCCAAACTGCTCCAGAGTGGGTCCTTTCCATGGTGCGATCTTTCAGGAACAGACTGCTCCAGTGTGGGTCCCCGACAGGGTCCCAAGTCCTGCAAGAAAACTTGCTGCTGCATGGGCTCCTCTCCACAGGGCCACAGCTCCTGACAGGAGCCTGCTCCAGTGTGGGCTCTCTACAGGTTGTAGTTTCCTTCAGGGCACATCCACCTGCTCCAGCATGGAGTCCTCCCCAGGCTGCAGATGGATCCCTACTCCATCATGAGCTTCCATGGCCTGCAGGTGGACAACTTACCTCACCACGGTCTGCACCACAGGCTGCAGGGGAATCTCTGCTCCAGCACCTGGAGCACTTTCTCCCTCTCATCTTCACTGACCTTGGTGTCTGCAGGGTTGTTTCAATCACATTTTCTCACTCCACTTTCCCAGCTCCTGTTGCACAGCATTTTTTACCCTTTCTTAAACATGTTATCACAGAGGTGCCACCAGCATCGCTGTTGGACTCAACTTCGGCCAGCAGCAGGTCCGTCTTGGAGCAAGCTGGAACTGGCTCTGTCTGAGATGGGGACAGCTCCTGGTGTCTTCTGACAGAAGTCAGCCCTGCAAGCTCCTCCCCGCACTACAAAAACCTTGTGTTACCCAATGAGTTAGCTAGAGTTTGGCTGACAATATTAAATCATATTTAGCTGTATTACTGAATGGCTTGTGGTTCATGCCATGGTGGACACCAAACAAAAGTAATCTTGTCTATTCTTGTTACAGGAATTTACTCTCTTCCCCCAAGGTATCCAAAGTTTACTGTCCGTGCTGAAGATTTACATACCAGTTCTGTATCAAAGGTAATAGTAATGCTGATATCTTGACCTTTATTTATTTTTTTTTTCACGTGGCATGTATTGTACTATATCCAAACACAGATTTTTGGTGGAGGTAGATATTTGTAGATCAATTACAACTGTAATTGAGTAAGTGGAATGAACCCTTCAGCATTCCTGAATGTTTGATTTATAAGGATAAGTGCCCTAGGTGTTAGCCTTGGATTCAGATGGATTTTTAGGGGGATGGGAGGTGAGGGATAAACAACCACCCCTGATATTTAGAAGAAATGTCTAATAAAGCTTTTGTTGCACATCTGTTGCCCTCAGAACCCTGGTATATCTTCCATCCCACCACCCAGGCTAAAGTTACAAAGTCACAGACTTCCCCTCATAGAATCATAGAATATCGCAAGTTGGAATGGACCCATAAGGATCACTGAGTCCCACCACCTGCTCCTCACAGAACTCCCATAAAACCAAACCATATGACTAAGAGCATTGTCCAAATGCTCCTTGAACTCTGACAGGTGTTCAGTCAGTGTCTGCTCTTTCCTTTTCATTGCTTTTCATATCTTTCCTTCTCCAAATTCTGCCAGCCAGATGCTGGGTAGCCCTGGCTAGGACAGACTTCCCAAAGGTAAAGCCAGTTGTCTTTTCATCATTCCTGGGATTAAAAAGTCTCCTCCTCTCTATCCACAAACCCACTTACTACCATTAAGTAAGCCAGTCAGAATAACTTTGGCTTGGCTTTTGAGAATTCACCTCTGCATATATTATACATTATACCGTTAGAATGTAGAGGTTTGCTTTGTTCTGGACATGTAATAATTCTGTTATAAAGGTACCTTTGCCAAAGTGGAGTTCTGCAATGTTCTTGTTGTTCTCCCCAGTTGCCAGACTGGAGGAGATGTGGATGGAAGATGGAGCCACTACTGAAGACAGGGCTTGAAGTTCCTTTAACAAACAAAATCCGGTGTAGATGTAGTAATATATGTGCACTTTGTCTTGATCATTTCTGGGTTGTATTTTCCAATTACACTTCCGCCTTGCAGAATTTGCTTCAGTCAGGAACTTTACACTGATCTTAGAGACCTTGGGTATCCCAGCAGTAAATGATGGAAGGGAAAGCATGGAGCTAACACTTCATCCACCTTAGAGCTTTGGCCCCTTTCCACA
The DNA here is from genome assembly GCF_036013445.1 of Caloenas nicobarica. Taxonomy (NCBI): domain Eukaryota; kingdom Metazoa; phylum Chordata; class Aves; order Columbiformes; family Columbidae; genus Caloenas; species Caloenas nicobarica. The sequence continues at coordinate 121,265,532 of NC_088245.1, read as the reverse complement.
TGACTAACGAGCGAAGAAGCAGAGCTCAGTGCTTATTCCTCTACTTGTCTGTTCTGAAGGGTGGTGCTGGGCTTCCTTAGTTTCTAGCACAACAGCAAAGTGGATCTTAATTTATGTCATATATTTGTAAAATACATTTAGCACCTTCATGATGGTTTTTGCCAATATTCTCTTGGGAAAGTGGCAGTGATGTGATACCAAGTTCACTCCTAAACACAGTGATAACTCATTTATTTTTGAAGAGCTGTTTCAACATGTAGAGTGCAGAAATCTATCTTGGGATGGCATTGCATATAAATCATACCAGAGTGCGTCTAGTTCTTTTGGCACACAATGAAATTTAGGAAGTACTCAATCAATGATTAAAATAACGATCAAAATAATAACAGTAAAAATAATAGGAATTATACTGATCTATTTGTGTCTGCCAGTTATTATATTTGACATTGATTACTCATCAAACAAAATACTATTAAAGCAAAGCTGAAAAGCATGTGCAAAACAGCTGAGGGCTCAGTGGGGATCTATAACCCTGAGCAATGGTTTCAGAGAGCATTCGATACACTTACGTACAGCATTATAAGGCACTAGCTATGTTTACATGCACAAGGCATGTGGCACTTCACAGTCTGCTCTGAGGAGCAAAAGAGCTTGTGCTGAGGACCCTCTATCCACCCTGTAGACATCTTAGGAGAAGGCAATAACTTCAGGTAGCTGTAGCTGACTGGGTGCTCATTGATGGTTGATGTGCACTGGTTATGCACCGAGGGGGCATCCAGCTGTTTGGCGTCATCTGACAGGGATCCACTTTGGGTGTTCTCAGAGAGCTCCACAGTGAGAACAATAGTGTTTATAGAATCATAGAACAGTTTGGGTTGGAAGGGATCTTCAAAGGTCATCTAGTGCAACCCCCTTGCACACAGAGGCATACAGCATAAAGTTGAACTGTTTCTGTTAAAGCCATTGCCCCTGGACAATATTTGGTACTAGTCTGCTAAAGCGGCTTCTGGTGGCATCAGTAAATGCATGCACAGTTTTGAAAAATACCAAGAGATAATCTAGAGGTGAAAATTATTTATAACTATTTTCCATATATTGGAGGAATTTTTAGCAATCTAAAAATGGCTTGTGAAGACAAACTATTTCTCAGTTTGAACAGAGTTTCTTAGTATATTTTGAGATCCCCATCATGTATATGCAGGAGCTGATAAAGTTTGATGAAGGTTTACCTTAAATTGTGGATTTGCAGTCCGTGATTTATATTTGTGGCATTATACACAACATAGTAAAAAATTTCCCAGACAAAAAGGTGTTTTTCTTTTGCATTCATAACCTTCTCTGTTAACTGCATAGTAGAGGTTTTCTGACAGTGTTACTGGATGCATTCTAATGAAGTTCAATCACCACTTTTGCCAATATATTGCATAATAAAACTTGTGGTGGCCATTCGTTATATTTATTGTCAAGTAGGAGAAATCAGATGTCAAGCCACTTAAGTGCTTGCTAATTAGTGCTGAATAGAACAATTTCTTCAGAAACCTCCTGCCTTCCTGCCACGGCATTTTCTAAGCACAGAAAGTTGTGTTTCTCAGTTGGGTTTCCTTGCCTGAGTACTGGAAACATTTCCAAAGGTTTTTCATCTTCATTCTTCTGGACTTTTTAATGAGAAACAGGGGGTTTAAAAAACCCCCAACCCCCAAACAACATACAAACAAAAACCAAACAAAAAACAGGAGGAAGAGAAGTTATCCAGAGAATTTTTTCCATAGTGAAGGAGGTCATAAAGGAGTGGACTGCAGCAAATTGCTTCTCTCTCCCTGGATAATCAAGAAAAACAAGCAAACTTCCTTGCAGTGCTTCTATGGAGGTCAAGAGGAAGGAGTGAAGAACCAAAGTCCTCCATCAGATCAAGGTGGGGAGGGAACAAGGAGCCCATCTACTGGTGGAAAGAGTCACAGAGATTGAAGTCCTAAAGCCTTCTCCACCTTTGCAAAGTGAAAGCTGTTAAGATTTCTGTGTTTGGCTTCCTTGTCACCTTGGGAGATTAGGATTAACCACAGCACAAGGCTAGAAAAAAGGTCTGTATGGGCAAAGTTTGAACAGAGAGTTTTAAAATTAAAAGAAGCTCATGGATGTGGGGATGAGATGCAAAGCAAGGCAATTGCAGTGAATGAAGATTTTTCAAGTTAGCATTTTGACTGGACAGAGACGATTGTATCTGTTACACAGACCATTCCTCCCACTCCGAGGAGAAAACTGGACGGAAAATTTCAGCACAGGTCAGAGGCACTAGGAAGTCTTCCTGGGTCTCCAAGGGTAACCGCTTCGAATTTGTTCCCTTCTTTTCCATAGCTAAAAAGTTACAATTTTAAAAGATCTGAGAAATTAGGGGAGACTTTGTATCACAGGTTTTCTTTTCCCAGAAGTCCTTGCCCACAGAGCTAACCAGGTACAAATCCTGAAATACCTGCTGGGTCTCATTGTAAAAGGTGACAACCAAAAATTGCTTAGGTCAGCTATTGGCCATTCAAACTCTTTGAATCAGAAACTAATGCAAAATGTCCATGGAAGATAAATGTTGCCCAGAAATTGCAGCGATCAATTCACAACATGAACAAGAGATCTGGCAAATAGTCTTAGGGAAAAGTAATACCTCAGCGAAGAAGAAGGGGAAAAAAAATAAAGGTGTGCGAGACATTTAAAAAATGATGAATATCGAACTAAATTATTGAGCTGAGGAAAAAATTACCAGCCACTGGAACAGGAGGCCAGGAACATTAGTCAGGGATGCTGGAAGGTCTTCATTCTGATTACATTAGCCAAGAAAAGGTCAAATGGAGAGTAGAGTTACAAGCTTCTGTTTAATTGCATATTTTGTTGCAGTCAGCAAAGGGAGGAGATTCATCCTTGCTCCTAGTCCTAGGGCTGAGCTCCAGGTCAAACGAGTGTTAGGGACCAAGGTCCCATCCAAGGGGCCATTTCTCATGCTCTGACCCTTGCGCAGAGCTCCTTCCAAAACACAAGTGCAATGAGGGGGATCTCTTACCTTGGTTTTAGCAAATTTTGGGGCAGTCTCGTAGGCAGTTTAACCTGAACAAGGGCCACAAGGCCAGTTCTGCCACGTCCTCATTTCTACCTCTAGGGAACCACATTCTTTTCAAGTTCCGCTGGTACAAAAGGAGCTCTAAGGACTCAGCATCTTGAAGGAATGGACAGTCACCTACACAAGCTTCAGAATTATTCCATTTACTATGCCATAAATGCCTCTATGACAAATCAGAAGACCATTTCATAAGAGGGAATGCTCATTTACAGTGGGCCAGATTCACCCTTGGTGTAATTCAGCTGATTTCAGCACAGCCACATGAGGCTTGCACTTGCCACTACAGCCACACTTCTCCTCTCCAGTCCAGAGTGAGTCATGGCTCTGTTAATGGGGAAGGATCTATTTTTCTTCTTAACTACTCCAAATGACACTCTATAAACTGGAAATATTATTTAGTTGTGGTTGTGGTTTTATACTGGGAAGGAAATGAATGATGAATTGTACCTGCATTTATTGCACTGTATATAACTGCTCTGACTCTGAGGATTGTTTGAAAAGAGAAATTAAGCTATCAAAATTGAATCAAAAGGTCAATAAAATAGAAATATAAATGGATGACAGCAAATAATTTTACCCTTACTGATGAAATGTACTATAGAGTGTGTCATGTTATGATATTCATTGGTCAGCATATCTTGATCAAGAGAGTAATAAATATTGATGATACAGATACAGAAAAGACAGGTGCAGTTTATAGTGTAATTTTTCAAAATGTCTGTTGGAGAAGAGGAGGAGTTTTGTGGGTGGGATTAACCCATAAAGAAAAGAGAAGGAATTTCCAGGCTGTCTATTGATAGACAGGGAAATGTGCTGAGTGTACGAAAACTTGACTATGGGTATTGACTGTAGTTTGCTATTTGAAGCAATGGTGTATCTGAATTATTTTGAGGGTATCCAGAACTTTTGGGCAGGTGTTTTCCTGTAAATGAAGTGAATTTGGAATGAGAATTAAAAACTGAAGGCAGGGGGGAAAATAACCTTCAGAAGCAGAAGGCTATGTCTCCTTGATTTTCTGTTCTAACACTGAAAGGTTTGATGCATGCAGATACATTTGGAAGTACTCCTACCACATTAATCTCAGCAATTTGTTCTAATGCAGTTAGAATTGGATTTTTTTTTTTTTTTTTTGGCTGATAGTAGGCAAAGCCTTCAGTTTATCACACATTTCCACAGCATCAGTGTCTGAGGAGCTGCCATCTGTCAGATAAATTTAAAGATCAGAAACCTGTTTCATAATGCCAGATGTGTGTTCATCATTCATATCACTGAAGTCGTATGGGTGGCAGAAATGACTAAAACATGCTTGTAATAGCAGAAGTCCTTCTTTCATTGACTGAAGATCCATATTCAAAACATCACTGAAGGATTAAACCATGAAATCAGCTGATACACACCCTCATTTTACCTTCTGATTCATCCATGTATTGCTAGCTCTCTTTTCGTCTGGCAGAAGAGCTGGAAGAGATGGAAAGATTCGGACATCTGTTTCCCCAGATAAACCAACAAACTATGCAAAGCTTTTCCCAGCGTAATAGTCCTTTTATAGGAATCTCTATAAAAAGGCATCCGGGGCAGATAAATCAAGTCAACAGGCAGGCTTTGAAACACGTGACTGTCAAATATCCATGTTTAACTAGATGCCAAGCTGACAGTATGAAGATCTAAAACTGTGTAAAAGAAATGCTGACGATATTGTATCCTTACTGATAGAGGGGACCACCTTAGAAACTCTCTCCTGTAATATTTGGCTGTGCAGCAAGCCACTAGAGCGGTCTTTTTTCCCTTCATTGCGTAGGATGTAATGAATAATGAAACTACTTTTTCTCAGACTAGGACTGGCAGGACTAGTAGAGCACTGAATTAATCTGAAGAAGAAACAACTTTGAAATCAAAACCAAGCAGAGGCTCTAACAGCTGTAGTATATCAAGGTTTAAATATGAAATGGTTGTGGTAGTCCTACTCATCTGTATATTGTGTTTGCAATGTCTTGTATCTGAGATCTCCTATAGCATCAGAAAATGAGTTTTAGGTGACTGATCCTCCATTTCAGTGAAGTTACATCCAGTGAACTGCAGCCTCAGTGAGGCTTCAGAGAAAGCACCACCGAAAATGGGCCAGTACACAGCATGAGTTGGTTGAAATTCAACCAGTTATTCATTAATTGATATCAGAGCACAGTAACCTAGGGCATTTGTTCTAAAGCATATAGCTACGAAAGATGCAGCAGGGCAGAAGGGAATCTGGCCATCGTGGACACAGTCCCCATCCCAGGAGAAACTTGCTGCTTGGTTCCTCCTTTGGTGGTGAGGAGAAATGGCATGATGGGGCAGGAAATGGATGGTTCATTCATGCAGATAATATTTTTAAAACAAAAGAGACCTGCTTGGATTACATTTTCCACAGTGCAGTCAGGGAAGAATAGGGCAGTCCAGATCCAGCTGGTGCAAGTCCTCTTACTCCCTCCCATTCAAAATCAGACACAAAGAAAAATCTTCAATAGTATTGCCTACTAATGGCCATAAGCACTGCTTCTTTTGACAATATTACTTGATGAACTTTCTGATTAGTTTCTTTTCTCCTTTAGTAAATTTGGGTGCAATATAGTATTTTCATGCAAAAAAATCTGGGAAATATTCCCACCACAGTATTTTGCGAAACATGCAATTCAAATAATTACCTTTTTCAGGAAGTTTCGGAGACAACGTTCAGTGAAGTGCCCTTGGACTCCCTCTGAAACTTTCGGGTTACTCAATATGCTGACCCGTTCAACATGCTTTATACTCAAAGGACAGTCCACAGTATCTGAGAATACATGATTTCCACAAACGTAATGCTTGCCTTCAGCTTTTTTCAGATTTGTTTTTCCATTCTACTTGTACATTTGTTATTTTTTGGGGGGAGCAGTAGTAGAGGGCTTCTCAAAACCTCTGCCCTAGTGAGAAAGCCTGCCATAACAGACCTGTAATTTAAGGATCAGGAAATGCCAAATAACTGTTCTGCCATAAATGGAGCAAATCTCATTATATATTAATCTCCAGGGTAACACAGATCATAGTAAACTTCTGATGTGCTCTGGAAATGAGTGAGTGATGTCTCTGTTGAGCATCAGTCAGGTCTTTGGACTATTGCTGGACTGCAAAAAAATAAGTGCAGCAGAGAGATCTCGCAAAACGTCTCTTGAGCAGAGACAGGCAACCCTGTTACTTCCCAGAGCTCCTCTCTTATCTGCAGAAATAAACAGTAAAGAAGGGTAAATTTAGAAAACAGCAGTATGTTCTAGCAACAAAGCAGGGTGGGGGCTGGGGAGGAGAGAGTTGTGTTTAAAGCAGAAAGCAGCTGTCATATGAAATGTTCCTAGGATAGTTATATTTATCCCACGATTTTCCTTGAGGTGCTGGGGCTCATTAAATACCAGAGACAGGTTGTCCACATTTTTTATCTAGCATTTTCCTCTATTGCTTATTCAATAATGTATATGTACCAAATGCATTATTTAAGATGTTTAATACTTGAATACCAAGGCAATACAGAGCGTACATGATTAATGCTTTAGAAAAAAACTACAGAAAGATTGGTCAATAGTTGGGAAAGAGTTTGGGCTTGATAAAAAGTTCTACTGGGAAGAACATTGAAATATCCATTGATTTCCAAGTGCTTGAGACCAAGTGGGGAAGTTGCGATGAACAGTAGCCAACAGACATCATCTACCTGGAGGAAGATAAAACTAACACTGGATCTGGCCACAGCAAACCATTCGACTGTAGTGTTTCATTTAGGAAGCTATGTGAAGATACAGGTTTATAAATTTAGAAGAAATTTTCATTCCTTAGAGCTACTTTGTAATTATCTACGTGAGGTCTCACCACTACCTTTAAATATCCACAGCATATGTTTCTTGGATGCATTTGAGAATTAATTTTTCTTTGTCTTTTCCTCTGCACTGCAATGCTATTTTGTAAAAGTGCATAAGCAATTAGCACTGGAAATCCACTGCACTGATTTCAAATGAGGATAGGGTTTTCAAAACTGCTGAGCATTTGCCCTGCGCAGATCCCACTGGGGTTGGTTTGAAAAGAGGCTGCTGTTGGTGGAAGTGCAATCATGCCAGTCATGGGAACTTTAAAAAAAAGCCTGCCTTGGATAAACACTGAGATGTTGAAAGCAGTCTTTCAGATAAATAAAATGGTCCTGTACTTATTGTTGCAATTTGTAATGTATTAGGAAAGCAATGTCAGAGGTTAAGTTTTTATTACAGCTTAATGGGTAGTTTCTTGAAGAGACCCAGAGGGGGAAAGCCCAACATCATATTTTACTGAAAAGAATACAGACTTCCGAGTTCACAAGAAGTTCTCAGACAGCATAAGACCAATTAATGCATTCCCAGAACTGCCACAAGTGTGCTGCATGTGAAGCTTTTATTTTGTTCTGCTGTTCATACTTTTCTTTGTATTTAGATTTTCAATGGGTTGCTGATGATAGATTTCATTTTGGTATGATGCTTTGGGGTGAGGAGTTGGCAGGTGACCTCCTGAGGACCCTCGTGGTGCTGCTTTTCTAGGATTTCTTTTAGTTCTGTAACTGCTTTTGCTCTTCCATAGGTGCAGCCTCAAAGACCTACTGATTATCCAATCAACCCAAAGAAAATTAGAAACATGACACTTGTTTAGGATGGACTTCTCCAGGAAATTTCTCTATCAATCAGTTGCGTTTTACATGTGTGGCTGGCTTCCTGCAGCAGAGAAAGGTTAACATCAGTTCTCTCAGTTTAAGCTATAAGTTATTTTTCTTTCTTTTCTCATGTAATTAAATAAAATCGCAATCTTCATAATGAGGCATATGATATCTCAGCAAAATAATGGACATAAATGACAGCCTTAACTTCAGAGACAATGAATTTGATGGGACTCTACAAGAGCAAGAATATGTGCTTTGGTTCCCAAGAAAACCAGCAAAACTCCTATCAGACAGAAATGTGAGGTTATCCACAGCAGGACCTATGACTAGATCTGCAAGAGATTTATTAGTTCAGAATAAATGGTTAATAATAATACTGGTTAATACCATATCAATTTTTTTAATGTACTGTATGTACAGCTGATCATTTCAAGATTATAGATCCACAACATTTTTCAGTTTCCATTCTGTAATAAAATCAAGGGAAGTTTTCATGAGGGCTATTTTGAAATTTCTGACAAAACTATCTTTGGATCAGAAATGAATTTGTTTTCATTTCCATACATTCTTTTGTTAAAGGTATTTATCTTAAATCCAATGTTCCAGTGTTAAGTAAAAACCAATCACCCGTGTGCCAAAAAAATCCTGTTTTGTTTGAAATGCAAAAATCTGAAGCTGTAAAATGTGCATTTGAAATTCCTTACTTTTAAGAGTTATTGCCTGAATGCTGTTTGTCTTTCTTCTACTCATGGGCCAAGTTTTGCAGCCAAATGGCTTGGGTCACAGCAAATGGCAGCTGCTGGTATTCATGCTCGACATCAGGGATAAGGTTGGTAATGACCACACAAAATGCCCTTTAGTTAGGCAACCTAGTCAGTAGAGCAGATCTGACATGTGGACACTATACGTGCCTTCCCAATCTAAAAATTATGATTTCTATCTGAAATGTTTGGTTTGAAATTTTATATTTCATAATAAAAAGTTCAATCTTATTAGTTTTTTACAAAAAGGCAAACTTCTTCCAGAAAAACAAGTTATTTTCAGTGTACTTGTCTTTCTACCCACTCAAAGAATTCTGAATTATTCAGTGTTTTGCATGTTAATCTTTTGTATGAACCAATGCAGGTACTCTTTGAGTGCTGAAAGAAGCTGCTACATAGAATTACTTTCAGTGATAACCTGTGCAACAAAAATAAGATATTTGAAACCTGATCCCAGGAAAAATAAGTTGTTTTGCATGTTTAGCATTTGGCAGCTCAGTGAATTGCAACAGATTTTGTACTGCTAGTCGCATTTTCAGTCAGTCTGTCAGAACGAGTGCTGAGACCAATTCATGGTCTGCCACGTGCAATTGTTTACAAAGCTGTTTCAAATTCTGGCCATCTACACTCTTTCTGTTTTGTTTGGTTAAGGAGGAGCTTCGAAATGCATTCTCATTTAATGTAATTGTACCAGCAGAATGGTATGTAAATAGCTATAGTGTTTTACAGAGAAAATATAAGCAATTTACATTGTGGAATATCTGTGGTTTTTCCTTGAAATAACCCTGCACTGACAGAAACACCTACCTTATTCTGATACAAGTACTAGTTTTGCTGACATCTCCTAGTTACTACTGCAGCTCAATGTAACCTAACTGCAAACAAAAATCCACTTTATTAGAAGGATGTCCATGGCATGAGAGAGACAGGCCCAGGGATACAGCAGCCTGTGACTTGGGGGTGAAAACCAAGGACTTTTGGCTTCCTGTGCACGTGCATGATGAGCACGCCTTTTGGCTCTCAGTAAAGTAACCCTGTGGTACAAAAATGAAGACTGCCTGAAGGCAGTTGTTTCCCAGCACAAAATGTTGATTAAGCAGAATGTATTTTGAAAATGAAACAAACTCTACTTTGGTGCTTATCTCAAACCCCTTTATTTCAAGTTCACTTCAATATTATTTGGCACTATATTAAGCAGCCAACCTAGAACTGAAGAAAACCTCCTCTGTAATTAATCTATATCCTTCCACGTTAATAAAAAATGGCTGTGTCGAGAACATGGGCAAAAGGACACATGCTCTGAGCCAAAAGATAAACTTCTGTGTCGCTAATATGGTGTCTTCTATTCTGGGGAATCCCCATTCTGATTTCCACACTGTGCTACCTGGTGCTTGAGGCTCTTCAGAGGACACCAGCAGTGCTTCCCAAACTGGTTTTCAGGCTGTGGTTGGGCAAAAGCACCTCCTGGCACTGCTGTTGAATGAACAAGCTGATGTGACGCCCCTAATCTGGGAACCGTGTGGGAGTTCCCTTCCTTGCTGGCAGCTCCAAGCTGGGACAGTCGGACATCAGGAGTGTGCAGCCAGGTCACCCTCCAGCTGTGTGTCTTGCCTGGGAGCCGGGAAGTTCTCCAGTGTGCCACACTGACCTCGGGGACCACTTGCCAGCAGATGATTGCCAGTGGACAACACACAGCTACAACAGAAATTACGCTGCACTTACTGCTCATCCCACTGACTAGAAAATACAAAGTTTTTTTGCACAATTACGTACCACAACCATGGAAGAGTGCATATTAACCAGAGTCTGGAGCTATTTTCCTTCCTGCCAGCTACAAGAATGCATCCCACACAGCTATGGTATACTCTTCAACAACATTAGCATGAGGTTAAAAATTCTTATGGTGTCCTCAAAATTTATAGTTGGGAGCATTTGTATGCTTCCAGATTTGTGTTCTGCAGGTATGTTATACAGTCTGTATATCATCTCCAGTAGTAGCTGTTACTTATGTTTGCAAATACAGCTCTACAAACAACAATACATAAAATACAGAGACAATTTTTAGCACACAGGGAATATAAAATATGCAGGGACTTTCGGAAGACAGAGTAGACTAAAAATATTGAATTTCAGGCGCTTTATGGAGACACCAATCTTTTGTACACATGCATATCAATTTATAATTATGACTTGAGGGACATTTTAGTGATCTAGAAACATCTAGTTTTTTACCACTCACAGACTGTGCACAGTTTGATAGCATAAAACCCTTCCACGTTTCTTTACAAAATGTTCTGTTTGGAATTCTAGACACATATCTGCAAGAAAAAAATCATTGGAGAAAAAGAGTATTTCATTCTGCGGTTAGATTTCCCAAAGTTGTCTCATCAGATTTATATTTCACAGAAAATTCAGGCTACCTTTAATATAAAGCCACTTAACAATACACTGGCTTCATGTGGAGGTTTCTTTTTACAATAAAAAAGACCCTCAGGTTTGTGTGGGCTGAGCAGAATGAACAGATGAACTCTTACTGAAAGGTACTCACAATATTGATGAAACATTTGGTTTCTTACTGATTTGATTGAATAGAATCTCTATGTTCAATAGAGACATGGTGCTGCTAACCTAAAATACACCATTCTCAAGTATCTGGGCCTCCTTGTGAGAGAGATGGGAAATCTTTGGTTACTGGCTTCACTATCTCTTTCCTCAAGAGGACCCTGTGTGAGGCAGAAAGGACAGAGATTCCTAGAAGCTTCCACAGCAGAAGCTCCTGTAAAACTGGAGAATGGTCCCCTCAAAGTGTTGCAGATAACTCATCTTATTACCCTTTCCTCTGCACCCAAACAGGCCTTACCCATCTAAAATGGGGCCCAACCCCAACCTTCCCTCCCTGAATTTCTCTAAATCCCACACTCACATTCCCAGAAATATAATACAATTAATCCAGCGGCACCATGGTAACTGTGTAATAAAAATGAAGCAATTAGTATGCACCAAAATGGTCTCATATGGTCAAGCTATAATAAAAAACCTTAACTGCCAATAGGGGCACATTTATCCCCAAACATATTTGGCATCTTAATACTCTTTTTCAGAACAACCTCCAAAACCCCTTTCTAAAGATGAGGTTGAGAATTGAAATTCATAAAGCCACTTGATGTGGAAGAGCACGCTCTCAGTAGATATGACTTTTATGATTAGACTTTCCTCCTACTCACCATGATCAGCTCTTGTTCCCCAGGCTATAAACTACCTGTCTCTTCTTCGCCCTAGGTCATAAGTAGATTCATTTAACTTTAACTTCCTCTGTCTCTCAATTTTCTCCCTCTTTACCATCCTTTCCTCTCCACAGCTACCCAATATCTTTTCTTTAAACAAAGGCCGAATTGCCACATACCTAATTAACATCTGAGCATTTGTTCTCAGCTTGTATTTAGCTCTGAAAACTGCTGCTTTCATTTCAGACCTGAATAAGGGCTTAAATACCTGAAAGTTTGCCTAATATTTCCAGCAACACCAGCTGAACCAATAAACCATAATACCTTTACCTGCAAACTTTATCCAGACTGTGCACACACACTGACAGATGCGTATTTCCATCATCCTACCCACCGGGACTTCAGGATGACACGATTCAAATCTCAGCTGACCTTCCTGAGCTGTGGTTGGGAAAAAACAGGGAAGGAAAGAGAAGCCAAGTTGGGTCCACACTAACATGCCTGCACCAAACCTCCTCAGCCAGTGGAAAAGTCACGCGTGTTGCTGTGCAGGTGGGATTTGAGAGGAGTGCTCTGCATGGCCGCAGCCATAGAACCATAAAATGTCCTGCGTTGGAAGGGACCCACAAGCATCACTGAGTCCAACTCCTGTCCCTGCACAGGACAACCCCACAGGTCACACCATGTGTCTGAGGGCCTTGTCCAGTCTCTTCTCAAACACTGTCAGGCTTGGGGCTGTGACACCTCCCTGGGGAGCCTGTTCCAGTGTCCACCACCCTCTGGGGGAGGAACCTTTTCCTCATGTCCAATCTAAGCCTCCCCGGCACATCTTCCTGCCATTCCTTGCTGGGTCCTCTCACTGGTCGCCAGAGAGAAGAGATCAGCACCTGCTCCTTCTCCTCCCCTTGTGAGGAAGCTGGAGCCCCATGAGGTCTCCCCTCAGTCTCCTCTTCTCCAGGCTGAACAAACCAAGTGACTTCAGCCGCTCCTCATACGGCTTCCTCTCCAAACCCTTCACCAACTCCATAGCCCTCCTCTGGGCACTCTCCACTAGCTTTATATCCTTTTTATCCTGTGTTGCCCAGAACTGCACCCAGTGCTGCAGGTGAGGCCGCACCAGTGCAGAGCAGAGCGGGACAATCACCTCCCTGCCCGGCTGGCCATGCTGTGCTGGATGCACCCAGGACACGTTTGGCCCTCTTGGCTGCCAGGGACACTGTTGGCTCATGTTCAACTTGCCATCTACCAGAACCTCCAGATCCTGCTCTGCAGAGCTGCTCTCCAGCTGCTCATCCAGTCTGTATGTACAGCAAGGGTTACCACATCCCAGGTGCAAAATCTGGCACTTGCTGTTGTCTGCAGCTCTGAACAAAGTTTCTGCCCTTCTGCCCTGGGGAATTCAGTTTTCTCTTACCCATTCCTCAGCTTGTTCTTTGGGAGGTGCACGTTGTTAACAACTTCTTTACATTATCCTGGAAACCACAGATGATTTACGCTAGATTAGCACAGGTGGTTATTTAAATGAATATGGATACTTGCTGGCTCAGAGGAATATTGCAACAGGCTATTCCTTTTCAGCTCAGAGAATTAGTGTCTGGGAGCTTCCAGTGGCATTTGGTGTTAGCTCTCATAGCAGAACTCACATCCACACAGATGTTATTTATATTGTTTATTTTCCACTGTGAGATGATCACTCCCTCAAATGAGGCCTTTTTTTTTTTAATCCTGTGTTCCAGGAAAACACTCTGTTTTTGTTTTGGGGAAAGAATGCCAAAATCCAGTGAAAACAATACTGAGATATTTTTGTTAGAGAAGCCAACCAGATTCATCTCAGCTCTGCCTCCAGCTCATTAGCTTCCCATCACAAAAAGACCAGGAGCTGCTCTGACCTTGGATCAGCTCATCTCTGCTATCGATCCCCTCTGTCCCAATGACTTTCCGGTCAGATATTGGTGCGGTGCTCTCAGCTCCACTCGTTTACATCGCGTGTTCACACTCCCTGGGTCTCTCTGCTGCAGACATCAGTGTTGTTACCACCTGGTTTAGATCTCCTGTGACAGGGCAAAGGGGGACTTGTGAGTCAGACCTCCTGTCTGACGGCTGTTAGTCTTTCAGAGATGGTGGCGGACTGCATTTTTCTTTCCCAGCGGAGTAAGAATTCACAAGGTGCTACGAGCTTCCAGATGCTGAGACTGCTCCATACCACTCTTCAGAGACACAGAATTTCACATAGATGTTACTCTACTGTCCTTCCAAACGACAGGCAACGAGTCCCCCTTCATGAGGCAATATATTTATCTGGTTTTACTACAAAGCCATATGATTTGTTCAAATAAACAATATGCCCTTTATGTTTGTCTCAGCACTCCTCTTGCTTGTTGCAGTACCTATGCAGAAGCCAGTAATCTTCATGATGATTGCTGGTCCACACTGAAAGAGTAGTAGGGCAGCTTGAAAATTAGCCTTATGGACTCTGGATTGCATTACTTTCACTATAGAGCAGATAGACATACTCAACCCATGCAAAATAGAGACTGTTCTGTTAAAATACAAGAAAATTTAGCAGCCGTTTTTGTGGATATCTTCATCTTGGAAATTTGCAGGGCTGCTCCCTGATCCTCTAAAGCAGGAAACTAACATAAGTTTACATGTCAGTGTAGGAGTAGTTACATTTATATAGTCCTAAAATTACAATTGGCCTTTTGAAAGCAACCATAAGGCTGATATGGCCCCCGGTGAAGATGAGCTCAACACCCCTGCTCTAAAGCCATCCTCATTAAGCTCTACATTGTCAACCAAGCATTTTGATGCTGTCTGTGAGGAGGTGGTACCTCAGCCTGAGCTCAGAAGAGACTCTATATTTGATCACTGCTTCAGAGTCTCCATGTGTGAAATGAACAACTCAAAGAGGACAAACCAGACCTTCTGAGAGATGCAGTATCTATGGCAAACCATCACAATTCATTGGAGAGGCATCCGAGCTGGCAGAAGAACAGTTACTTTTCCCTACTCCCTTTATTCATTGCCAGAGCAGGGAGCAAACACAGAGGAGTGACAAGGATGGGACTGCTGATCACCAGGAGTCCTCACAGCCAGTGGAAGGGTAGTGTGACGCTCCCCGAGTAGAATGGAACAATATTCTTGGAAGAATAGATGTCACTGCAAAACAGGTCAAAATAAAATTAACTATTTTTTTCTGTAAAACTATATATGACAGTTACATCATGGATTCTGTCTTACTGGGGCTACAGCTGAATCTTGCAATGCTTAAAAGCATGAGGCAGGGTTTTACTGTAGCACTGTTCTCCTGAGGCACAGTATCATAGTGTTTTGATGAAGAAACATCACCTGAGTATAACCTACTGAAGTATCAGCAATATGAACACAAGACCTAATTATTGATTACCTTTCGCCTTAAGATCCTGAAAAGAATTGTGTCATTCTATATTGTATTGTGCAACCAAATCTGAGGACATTTTATAACTTTGTATTAAATCACAAGTCAAGATTCTGTTCCCTTTGTTCATACAAAATCTTTGCTGATTTCAGTGGGGTGAGTCTATTTTAAAATTAAAAGACCTTTCTTATCGGGTAGGACTATCCAGAGTTACAAATAACCATACTCCTTCCAAGGCTTCCATATTTTACATTTTTTTTCCAACATATAAATATTAGCCATGTGTATTTAATGTGTTTACAAGATGCATGTACTAAAGATGATGGAACACTGGGAAGGTGCAAGGGCTGGAAAGTGCAAGGTAAAGGAGGAGGAGGCTGTGGTAGGGAACATACATTTCTACTGCTCTGAGCTGATATCTTATAGCTGATGTCCTGGGAGATCTAATGAAATAACTTAGCTTTCATATGCAATTTTGATATCATTCATAAGAAGCTTGTCAGGGCCCTGAGTATGTCAACAGGCTCTGTAGCCATTTTTCTCTGTAATCCTCCCCTGCAGCCTCTTCCACCCCACATGTTTAAGGGTGTAGCTGCCTGTGTTTGTGTTTGTGCTCTGCTCCAATACGGTGATGCTGCGTAACCATCAGTCACACATCTGTGAAAACAGCTGAGTTGTGAGGATGAGCAGTCTCATCCAGGGCTTCTGTTTGTGCACACTGTGCTGCCTCGTTTGGGGGCTGCGGTACCCCCCTGCAGGCAGGCACACGCCCAGCCTGTGCACCTCGCTGGCCCTGACTCCCTTCACCTGCTGGCTGGACCCTGAACCAGCCTCCCATTACGGACCTGCGTGGTCATCTGGGCTTTTGGCTGACCTGGTGGCAGCTGCTGGAGCTGCTCTGCTCTTGCTCCCTGTGTCCCGTGGGGCTGTGACCCCCATTGTGAGGACCTACACTCCTGTGGCCCGCTGCTCCCGGCAGCTGGCAGTGACCCTGCCTGGTGGAGCAGCCCCACGCTGCTGCCCCTGACACCAGATGCTGCTGCTGCTGGGCCCTCTCTGAGCTGCACAGAAGTCCTCAGTCTCCTGGTAAACAGCTGTAGGAATTCTTCATGTTGTAAGAAAGATTATTTTGAGGACAGATTTAAAAGTTGTTTTTCCAGATGCCACAAATTCGCTAGAACGTCTTACGTAGTTTCCCACTGGTTGCACATTACAACAAGAAGCCCCTTCAGTCCATTTAGGATCAGAAATACTTCCAGATTTAAACACAATCCCATCATTTGGCAACGAGGCACAGCATTGCCCTGGGTTGGTCCTGCCACAGGGGCTCTTTTTGCAATGACCAGAGTACGGCCGTTGCCTTACATCCCTCCCTGGACACAGGTGGGAGCACCCTTTACTCAAACGGAGAAGCCAGGTAGCCTCTCACTGTGCCATGTAACATGGGAGCACAAGTCTACCAAGTGGTTGTACAGTCAAGAGGGACACAAGCCCTTTGTCTTTACTAATCTGCGTGCATCAACACAGGAAGGCCAGAGCCACTCGCTGCTGTTGCACCGTGGCACTGCCCCTGAGCAGATACCTAAAGAAAATTTGGTCTGTGTCCAGAAACCTTTTTGGTGTAAGTGCTCTCCTGCTGGGCAACTGCAACAAAGTCATGTCTGAACTATGCATATTTAAGCTGTACTACTGCAAATAATATTTTGTTTCCCTCCAGAAAAGTTTTCTTTATCCCCTTCTCCATAGATGCATTTTCTTCCCCCTCTGCCCTCAGTTTGTTGTCACATCTCATAGCTTTACTTGTTTAACTGGGAGCCCAAATCCCTCAGAGCAGATGCCTTGACTTCTCAGCTGGCTGTAAAGCTCTGTGAGCAGCTACATGGCACCAGAGAAATAATAAGGAATGAAATCCATATCCCTTTAACCTCAGTGGCCAGATTGCTGACAAATTTTGCCCTGCATTGCAGATGCAATTCAATTATTGCAGTGAACCCAATGAGAAAAAATTAATGAAGACTTTGTAACGTGTATTGGGAAGATCATCCACCAAACCAGGAAGGCTTTCTTCTCTTGCTGTATTGCTACACTAAGCAGCTTCATAGCTAATAAGTTACAAAGCCTTAATTTCCTTAATTTCAACTGCTAATTCATTTTGATAGGGTAGAGATAGATACAGTTAATGTCAGATGATTATGAAGTCATTGATGGTGCTCTGAAATGGAAACTGTAAGAAGAGCCATGAGCTATTGTTACTGATGTCACTCCTTTGCTTTGTCTACAAGACACCTACGATTTGTCTACAGGACACCTATGTCCTTTGCACCCTTTGTAGCTGCTTAATGACAAAAGTTTGCAGTGGGCAAGTGACAGTGCATGCTGTCTCTCCTTTTCTCTGTGCTTATCTTCCAGGGAAGCACTGCCTCCAGACACACTCATGGGTCATTGACCAAGTTAATTCAAAACATCAACTAAATAACCTATAATTGCAATGATTTACATGTAAGTGCTAGGCTGTAACTGTACTGTTTTTCCTACCGCAAGTGTACAGTGCAGAGTATCCAGCTCACGCTGCCTGAGCTGATGTTACGCTGGAAACCTCATAGGTGAGAGTTCATTGAACTCAGTTTACTCCTCTTGCTGTGTTTTTTGCTTTGCAAGCACAGTTGTAAAATTAATATAATTGCTAACACAGGGTTGTGGTTTGTGGGGTTTTTTTTTTCTTTCCTGTCAAGGAGCAAGAAGATTTTATGAAGGCTTCAAGATCTAACTAAAAGGTCAATTGACATAATCAACAATTTAAGTAATAAATCTATTATCACACTTTCCATTTCATTACCCAATTAATGATTCCTTCCCTTGGGTTAGGATTGGCATTTCAATGCACAGAGCATGATGATTCTCAATAGCAAGGTACATTATTTAATGTATTTTATGGCTAAGATAATTTATAACACAAAAACTGCAAAGGACATAATGGTTACTTTGTTCTCTAGGCATCAGTCATGTCCTCCTTTAAATTAGAAATGTGTGTAATGAAACAAGAGGAATAAGCATCTAATATGGAAATGGACTTGAGTTGGGATGTTTATGTGCATGCATATGTGCATGCATGATACTAATTGAAACTAGCAAGAAACGTATTCTGACAATGCTTTTGGTCGCAGTCCAAAACAGTTCCCCCTCTTTTGCAGCAGTAAGGGAGGAAGGAGAACGTGGACAGGAAAGACACATTTCAGCAGCAGAAAGCAGAGAGAAGATGACACTTGTATCTTCTCTACCATTGTAGATCAAACCTCCTTCATTTGAAACCATTTTGTTCAAAGACATTACACTGAAGACCCTCTGGAGTGACTGAGACAAGATACTGGCCTATTCTGATAACAGCTGTCCCAAGAGTCAAATCATGCACGACTAGTTTTCCAGTTTTGTACTAATGATAATTGCCTTTTCCCACTGAACCCCATGTATTGCTGATATAGGGTACATAGGCTAGTGATAGTATTTGGTCACTGCTTTTTAATACTGAATTTAAACGTGGTCTAAGCAGCTAACTGTTTACAAATGCAGAACTGAGAGTGTCATTAACCATCCTGCTTAATGAAGTATTAGTGGCTATTATCCAAGAGCTTGAGAATATATATAAAATATGCTTTCACCTACTTCTCAGTCCTTGGCTTGATCAGCACCTCATCAAATTGAGCTCTCAAGAACAAACAACAACAGAAAGTCCCATTAGGAAGCAAAGCTTCGGAATTCATTAAAGATCTCGAGTCACCCGTACGGGGCAGTGCAGGACCGTCAGGGTTTTCCTCCCACACCAGGGTAAGAGAGGTCCAACGTTAGGCAGTCTTTGCCCTTAGGCCCTGGATTCAAAGATCTTCTGCCTCACAGAAATCTTGGGCATACTTCAAAGGCCAAGAAGTGCTGTGGCCTGTAGAAGTGCACCACTCAGAGGCACTTACAGTGCGAGATTGGTATAGCCATGTTCAGATATAACTCCACAACCAAGTAACTACATAGACTTGTTCTCCACCCAGGGAACAGCTTGTTACCGTATGGCAGTGGGAACCCTGATAGTGTGTATAACACTGCTAAGATATTCCTGCAGATACAGAAAATGTGCTAGGGGTAGGAACTACGGGGAGTTTATTGTACACATAGAAGCTCTCCATCATCTGAAATTTGTGTTCCAATATTTTTACATATGTAATTCCATTCCATTATTAACAAAGATAATGCAAACAAACAAAAACAATCTCTAAGCTCTAGGTCAGAATCCGTTGAGCATGATGTCTGGAAATGTATTTCAAATTGTTGCACTGTGTTTTCTTATGTGGGCCGTCTTTCATAGCTGTTCCTGGGACAACATAAGAATCTCACGGACGCTGGCCCTACACTGACCTGGGGAACGTGACAACCTCCAGAGACCCCTTTTGAACCCAAATTATTCTTTGATTCTATGGACGTTTGAAACATGAAACAAGGTAGATAAATGCTCAACCAAATGGCAACGTCCTCTGTAAAAGAAGCTACTAAGTTTTTGGCCTTTCCTGGATAAGAGGTGTGTTATTTAATGCCCTTCCTTTCCTCAATATCAGGTGAACTCATCTGCTTACAGTTGCATAACATCATTAAAGTTTCAGATTCTGAAACTTTAAATACAAAGAGATGATAAACTAAATATTTAAGAGAACCTGGGATTAGATTCCACTGATCTTCACAAAGTCCTTCAAGCAATTATATAAATGAATCCACTTATTATTCACAAAAACAAAGTGCCTGACAAAATGTAGATCCAGGACTACCACTGAATTTTGCAGCCGAGATCAGATCTAGTTAGCCCATTAGGGACAAGGCCAGTGCTTTGTCATGCTGCCAAGTCCACTGTAGTGCCTGAACTGCTTTTAATTGACTCAAAATGATTTTCTTTCTGACCATCTGAGGAAGTATGTACTGGACTTTTGTTTTGGTCAAATCACAGAGTACTAGGGTAAATGCTAGACTCCCCTGTGCTTCATTGCACTAGAGCTGCACAGGGACGAACCCACTACACAAGAACGCATTACATCTAATTGCACTTTTTTTCTAGTCCTAAGCAACAAGATGGGGCTATTTTTAATTTCTGTAGAGCAACAAGGGTTAAACAAGCTACATGTCACCTAGCTTGCATTTTAAAGAGGGAGGATAAGAAGAAAAAAATGTAGAAGCTGCACAGTGCCAGACACACAGCCTGTGAGGCTGGAACTGGGAGATCCCACAGCTTGGCCTTGTTCTCACCCTCCCCCACTGCCATTCATAGAAGACTGTCATCTTTTAGGGGAAGAGTTTCTGTGTCAGCCCTTAGGGGTATATCCACAACGGCTAAAAAATAGCTTAGCTTTCTAACTAGAAAGTTATAGGAGAGGGAGGCGAAGAGAATGATGCTCTGTCAGGACACAAATCAGGGTGGTCAGTGATGTCCTGAAATTCCCTTAAAGGCAACATGTCCTTTCATGGTCCACAGGGGGATCCCAGCCCCTCCGAGCTCATCTTCTGATGGCGTTTTGGAAATACCACCAAGGAAAACTCTGTGCTGAGTAAAATGGCACTGTAGTGAGTCAGGACAGAGAACCACATGTCTTTTTTGTTCATGAATCTATTTTAGAGTTACGCTGACCTTTACAAGAACCTTTACTTAATAGCACCTCAATTAAAGATACTGGGTCAGAGATAGTGCACTTTCTAGCAAGCATAGAAGGTGGACAGGGCCCTCAGAGAAGTTATCAACCATTAAATTGAAATGTCACCGTTAGCCCATAGGAAATGGCTAAATGAGGTGTTATTATTGGTAACACAGACATTATAGAAGAAAGATGAAGGAAACAGAACTTAGGATTTCTTCTCTGTTAAAAGTGAGATGCTTTTAGTGAGGAGTCATCCATTATCTTCAGTCAGCTGTGAGTTTCTTTCATTTCCATCTCCATTTTTATCATTTCTTAACATAAAAAATGCAAACAACGTAATTAAAAAAGATTTAGCCAAATTAGCTGTACCTATTCATCAGCTTAGGTATTTAGGTGCTGCACATGCATAGCTGTGTTTTCCTCACATACTTCATGTTTTTTTTCTTTTCGATACCTCATACTCCTCTCAGCAAACCAACTGTTGCTAAAAGGAGAGATTTAGCTCAGTGGCACAGAACAGGCTGTGCTAAAGTGCCTGGTTTTGGGTCCCTGAGCACACCCATTACTAAATGGATGTTTCTAGAAGGCAGCACAATCTGTCTCAGTCTGTTGTGCTTCACAGCTCAGAAACTACAAAGTGCTGATCGTAAAAGTTTTCTTCGACTAGCTCCCTTTCTGAATGTTAACTAAATATCTTTGCCTTGACAAGTGGAACAGACCGCATTTTGTGAATAAACTAAATGTAGGAAATAGACCTAGAAAGGACCTCTTGAAGTATCAAGTCTGTATCGTGCTCCCTACCTCCATCCAACATTACTTACAATGTTGATGCTAACCAGCTCCTTTTAAAAACCAGACACGTAAAGGTTAGAAGACCTTAGAAACTGCGGTTGAGAATGCCAAAGCTTCACATATCGATCCACAAATGCACTTTAATCAGATGTTCAGCAATACATACAAATCCTTCTGCTTTTTACTGACCTTCCTATGTGCCTTCCTATGTGTTTTCCCTCTCCAGTTAACTGCTCAGTCTTGATCCATGCCCTCGGCTCGTCCAGCCTGAACAGCCGAGGCAAGCTCCTGCCCTCTGAGCAAGTGAAGAACCCCAACATGTGTTTGTGTGAGGGAAGAGCAGAAATGAAGTATGTTTGCAGTGGTACCCTCATTTTGGCAGCTGCTAATTATGGATCACTTTGACCTGGCGACTTCAACTTCCTTTTACTGGAATATGTTATGTGTGATTACTATCAATACAGCACTAAAAAGGTTTCTAGGGCAAGTGGATAGAAAGGGTTTGAATGTCTTTATTTTTTTTTCCTGTAAAATGTCTGGCAAAATTTGAGACTGCTGCAACACAAAGATCAGAGGTTGTTTTGAAGCCTCTGCTCTGTCTAATGATGAAAAGCAAATAGGGGAGAAACCCTTCTGAAGTTCAGCTGTTACAGAGACCAAGCGAAAAAAAATTCCAGCAGCTCCAGTAATCACAGCAGCAGTGCAGGGCGGTGCATAGTGGAAGGGGGTCTTGTAGCACCACCCTTCATTTTTGGCCAAACCAGCTTTTTGCAGCTGGAGTAGGAGAGAACACTGATCCCTCAGTTTCATGCAGAGCTTAATGCTGGCAGTGATGTTACCTTTGCGTACGCTACAGCCCTTCTGAAGCTGGGAGCCTTCTAGATCTGTTCCCTGAGCTGAATAAGGATTTAGGGAGTACAGGGGAAAAGGGTCCCTGACCCCTCTGCAACAGTCAAGAGCCAATGAGACTCTCCTAGAAGTCTTATTTCACCCTGACATACACAGCATACATACATGCATAAATATATATATATATATGCAGCACCTAATGCTCTCAGCTTGTACTGGAAAGAAATTATTTCTGCAAGATGCCACTGAGAATTTTGGGGAGAAAAAGTCTGATTTTTCCTTTGTTTGTTTAATCCAAAGAGCACAGAAAGAGGTGCTGAGCATGGAGAATTTGCCCTTAATCTTAATTTCCCCAAAGTCACTGAAGTAAAGTAAGGGAAGAAGTAAACTTTAAACTTTCTTATCTCGCCATACTGCAAGTTGTAATTGTGGATCTTTTTAATCACATTAATTCGTCTGCACAGAGATTGAAAATTGTTAACTGATAATTATTTTGTCTTTTTACCTTTTAATTAAAAAGTTAACTGTCATGGGTAAGTGCCAAGTAACATCTGAATGCTATAAATTTCCATATCCTCTGGCTTCTGCAAAGCAGAGCAAATCAAAGAGTCAAAACCCACAACACTTTTCAGCCTTTGAAGGGTTTAGGGAATTTGGCTTAAACTGAGATCACACCAAAGTTAAAGACACATCTGTGGATTACATCCTTCTGAATTATTTGGCCAGACTGAAGAATCTACACTTATATTTGGGTGGTTTGGATTTTTTTTTAGGATAGAAGATGACTCACACTGTATGGTAAGTCGCGTCATGCAACTCCCCATAGAAAAGAGTAAATTTTTCCAAATGATATTTGATGTTTTTGTGACACTGACAATGATAAGATTTTGTTGAAACGATTAACTCATTCCTCTTGCATGGGAACAAAGGTTAGATTGTAACAATAGCCTTAAGGCCCAGATCTTCAAAGATATTTTGGTGCTTAACTACCCACAGCCAGTAGCTTCTTAATTAAAGGTAAAAAGACATACTAATGATGGTTAAGTCTGTGGAAACTGTCTTTTTGCTATTTTTTTTTTTACTTGGGCAAATTGTCTGATGTATATGAATGACCAGTCATACATCATACAGTTTCTAGGACTGTGTTTGTTAAATCTATTACTATCAAAGAGCAAACCAAAGCCATAACTACCTCATGTTCTCTGTAACTAAGGTCACATTCCAGATCCTCTTACATTTTCCAGTATTCAAAGGCAAGTGTCTTTCTGAAATGCAAGCTTTCCATTTGAAATCAACATATTTGATTTCAGCTGCAACATGGGCTCTTTTTTTTTTTTCATAAAGTTTGTGTGACATAGTTCCTTCTCTCTAAAAATTCACAGAGTGTAAAGCCAGCAAGAGGCATAGGTTTCCCTTCAGTGTACTGATCTCAAGTGCTGGAAACTTCATTTTTTTCAGTCACAGTCAAAATTCAAATATATTCTGCCAAACAGAGTGGCTCTGCTCTGATGGAATACAGAATATCTTTCAAGGCACATTCACATTTTCATTTTGATTTTTTTTGGGTTTGATTTCATTTGAATCAAATTTCAGCTGTAAAATATAGCAGCCTGAGCTGTCATCTTCACCTACACTTTGTGTTACTGTCTCTTTTGTAGAAATTCTGCAGATAACCAGACTTCTAATAAAACAACTTCACTTAGTAGATGCCTTCAATAGTGGGACTGAAAGCGAGACCGTGCAGTTGTTTGTCATTGCCATTACAAAGACGGAGCGTACAGTTAACTCTTTTGTTTCATAAATGTAACACATGATTCTCCAATAATGCCTTGCTCAGTCTTGCAGAGAAGAGCCGTCTTCAGTACCCTTGCACAGGTGAAACTCCTTGAAGTCTGTGATGCTTTCTGCTTCAGGATCCAGCTCAGATGCTCTCCTCTCTGCTCAGTCTTTCAGGTAAGTGGGAGTAAAAGGCAGTAAAATTGCAGTCATATACCAGCCGACAAGATTGAACACATACAAAGTGTAGACATGATGAATAAGAAGGTGGTATTTTAATAGTCAATTTTCAGAATATAACAGCTCTTGAAAATACATTCGCTTAGAACATTTTCTCTATTTAGAAGCATTGCTACTTAGCTGTGCACTTAAGCAAAAGCTGAGCTTTGGGGCATCTGTAAGTTAAAGGATTGACATAGGTTAGAACGACTACCAGCAAAGGAGTACCTCAAAACTAAAAGCTGGTGCCATCAGGCAGCATAAGCAACAGAATATAAATAAAACAAATATTAGGGTTATCTTTATTCAAAGTTAATTCTGAAAAATTCAGGTTGCTGCTGCATTTCCAGAACTCAAGATATGTCAAACTAAGATGGCGCATAAGTTAAAATTTCAGAGCTCAGGTTGTACCCAAGATCACAATGTATCTGTATGTCTGTGTGAGTGTGTGTATGTTCAAGAGCTATTGGGTTCAGTGGATCCATACTAAGAAGCAGGAGAGGAACACAGCACTTCTGCCCCTAGTTTATACCTAGATGGTTTTTGTTGGCTGTGGAAGTTTTCTCCAGCGTATGATACACAAACCTGGGAGGCAGGAAACAAGATTTCTGCAGAGGGAGAGGGAAAGAGAGAGGGGAGTCCTATATCCACTCAGGAACCCATCTGAGGCTGATTTATGCATTTTGCATTTTATGCTGCGACTGCATGCTGCAATATATGCAAGTTTTCCTCAGAGAATCATTGCATGGAGGCCACTGCCATTGCCATCAGTGTCATTGCTCTGGAAGAAGAGACCATGCCTAGTGCTGTATTTGAAAAGAGTGGCATCTGGTTATGAACTCAAATTTAACACAGGGCCCTGAGAAGGGAGGGATTACCACCCTCTTCCACTTTTCTCACTAGTTAATCTGGGAGCTCATTCCTTGCAATGCCAGCCCACACCAGTCCTGTGCACTGGTGCTGAGCTGGTACCCCAGGGATGTCCTGCAGTGGGTGGGCACTGCAGTGAGGTTGCAGGGCTGAGTGCCATGGGACCTCTGGGCTTCCCCAGATGCAGCTCAGTGTTCTCTCCAGTGTGCCTCTCTTGGAAGCTGTGAACTCCTCAAAAAAGGTCAGAAAATAAAAACATCACATGTTCCTCTGCTGAATCTAGTGCAAAGAGACTTCTTTATTAACATGCTTCTCTGTGCACAGTGGAGTAGAGCCTGAATTATCACCATGAGATTTTCTGCTTGAATTTGACACATTTATTTTGACAGTGAAGAGCAAGACCAACAGGACTCCTATCAGTGTCAAGGGAAACTGAAAAGATTTTTTTCTCAGTGGTCTGTATCACCGTGTGATTGTGAGCCCTTTGGTCAGAAATAGCCCTTTAATTCTGTGATTCTGTAATTTGTGTTAGCATTGTGCCTTGTGCCCAGAAGCAGACAGACCAATGGCACTCCTGTTCAGAACATGAATACTAATGCAATATACTCACAATTACTTTTCACTGGAAAATATTGTCACATAATAAAAAAGCTTCTTCAGGGGCTGCACTTCAGCATATTCACTTTGGGTCCATACAACATATTGATACTCTCAAAGCTGCAGAACAAATTGCTGCTCATGCACTGAATTCTTACAATGCTTATTGCCCACTTGGTCCACTCACGAGAGATGAAAAATGCCAGATGCTGGTGGAGGTCCTGGGAATATTGCCATAATAAAAGAGGACCAAAGACAATATTTTAAGTAAGGTATTTCCCCTCTTTTCTTATCACTTGTAACCTGGAGAAGCCTCAGAGGAAAAATGAAAAAAAAAAAGGAAGCTCTGCTCAGAGTTCTGTTCAAAGCTTTGTTCAGGCTTCAAATTCATAAAAAGTCAAGTCCCTGCAGCATAGTGATCCCCAGTTGTAAATGGCAGGATTCATACTTAATCTGTACTTAAAATCATATATTCATTCATTTGGCGAGGTGATTCTTCTCCAACCACCTTGTGCTGTGAACAAACTGGGTTTTTTTAATGAAACTACGCATATTTGCAATCATGGCACTAGCTCAGCTTAAAGAAGATTGAATACTAGTTGAATAATGTCACAAACTGCAAATATGCCACTGTGTTTAATGGGGCAAAGGAAAGTCCTTGTCCTGCTGCTGGATGAATGCTGCATGGATTCATATAATGCTGCCCACCCCTCTACTTCCCTGCAAGAGTGGGGTCCCATGTATCCTCACTGAAAATCAAGACCATGACAGTCCCAGTAACCAACTTAGACCAGTAACCACATCAGTGACTGAAAATTGCACTGGCTCTTACCTTGTCATGAGCCAGCAAGTTTCTACAGAACAAGGATAAATTGTGACTTAGCATTTTGTTCCTGCCCAGAAGTCAGGGCAGCAAGCTTCTGAGTTGATATAATAACATGTTTATCAGTCCAAGTAAATTGATATGAATGGATTCACAAAGGTAGTCAGGTCAGGTCTTGCCAAGTTGGGAGCCCAAGCATAATAAAAGGCAGCACTCTTCATTCTTCTTCAGAGACAATTCACATCCTTCTCTGGCTGAGGTCTCCAGTGCCCATTTTCAACTCATGTCCTCAGCTTCCTCCACTTTTCTAGCACCCTGAAGGAAATGGGAGGCAAACCACATATCTTCCGCCTTCCTGATATCAACCCCTGCCCCAGCTTGTGTCCCCCTCTACATTTCTCCCCCTTTTCCCTCATACTTCACAGCTATAGCCCTGTGCAGGCCCTGGTAGAAAGTCTCCCTACATCTTTCTTATAGGACCCCTCCAGGTACTGAAAGGCTGCAATAGGGTCTCCCCAGGGCCTTCTCTTCTCCAGGATGAACAACCCCAACTCTCTCAGGTTTTCCTCATGGGAAAGGTGTGCCATTCATCTAATCATTTTTGTGGCCCTTGCTTCAACAGGTCTATGGCTTTCTTGTGCTGGGACCCCAGAGCTGGAGGCAGTACTGCAGGTGGGGTCTCATGAGAATGGAGTAGAGCGGGAGAATCACCTCCTTGACCTGCTGACCACACTTCTTTTGATGCAGCCTAGGATATAGTTGTCTTTCTGAGCTGTGAGTCAGCTCATGTCCAGCTTCTCATCTGTTGGTATCTCCAAGTCCTCCACAGGGCTGCTCTCAATACCTGCATCCCCAAACCTGCATTGATACTGGTGTTGCCCTGACACTGGTGCAGGACCTCGCACTTGGCCTTGTTGGAATTCATGAGGGTCACATGTGTCCACCCTCAAGTCTGTCAAGGTTCCTCTGGATGGCAGCCCTTCTCTCAAGCAAATCAACTGCACTACTTGGTGTCATCTGCAAAACTGCTGAGAGTGCCGTCAATCCCACTATGTTGTTAATGAAGATATTAAACAGCATTGGTCCCAGTACAGGCTCCCGGGGGATACTACTGGTTTCCACCTTGACATTAAACCATTGACTGTAACTCTTTGGATGCAGCTATCCAACCAATTCCTTATGCATTTGGCCGTCTATCCTTCAGAGCCATGTTTCTCTGATTTAGCAGTAAGAATGTTGTGGGGGACTGTATCAAGTGCCTTGTAGAAGTCCAGATAGATGACAGTCATAGCTCTTGTCGAGTACCTCAGTCTTCTTCATATCAGTTGCCACCAGATCTTCTGTTTTATCTACCAGGAGGGTAAATTTTCTCTAATCATCCTTTTCTGGCCAATGTACCCGTGGAATCCCTTCTTATTATTCTTCCCATTCCTTGTCAAATGTAGCTCCAACTGTGCCTTAGCTTTCCTGATCCCATCCCTACATACCTGGGCAGCATCCTTATATTCTTCCCACCTCAGGTGGAGGACCCCAGCCCACCCTTGCTGGGAAGAGTGCTGGGAGGAGTGCTTGGCCAGGCAGGGGACAGGCTGGCATTCAGGCAGGAGCAGCCTGAAAGCTGTGGCAGTGGTGACTGCAACGGGATGGCTCCATGTGCCCCTCCCTCACTGAGCATCTACTGATGGGTGGTATAGAAAGGTAAAGCTGCGGTGTCTGTTTCTCTGCAACTCCAAGGGGAAGGGCATTTTCCAGAAAGGTCTCACAAAATTTATTTCACTCTCTCTGTTACGACTGTAGCTGGACACAGATTTTGATGAAGAGAAGAGGTTGCTGCAAGGTAGTCCCTGGAAGTGGAAAGGTTTGGCAAGCTTCTCAGGCTCTCCAAAATAATGCGTTAACTTTTTCATTGATTTGAGAAAAAAATTGAGGGAGTTAAGTGCATTCCCAGAGCAAATTGAACCTATATTTCTTCACAGATACATGAGTCAGAGCATCTGAATGTGTATTGCCAAATATAGTAAATGTGCTCCATCAAAAGATGGATGCTGGAGTATAACAGCACACTTTCCAAAGTTTTATTTTAATAATTTGTTCAGAACAATTACCAAGAGGAGTCTTTTCCGTATATCTGCAAAAGCTGAAAGATGGAGAAGTGCTATATATTTCAACAGCAATGGCAGCGAGCCTCACGTTATGACTTCCTGAGCTCCTCAGTAACAAAGAATAAAGCCAGGTGGTGTGGAGAGCTGTGAAACTTTGGCTATTTTATCCGATCTGTACGCATTAATGAGCATTTTCCGGCCACCCCGAAACTGGGTGGTGGGCTCCACCCCCGGCTCCCGGGCTGAAGTCTTTGCTTCCCTTGCTGACCAGTCTCTTTCCTCTGTAGGAGCGCTCCTGTCTCCCCCAGAAGGGCAGCGTTGCTTCTGCCGGGTGCTTCACAGAATCATAGAACGTCCTGAGTTGGAAGGGACCCACAAGGATCATCGAGTCCAGCTCCTGTCCCTGCACAGGACAACCCCACAGTTCACACCGTGTGTCTGAGGGCCTTGTCCAGTCTCTTCTTGAACACTGTCAGGCTTGGGGCTGTGACACCTCCCTGGGGAGCCTGTTCCAGTGCTCCACCACCCTCTGGGGAAGAACCTTTTCCTCATGTCCAACCTAAACCTCCCCTGGCACATCCTCCTGCCATTCCTTCCTCGGGTTCTATCATTGGTCACTAAAGAGAAGAAAGCAGCAGTCCCGGTACTCGTAACCACTGTTTTCTGAGGACGAGCACAGGCCGGGAGTTCCTGCCTCAGGACCTCTGTCCTGCCCGCGCGGCCGAGGAGGAGGAGGCGGGGGCGGGTTCCCGGGTGTGGGGAACGGGGACCCTCGGGGCCCCGGGGAAACCGCTGCCGCGCTGCAGCCGCCGCCGCCGCCGCCAGGGGGCGCCGCGCCCTCTCGGACGAGGGGAGCCGGGGGGCTCGGCGAGGGCGCGGCGCTCATTGGCTGGCGCAGGCCAGGCTGGGCGCGGGGCGCCGCTTCTTAACGGGCGGCGCGGGGCGGCGGGAGCGCTGTGCCGGGCGGGGCTGCTGCGAGCCGGGCTGCCGCGAGCCGGGCTGCCGCGCGACATGAGCGAGGTGAGCGGCCGTTGGGGCGAGGCGGCCGTTGGGGCGAGGCGGGTTCTCGGGGAGCTCCAGCGGGGGCTTTTGGGGGGGGTGTGAGTGGGGGGAACGGCTGCAGCCCCTCGTAAAGCGGCTGCGGCGTGGGACAGCACTTGGCGTTGGACGTAACCGTCACCTTCTGATGAGCAGCTGGAGTGGGCTGGGCGCTTCCCCGGCGGGAAAGCGGTGAGGCTCTGCTGTTTCTCCCAGCGGAGCTGGTGGACCCGAGAGGTGTTTCTTTCGCTGCGTGGGGAGTCCGGAGTAGGCAGCTTCTGTTAAATCCTGCCTTCTGATAAAGAGATCTCTACAGGTGTGTATGTGCCTTCTAAGCATAAAACGAGGCAATATTTTACCCTTTGAAGGACCATGTGCACCAGTGGTGAATCATTCCTTTAAAACTCTAATAATTTAAAGATGCATTTAATGCTTTCCTATGCAGATTTAGTAAGTTGTGTGAAAGTTATCTGCTGGAGCTCGTGGAAAAAATTGCCCTGTTTGTAGTTGGATGCCGATGTGAACTTTACAAATAGTGTCCTGGGAAGGACTGCAATTAAAGAAAAAAATGGAAACAGTGCCAAACATGTAAGGATCATTTGTACCTTTGTAAATAAATAAGCTGAAAATTCTCAGTTGTGGTCTTTTTGCGGTGGAAAAGTTCTCTGGAGCAAACTAGTGTGTTTGTTATTAGAAGTGTCACCAGGCGGGGTGAGTACTTGGCAGTGTAGTCAGTCAAGTGCTGTGCAGGTTCAGCTGGCAGATTCCACATTCTCTAGTGCAACTCTTTCTTTGGGAAGCAGTAGAGATACCTGATAACTATGCCTTACCCAGCATCTGTTTTTCCTGTTAGAAAAGACCCACTGCTTCATTAACAAATGGGCATTCCTTTCTTAGCAGCAAAATTGAGTGACACCAAGTAAGTTTTGATTAGTTGTTGCACAGGTGTTACACTCTGCTGTACCTTTAGATGGATGAGGTGTAAACATGAGACAGAGTAATGTAGTAGTAAGGTCTCTGGCTCAGGGATTTATGAGGAGAAGCTTACATCCTGGCTTGCAGGTCAGGCTAAATGAGGAAAGCAGAGGAAATCCCCATGGTGCTTTTCTGCTGTTCGTGGAGACCAGGCAGTCCAGGTGTAATGCGCCAAGCTCTTCCTGACTTTCCTTTGGTTGCTGCCTGTATTTTTATCAACTGGACAGGGTTCATGCAGTGTGGAGTTTTTTTGCAGACACTGTCCCTTTGCCACACAGGCTAGCTGAAGTGTTCTGTGAGATGCCACAACTATATTCTAATTAAAGATAGCATTTGGGGAGAAATCTTCTTGTGAGGAGGAACAATTGAGTGATACTGCTGTACTTAACTGTAACTCTACAAGGCAGTCTCTTTTTATAGCCCTGTGCTGGGTTGTATTTGCACAGTAAATTACCCTTTCATAATTAGATTGCTTGACTTTTGGATTTTAAAAGTCCTGATAAACATCAAGATCATCCCGCACACCAGCAGATGGGTTCTCTATTCATAATACATTTCCTTGTGCCTTCACAGAACATTATTTCTAGCAAACCATCAGAGCTGGAAATGTCTCTTTCACTGGTGCAGCACTGAGCCATGTATGTGTGACACTTAGCACTAGTCTCAATGTCTTCAGCGCTTTTGTTATTCAACTGACAACGTTGGAGAGTTTATCACTCACAGCTCTAATGAAGAAAAGCTTCCTTGCTTTTACTTGCCTGTCAGCTATTAATCAATAGATGATCCTTTTTCCAAAAGGCAGATGAAAGCAACTGGACCACCCCAAACTACTTCACTGCAAAAGACTCTTGTTAAAAAATTAGTCAAAAAATATAGCAGAAAGCAAGCTCCTCAGACATCTGTTTGTATTTGGATTGGGATGGAGTCCTGGTGGATTTCACTTTTAATGCTGTAACTGAAAAATATTTTTCTTTGTGTTAATCTGCCAGAAAATCTGAGGACAGGGTGACTGAAAGAGGCTCATCTAGAGCCATCAAAAGATTATCCTAAATAGAATGGTGTTGGGAGGATGTGAAGGTTTTTTACTTTAACAATTGTCAGGATTTGAGTGAAGCCTGATTAATGGTTGCAGGAATCTCTGAAGAGAGCTCTCATATCCTTCAAGATATTTGCTGAGACTTTACATGGCTTCTTATTTTACTGCTTCAAGCAAAATTAACTTATTCCCTGCTATATGGGCAGTGATTACCAGTCTCCTGGTGGAGAAAGCTGAACAGGAAGCAGCCATTCATCTGACTATAGTGCTTTTCTGTTTTCTAGCAGCTAACTTATTTTTCAGGAAGGATAAAGAACTTTTCTACAGAAAAAACCTACACTTCTTCCTCCGCAATATTTGTCTGAAAATGTTCAAGATGCTCTGTCTGCTGGGCAAAGGTCTGGCCCTGTAACTAGTTACAGAGAACTTGAGGTATAAGAGTTTACCTTGTAGCATTGCAAAACATGGTTAATGCTTCTTGCTACTTGGTTTTAGGGGCAAATAGATCACTTAGCTGTACGGGGAGCTTCTCGGGAATGTTACTGTATACCGAAATGCATTTTTAGGTGTTGAAGTAGCTTTGAAAATCTGTCCTCAAATAACAGAGGAGTCTTTTCTTTAGGTCTGTAGGTGTTTTCCTTTCTTTTTAATGAGCCTAGAGAGAAAAGCCATGCTGACAGCTACTGTCAGTGAGCACCCGTGAGATACAGCTCTTCTTCCATTAAAGATCTTTGGTCACGTAGGATGAACTGGGGGAAGTAATCCTGGGTAAAGAGCTCATAGGTTAATGCCAAATCTCTATTCACAGCCAGAAGTTTTACCAGTGAGCCTCTAGACTTGCAGCTGGCATAAATGTGATTTACCACAGGGAATCCTGTCATACCTGTTGTCTCACATGTTGCAGATGGTCTGGTCATGGTGACAGTATTCCTCTGGTCCAAAGGTTCACAAGAAGCATTCATCATACAAACATTTTTACAACAGTCACTGCCACTCTTGCCTCCTACGTTGAATGATTCTGGCTGTCATGAGGAATAAGGTCTGGACTTGGGAAGGTGGACACTTAAACATTATGGTGTTACAGACCTGGATGCTGTTCCAGTAGCTCAAGGACGAAGTGCCTGTGTAAGGAGTTGGAGTTTAAAACAGCATTAGCAGTGATTGCCTTGTCGGATGCATTTATTTGTTTGATGTTAAAGGGTTAGAGGTATTGCGGGGGTAGGGGAGGAGTTCAGCTTTAATGTGCTATTTAGGTGTCTAACTTTAGGAGAACCATTCAGGAAAACTGCCTAATCAGCCCACATGCCTGAGGCACCTGTGATTTAAAGGAAGAACTCGCATTTTAGGAGCCTTAAGCAACCTGAGTGAAGTGCTGTACTGATTGTCAAGGTGTTGATGTGCACCACCTAAGGCAGGGTTTGAGCCAGCAGCTTTATGTATTTGAGGAGCAGTCAAGCTACCAGGCAGCAGCAAGGGTATTCTAGATTTCCTTTTGAAACAGGCTTCAGGCAACTAGGCACACAAAAGTCATAAGACAGAAGAAAAGAGCTGTTAGGGTTTTGACTCTGTAGGGTGCTTAGGTCTCTTAGTTGGGGTGGCTAGGAGCTAGGGACTTTATCTCTGCATAAATGTGTGGTTTGGTTGTGTGTGGTGGTGTGTTTGTGTGGGGGTTTTTTGTGTGTGTTTTTTTGTCAGGCTTTGCATAAAAAGAGCCCTGGATCTTTTTCCTTCTTTGAGCTACAGCAAGATCTTTCCCTTTGCCTTATGTTACCTCTGAGCTTTTTGAATCCTGCAGCAACTGCTCTGTAGTGTACACCTTCAAAAAGATTGGGAAGGGGGCTTGTGTGACCTGTAATAGGGATGTGCAGGACAGTGATGGGGGGTGGGCTGCGGACAGCTCTCCTCTGCAGCCTAGAGTACTGAATCTCTGTTTTGGAGTTCAGATCACCCTCAGTGGGAGATACTCGGGCAGCTAAGGCAGCAAAGATGGAAAGGTGACATGGTCTAACACTGGTGTCAAAGACCTTTTTTCTGAAATTTGAGCTTCACCAGTCCTTGGGGTGTGTGTGAAACACTAACCACGAAGGCAGGCTCTGCTATGGCTGTTTTCAAAACTGGTAATAACATGTGGCTTGGTGGTTTGGGCATGCCCGTAAGCTGGCAGAGAAACAGAGGGTTTCTGCTTCCTTCCAGGTTGAGGGAGAACCTGGAACATGTCTCTATCACTCTGGACAAATGTGGTCACCAGGAGGCCATTAGAGAGGGACACAATCAAGTGTGATGTATCAGGCATATGCAGAGGCTTCTGCCTGATACTGTAGCTGCTGCAGGTAGTTAAATGTGAAAACTGGGATTCTTTTGTGTGTTGCTCTCCTGAGTTCAGTTCCACTGAAATGGTATTTAGAGTCTTAGAACCAGATGTATTTAAACACTGAAGTGAGGATTGTACACCAATAATACTGATAACACTAAATCAAATAGCTAGTATTTGAAGGGGGGAAATGTGCCATCTTTGTTTAAAGGAGCTCCTGTTCTTTTGTGTCATGCTTATAGTCCTGGGGGGTGTCTGAGCCAGACAGTTGTCTTAGAGGAGCCCTTCTGGGGGCATTTTTCAGATACTGCCATGACCCCCAGCTGTTAACTGTTGGTCTCGCTGAGGTTACACCCAGAATGGGTACAAAACTGTATAGATCGAAAAAGTGCAGCAAGAACTTAGCAGAGTGGAGGAGGAAATTCAGCAGCTATTATAGGATGGGGGTGGGACAGAGAAGGCACATGAACATCAGCTTTTAATTTTAACTCACATCTATTTATTAGCTGAGTGGTAAATTGCCTCTCAAAAGAGGCGGAAGAAGGGAGAACAATAAGTTTTAGATCTGTCACTTTGCCTACACCTTCCATCAGTGTGGTTTCAGTGGGATCAAGCATCTTCTAAAATAGCACTCAGAAGTCATGTTGGAAATTGATCTCAATTTGGTGAAACTGTCAGACATCCTGTTTAGACAGAAGCATGCTGGGTTTTTTTTGGAATGTATAGAATGCCAACAGATTCAAACAACATAACACTTCAATTAAGGACAGTTAAATTTAATAGTGTGCTTCAGGTACCATGTTTCCCTGTGAAGGAGTAACTTAAAGCAAAAGCTGCATTTATAAAACAGTAAAACTCCAACCTTCATGCTGCAGCACTTGATAATAGAATATCATTTCAGGTTGCAGAGGCATATTAGTTTCTAGTCCAATATCCCTAAATTTCTAATGCGTCAGCAAGCTTATAAGAGTCATCTTCCAGCAGGTTCTATGTAAATAGATCATGCTCATGATGAAATATGGTGTATAGTAGCAGTTAACTTCAATGAGAACAGTGGTGGTCTTTTCATCACAGGTTGTTGTGTGCTTGTTTATTGACTTAAATAAAATATTTGATTTCCAGGACACTATTTGCTCTTGTCTGTCTTGTGTGCTGCTGTTGTTTGTGCTGTGTTTTTTGTGTTTTTTTCTTTTTTTTGGGGGGGGGATGACTAGGAAAATGTCAGTGTTTACATGTTTTACCTCTTCTCTGTAACTTTGCTACAGAAAAACTTGTAATAGAATGGCTAGACACTGGGTATGTAAATCATGAGACACCCGCTTCTTGGCTGAAGGAGACTGGGAGAAGAGGTTTGGTGCATCAGAAGAAAGCTATGCCTTTCTTCACCCTGTCAGCTGCAAAAGAGCCTTAAATTCACTGAGCTGTGTAACACTTTCTATGCAAGGCATAGGATCTTCTAATGGAGATGAATAACATACCTTCTCCCTCTAAGAAAAAGTGTTCTGTTTCTTTCTTCAGTTGTTTGGACAATGGGTTTCTAAATAAAAGATATGGTAGATAAGCAGAAATGAGGTCAAATCATAACTCGCAAATCCTTTTTCTCCTTCTACTTATTAATTAATAATTTAGTATTTATCTTATGGAAAGAGATGGAAGAGACAAATCATATAGGCTATCTTAGTAGGAAAATGAATGGCAATCTTGATGGGATAAGCTCAGATCAAGCAACTGCAGAAGAGTTGCAGTTGTAAAACTTATTTTGAATGACAGGATTTGAAGTAATTTATCCCCACTCTCCATGTATGCTTCCTCTGAGATCAGGCTACTCTCCTTATAGGTAAGCTTGGCAAGTGTCACATAGGCCAGGTCTTTGGCTGGTGCTATCTCATCTGATTAATTCCTACCAGGTGGGATATAGCCTTATTTATGCACTAACATGAAAATTGGAGGAAGAAGCACAATTTTAGTCAGAAAAGAAATGAAAATTATCTGCCTACATGCCTTGAATATTAGTTACAGCTGAACTGTCTTTCCTCTTAAAGAAAAAAGTATTATTTTACAAACACTGAATGTGCTTACATTATCACTATAGCATATAGTGTGTGAAATGTGATGCGAACCATTGGTGCAGCTGATACTGTGAGTACTGTAACTGCAGACAGAATGACATTTGAGATCTCATCTATTCAAACTGAAAGTAAGGAAAAAGGGGGGAAAAAATAAAAGGTGTCCTTCTGTCTGACTTAGGAGACTTAAAGATTCCTGGACTGAGACAGCAAGCGGGTGAGGAGGGTGGCACTGGGTGTGAGGGCTTCAGATTTTCTAAGGTGTGGACAGACAGGGCTCTAACTACAGCAAAATATATGCAAGTGTGCATTTAGTGTCTTTAACACAGTCTTACTGTCAAAATGCCTGACAGAAAGGTCTGAGCTGTTCTGTTGCCAGCACTATTTGCTGCTGCTTGGCTGGCAGGTTTGACTCTAGCGGTGCCGTGGATAGCAGCTGCTGGATAGGGCCAGCAGGACTAGGAAGCTGCAATAGAAGAACTAGAGAAACCTGAACCAAATGTTCAGATTATAATGGCTTAAACTTGGAAGGGGCATGTACTGCTGTGCTCTTGAGCACAGAAAGGTTGTGATAGATAACAGTGCAATGTGAGTTTCCTAAAAGTGAAGATGAAGAGGAGAGACTCATACGGGTCCTGGCTAGCTGTACACACTGGTGCAGAGATATTTGGAGGAGTTTTAGGTTTATCTTTTCTGGGAATGTGGGAACACAGTTCAGAAATGCCCAAGCTAGCACTGACTAGGGCTGTTCCTGGAAACATGTTATGCTAAAGCTTGTTAATCTTGACAAGAGTTACCAGGCTTTTCTTGAGTGAATCAGTGAGACAGCTGGAACAGTCCTGTGAAGTCAGCATCTCCACTAGGAACTAGTAGGATTGCATGTGGAGCAGTTTTTTACAGGAAGTGCATTAGTTTTGTAGGGGGTGGAGGACAACTTTCAAGGAAACTGGGGATCTTCACAGCTTCAAAAATCACTGGGCAGAGTGCTGGAAAGCAGACAGTACCATTGCTAATGCCTGGGCTTATTTTGCCATCTCCATGTGTCCTCTGTGACCTACAAAATAAGCCTTACTACCCAGCAGGTACCACTGGTCTGGACACCTGGCTGTCAATCTGCTTTGTTCTCTATGAATCTAACAGCAGACTGATTACCAAGCATTGGAATAGTAGTTGAAAGCATTCTGACCATAAGAGAAGATAAATTTCAAGGAAAAGGTTATCAAGATCATGATCACTTAACTCCTAAATCGGTGCAAGTGTGCAGATGAGGCAAAAATTAATAGATCTGAGGACATCTTTGATTTCTTGAGGATTTTAGTAATATTGGACCTTTTCCTAGTGACACTCAGTATATAAAGGAAGACCAGTGATTTGTGAGGCTGTTTTTATAGGTATCATAGCACTTTACCACAATAAGTTTGGCTTTGGTTGCTAATTGGTGTTTCTGATCCAGACATTCAACTGTTCCTTCACTGATGGGTGCCACTACACACATACTGCTGTACGTTGTGTCTCTAAGAAGCTGTGTGTGTTTTAGCAAAGCCCTCAATGAGCAGTAGGGAGAAGTTTGGTTGAATGGATAAAAGAGTGCCCTTTTCTACTAGGGGAAGAGGAAACTGAGCTTTGGGTATTCAAGATGGACTTCTCTCTAAAAAGGACCAAACAAGGGGAATGCAGACATCATCAGACAGATGCAACACAGTCTGGTGAAGGAGAGAAGCCTGCCTGAGATGGACTAGAGTGTAATGCCTAGCTACATGTGAAAACATACTTGAAAATGCTGAAGTCCAGCACTGGGTGGGGCAGTAGAGGAGAGGTAAAGACACAGAAAAATAATTCTCAAAAATCACAAATATGACTTCCATTTAAATTCTAGGGCTTTTCATTCTCTAGCTTGAATGTTTCATGTAATAGGATGCTTGCTCTCTCTCTGACTTTCTCTTGTTGAAAATATGCTTTTCTTTCAAATCCTCAGGATGAAATTATTTTTGTTTTAAAATACTGAATACTCTGGATATTTACTCTTTTTAAGCACATAATTTTAACACTAACTGAAATACTGCAAAGAATGCCTTTTGTTTGAATTTAAGAGATACTATGTGATGTCTGGGAAGGAAACCTGAATAATGCTGAAATCTGGTTCCTTGAATTTCAAACATGCATTAGTAAAATGTGAGGTAAAGGGAGACAGAAGGTAGAAACTGCTGCAAATTAGAATCCTTAACTTCCTAGGAAGGAGGAGGAAGAGCACACTAGGCAAGTGTGGATGGCTAGGCAGGTATCTTTCTGCAGGTGACATGCTAGAAAAATAAGACATGGCTTCATAGCTGCTTCATACATATCAGTACTCCACTCAGATCTGACAGATACATGCTCACCACTGGAAAAGAGAGCAAACGCATTGTTGGCTTGGCACACTTTAAAATGCATGTGCCGGCACACATGTGCTGAAGTTTAAGCAGGGCAGCCAAATGCCTAAGGCAGGCCAACTTCATGCCAATTTTAATTTCCTAGTCAGACTTGGCTAGCTCTCATTTCTCTCCTTCAGCATATTTTGCAAGCTATTGGATAGCACTAACATCCAAATCAAGCTGAATGAACCACTCAAGTAAGGTTACAGGAGACTCTCTTTTTCACAGGGCTTTTGTTATGAACACCGCCTTATGTTCCTTGCTTGGACTAGGAGCCTGGTACATTTCAATACTGGAACTAGACTTGTAGGATGGACCTGCAGATGCAGAAACATTGGTAGCAAAGGATCTAGAATTAATGGTGCAAACAACAAAAGTTGCAAATTATCTGAATTCTAGGAATATCTTTCGAGGTCATGTGGTGTAAACCTTTAATAGATATTTTTGTCTGACTGCAGTGCGTCAGGCAGCACACAGCTGTATCTAAGTGAACAGTTTTCTCTGCTTTCTGCAGGTAACTTCTAAGGAACCTATTTTCTGTGTAGCCATGGGATGGATACATTAGAATATTAACAATGCATGGTTCTTTTCTGGAGTAGCACATTATGGTCCTTTTTATTGGCATCGCATCATGGTTTGCCATGTTCATGTGTGGAAAAAGGTGAAAATGCCTGGTTGGGTAACATTTTTCTTTCACTTCATATGCAAGGCACTAAGTGCAGAATGGAGCCTGATACATAGTGGGAGCCTGAAGGCAGAAGGAATGACTGATGACTATTTGGAGTGGAGAAACTTGCAGGTTTTTATTGAACTTCAATTGGAAAATACAATTCTGTAGAGGGAGAGTGTTTGAAACAATATGTGGGAGGGGTGGCTTGCTGAATCTGCCTGACCACATATCCCCTGGATTTATTCCATGGCTAGAACACTGCATGAACTGTAGAACATTTAGCCTTAGGGCAAGTAATCTGGTGGGTCTGTCCTGGGGTCAGGGAACTACCTACAGCTGCTCAGTGCAAGTTGCTTTCTTATTTTCTCTGTTGCTAATAGCAATGAAGCTGATAGCAGCATCAATTTCACTGAGCAGCTGCAGGGCCCTGGGAGCTTCTGATTTACAGAAATGCCTGATTTTTTTTTGGCCAGCTCTTGGACAGAGCTAGTGACCTGGCTTTTGTTCTGCTTGCTGTATGTGCATTGAATGCTGTCCCTGATTCCTGGCAATCAAGGGCACCTTGTGCATCACCCTGTGCATTTTCCTTTTTAGTATGGCCGGGTTGTTTCCAGTTGCTTAGCTGTTGTTTAGACTCATAGTGCCAAGACAGCTTTGCTCTGAACTGCATCACACATTGAACAAAGCAGCTCCCCCCCCCCAAAATCTCAGCAGGTCAGTACTGATACAGGTTTGAACAATGCGGGACAAATTCTCTGTCAGGCGAGGCCCCGTTTTGAGTCAGCTTCAGCAGCCAATTCAGGGTTCCCCTCGCATGAGTCTCCTTATGGCACAGAGCCAGAGATAACAGGTTTGCGTCATCTCTCTATGCAGCCCCTGGGCAGGGTGCGTTGCCAAGGCTGCAGCATGTTCTCAGTCCAGTGATTCCCCTGCTACTGGAATAGCCCTAACGAAGTTACTGTCATAACTGCGGATGGCTCTGGGGCTGCTTGGAGTTGCTCTCAGTGACCAGACTGCCTGCCTGGGGGTTTGAGGAGTAGAGTTAGTGACGCATAAACATCATAGTTGTTGTCTTGAAAATCATGAGACTTTGCTGTAGGGTGAAGGCAGAAAGTTCCTTTGCATGGCAGCTTGAAACTGCCATAATTAATACCTTTTAAAACCTGGCTGGCCAGTAGCTAGTGCAATCTACGACTATAATAACATCTGTTTACCTCTGAATATATAGGAAATAGGAATAAGTGAGAACATTTTTTTTATTGTACAACTGGAAATAAAGAAAAAAGCCAACAGGAAAAAAAACCCAGCATTTTTCAGTCTGGGAAGAAGCAGCCTGTTTTAATAATAACCAATATGATCAGATATGAAGCAATTTGTCAGTGCAGACTTTTGCCATTAATAACCCAAGCTGTCCCTTGAAGACAGCCTCTAACTCAATTACAGCTGAGTTTGTAGCTCAGCAAATTAAATTACCCTAAACTTCAGAAGGGTTTGGAAGAATCAAATATAAAGTAAATATTTGTTACAAAAACACCATCCATAATCAGTTATATTGTAGCTCAGCAAGGACCTGACCCATTAATTTGCTTAGGGTGTTCTTCCTACCTGGGTATGCTAATATTAAAGGATACCCAATATACCATCTGAATCCAAATGCAGTTCCCAGATCCCAAATGTTCTGATTTGTTCCTAATCAGATGCCTCAGTCAGTTGCCATCAACTGTTTTGCCTGTGCAGGTGGCTAAGGCTTTTAATTTAGGCTGCACGGATGTACCTGTGTTGCTCCATGATTTGCTGTGTTGCAGAATAAAGATTGCTAGGAGGTAATGCAAGCTCAGAGGGAGATAACAGCATGCTATATTTTGTGGCACGAAGCACTGACTTGCTCAGATTTTCAGTTCCCAGAACTAAATTGCAGTGCCTCCTCCCCAGGGTGCTCTGCCTGTTCTTTTGCCCTGGTACAACTGTTTGTGGATCAGAGATGTCAACTACATTACTGAAACGATCAACAGAAACAATTAAACCATGTGGTTTTTTAGCAGGATCATTTCAATGATTGTTTTCAACACTGCTCTGCTGAAGGGTTATTTTTAACTTGAATAATTTTAGTGCTCCTATTTTCTGTGTGACCTTGCAAAAACAATTATATCCAAACAAATGATGCCTTGGTAATGGGAAGGTGTGGCTGGACTGGGCTAGACTGGGAAGTGGGAGTTCTTAAAGTGGGTTTCCTGCCCAAAATGCCCTTTATGGAACTGCAGTGCCAGGTCTGGTGCTACTGATAGATAAGAAATAATAGGAGAAAAGAGACCACCTTAACCTCAGTCATTTTTAATTTATGCCATCTAGCTTAATCAATTTTTATGTAATTGAAATGTTCCTCATGGGTCACCTTGATGTTTCTTCTTTATCAGTTTCCAATGTAATTAGGACATGGGCTGTATCACCCAAGTGCAAATGAGAGCTGGGGTAAGTTTTAGGCAAGTGGTGTGAGAGGGCTTATTCTGTAGTTGATTTTACCATTTTTGTACTTTGCTAAACAAAACATAACATGCAGTTTAGAGAAATTCCACAGTACAGCACTGAGGTTCCTACTCATGTGAGTAATTCTGCTGAATTGAAGGCAACTACTTGCCCACATATGGGCTACCCCTGTAAATACGTCTTGCAGGATCAAATCCTCCATTTCCTGGGGGAAGAAAGAGGGATTACTTCTCATGGTTGGCATGGTAATTAACAGGATTTGGGAAATACATTCTTGCAGCTGCTTTCAAAATTAACTTCAAAGATTCCATTAATCTGTGCCTCAGAAAAAAAATTGTGATTACAATGTCTTTGGAGAAATATCAGCTTAATAAAGTTTTAATTCAAAATATGCTAATAACCTAAATACAAAGCAAGCTACTGTTTGTGCTAATTATGTTTATTACATTTGGTGTTGGTGTAAATATTCTGTTTAGAACACTACATTGAATTCAAATACAAAATCAGCAGGTTCTTACTGTGTTGATTTACAAACTAGAGACCGGCATTGGCAAAAGTGAGGCACAGTGAAAGGTCTTCTCTGTGATATTAGAATATTTAAAAACAGCATTGTGAGTTCTTGTATCCCAGACAGTGATTTTTCTCTACCTGTTTTTATCAGGTGGCTCTTTATTTAACCTGAAAGTGTTCTAGGTGCTGAAGCTCTGTCTGTGTACATTCAAAGTGCCTGTTCTGAGGACTTATCTCAAGTCAAAAGCTCTGTATGGACAAAAGTGAACAAATCAAACCTGTTAAAATTGAGGCAAATACCTTAACTCTCCTAACACCCCTGTGATTAAGGCACTCTGGCCATTGGGTGGAGTATGCATTTACATATAAATAAAATGCATGTTTTACAGGGATAATCACCACATTGCAAACAAAATCACCCAGGATCAGGGACTGTAACCCTGTCTTTCAACTACTGTGAGAAGCCCCAGCTTCAAGGTTACTCCTTCAGT
This sequence comes from Caloenas nicobarica, assembly GCF_036013445.1. Classification (NCBI taxonomy): domain Eukaryota; kingdom Metazoa; phylum Chordata; class Aves; order Columbiformes; family Columbidae; genus Caloenas; species Caloenas nicobarica. The sequence goes on along the minus strand of NC_088245.1, from coordinate 121,222,686 downwards.
TCCCATTGCTTTTTCTGTGCCTGGCTGTCCAGTGGATCAACAGGAGGCCCAGGGCCTTCCACCAGCATGCCTCCATGTGTTCTCTCATAGGAGTTGTGGGTTCACCTTGAGTAAACAGTACCTAAACCTGTGTGCCTTCCTTCCTGGGGAAATGCAGCAACCGGTATATCAGCAGTCAACCTGGTAAATTGCTTTTCACACAGGCTACAGTTTGTATGGACAGGCATACCTTGAATATAGTGCTTCCCTTCTGTATTTGAAAGTAATATTTGAGACTTAATTTGCACTAGTGTAAATGACTGTCAAAGATGTGAGGATATGAATGCTAAGGTCCAGGTTTTGTCCTTTATAGAAAGATGAAAGGAAATTGCGAAGAGATTGTATCTTGCCCAAATCATTGCAACAGCAAGAGCCAAGCAGTGGTCCACAGTGTTTAGAAGGAAAATAATCTGTAGTTACCCATGGCTGTGTTGTTAATTTCTGACAAATTTACTGTGGTTTCTTGGGTGACAATATGCATGTGCTTGCATGCTCATGTGCCTTCAGTGAGTGCAGAAGTCATAGAAAACCAGTGCTGGTCACTGTGCCAACTTTTAGCCACTGCAGTTTGAATGCTGTCAGTACATCTCAGCCCACCTGTGGAGTTTTAACTTATTAAAATAGCTATAGTAGAGGCTTAGTAAAATTAAAGACAATTGAGAGCTAGTCAAGTAGAACACTACTTGACCAATGAAGTCAATTACAGAAATCATCAGAGTGCCAAGGATTGTTTAGTTTTGACAGCCAGTATTGAAAGATGGCTTCTGGCACTCTTGCTCTGGCAATATGATGCTGCCCTGGCAATGCCTGACAGCCAGAAAACTGGCTGTGGAAAACTCCCTTTGTAAAAGAGCATGCAGAGAAGGTGCCAGAGTGTGAGAGTAGAGGCCATATCCTAAAGAACTGAGATCTTAGGGTGAGAGCAGCCAGGGAAAAGCAGTAGTGTCCAGAAAGCCACTTCTACCAGAAACGTAAGTTATCATTGGTCATAACCAGGAATGGACTGCTTTGTAGTGAAGTATATGTTGATAAACATTTTTCCTTTCTGTCAGGTATCCAGAATCTACATGTGATTTCTTACAAGGATGTGTAAGGCTGAAGTAACGGACACATTGTCAGATTTATCCAGCATTCAGACAAAATATTGGCTAGGTGTCCTGTACTCGAAGCAGTTATCTTAAATGTAGGCTTCGAAGGACACTTTCATCTCATAAATATTCAGAACCATGTCTATAAAAAATGTGGAAAGAAAGAGGAAGAACTTGGTAAAGAGGCACAAATAGATTAGAGAGGAAAGCTTACTTATGTAGCTTTTAATGCAATTTTCATAACCGTATTAAAGCTTCTCTGGAATTCTTCAGTTCTGTGTGCAGATGTTCTTTAGGTGGCTAGCTGTTACTGATGTGAATGAACTTGTATGTCACAGAAATTGGTTTGGGATTTAGCATCAGTCTGTATTGCAGACCAGTTCTGAGAAGACTTATAATAGGAGAGAATGAGTGAAATGGCAGAATTTGTGCATGGCTTTCCAGTGGTACACCTTATCTCTCCCATCTGTTCATCTTGGTGCTTTTTGATTTATAATTCAAAAAAAAAAAATACCATAGTGCTAAAATCCCAGTCCCTTTATTTAGAGGCCAGGTAGCCTTTGGCAGCTTCAGTAAACAGATCTTTGTCACAGCAGCATCATTTTTCCCGATCTTAACTTTTTATCTTAAATATGGTAATGTCTTTTGTTCTTCTTATTAACAAATTATTTACTGTGCTGTGGTTAAGAGTAATGTTTTTCACACCTAAATATGTGAAATACAGAATGCTATAGTTTCAAGTCTCTTATGACATTAGAGAGCTTGTCAAACATAGTGAAACAGAAATTTCTAGTAAGGAATTTAACCTAATTAACCACATTGAAGTCCCAAATTCTACAAAGTGTATCCATTCATTTCAGGTCATAGCTGTTTGGTTCTTGCCCTTACTTAAATTTTCGATATTCATTTAGTTTCTGACATACAGCTTGTGTTCTTCACTGGAGTGTGAAAGAAAAGCAATTGCAAAATTCCCTTTGATTTCAGTCAGCTCAGGATATCACCTCATCACAATTATTTTCAAGTAGCGTGTACACAGTGTATTGATCTACCAGCAGTAGCTGATGTCTCCCTCAGTACCCATTGTTTGTTTTTAAATTGAACATGTTATCTTTTTCAAAAAATAGCATTTTTATATTTAGTGTTAAAAAGCATAGAAAACTCTGGGTTCTTAGAACCAGGGGAGCTGAATATAATATGCCTGGACAAGAAGGTATATAGAAAAGAAGGCTATGTGAATTATGTGGGTCCCACATTTGATAGGGTCCTCTGTTCTATGTTTTTAATCCAGATTTATCTAACTCATTATTTAGTGTGTAGGAAGGTGCATGCTAGTGTCATGTCCTCAAAAATCTACCTAGGGGAAACTAAAAAATGTACTATGAACCTTCAGGCAGTAATGGTTATACACTAAGTATGCTTTGGGATCTACCTGTGCCTATGGCCTAATGAACCTCAACTGAGTCATATTTCAGTAGTCTAAAATTCTCAGTATGTTCAAAGATCAGCTGACACTAAGTAAATATAACTCTATGAATTTTGTTTCTTACCTTGTTCCTTGATAAAGTCAACCTTAATTGTCCTAATTTGAGGAACAATACAGGAACTATTTAGTCCTGAAAAACAGCAGGTGGAAATTGCTCTATCTCCTGATCATTCTGCTGTTAACTGGGAAGCTTTCCTTACTTGGAAAATGTGGAAAGTTCTTGAGCAGATATTTGCAGTGATGCAGTCACGTTTTTATTTGCAGGAAGGTAATAAATTTTACTAATTTATGAAGTTTATTTTTCAGTACTTTTTTCATTTTGAGGCTAAAGCAGATTAACTCTTTAATTAAAGCAGAAGGTTATGAAAAAACTGAGGTTCTTATAAAATAGTTTTTATTCAATTTATATCTCTTACAGAGAAAATCTTGTATGGAGAACAGATGGTAGTGCAGAATAAAGGCTTCCTTGGCACACAGCTGGCTGACCCACAGCCATTTTTGTGCTGTATTGTACCAATATGCATTTCCTTCTGTCACACACATGTAATGCCTTTTGTTAGGGATGGACCTGGTAGCAAAACAAACCTTAAAAGCTTAGGATATGCAGAGACTTCACTGCTGTTCCTCTAGTCAATGAGTAGAGAACATCCTAATAACATTTCATATGTTTCAATGACTTTATTTTTTGTCCTGAGTCAAGTCTACACTGACTTTCTGCTATTCACTTCGCAAAAACTTTACACTGTTTCTACTCTCTAAATTCTATCCTTGGATGCTTTTTGGTTTTTTTGATGTAGAAGGAATGTACTTTCGAAAAATCTGTACCCACTGCTCTACTGGGATACAGCCTGCTGTACCTTCTTGGCCCTGCACTTGGATGAAATGGCAGAATAATATTATTATTGTAAGGGCCCATTTGTCAGAAGTTTCTGGTGGTTTCATGTCCCTGATCTTGGGCTTTCTGTGGCTCATTGAAAAACAACCAACCTCTCTGGCCCCAAGGATTTGGTAATCAACACCTGGCTACAATCCCTAATGCTGAAGTGCTAATTGGAAACATAAATGAAAAGGTCAGGCTATTTCAAGACAAGAACAGAATGTAAGATTAAAAGCAAAAATTATGCTTGGGGGTGCAGGAGGGGCTAGAGGAAAGAGTAGAAGACCTACTAAAGTAATTTTGCGTTCTTCTTAAAAAGTCCTCTGGGCTCCAAATTCACTTTTGACCTTAGTTGGTACACTTAGGGGATTAATTGAGTATAGTTTTTCACACCACATTAACTAGCTGCTGTGTATAGCACTGAGAATTTAACAGGAAAGTAAACCTGTCTTTTTTTTTTTTTCTTACTGGGATTTTGGGCATATGGCAGTAGTCCTTTTTCCTTCCTCTTCTGACAAATTGGGAGTGACTTTGATTTTTGGAGAAATTTTTAGTGATGCGCCTTTGTTCTGTAAAACCACTGAGTTAAAAATTAATATAGCCCCAAGCAGTCATAAACTATGTTTCCTCCCACGCAACATAGCAACAAAACTGTTTATCCTGTTTTACTGTATAGTCATTATGGTTTTGCACTCATGTTCATTTTGGCGCTGTTTCTCCTTCAATGTCTAGTGGAAAGTTTTATTCAGTGCTTCTCTCCTAGTGCTTGCCTTAGAAAATGCTGGGGAATTTTAGAAGCAATCTTTGAATGAAGGAAGCTGGGTACCAGTTGTAGGAAACAAAGAGTTAAATTGCTTTTATTCTTTAAAAAATATTGTCAACAAGTTGATTTTCTGTTTAAAACAAAACCCAGAAATTAATATTGTTTTCTTTGTATTTCATCAATTTTAATTTGATCTGTTGTGTGTGAGGACAATATCTGTTATACCAGTTTTTGGGGGGCTTTCATCCATTGCTTCTTGAAAATACCCCTAGTAACTCCTCATGTTTAGTCCTCTTGTACTCCAAAGGACATTAAAAACCTAAGCTTTGTTTTGCAGCCTAGGGTAGCATCATGAAAGGTGATAAAAGAAGCAAGAAGCTCCAGCTGCTAATAGTACCGGCGTCTTGAAAATGTTTTTAAAAATAGGTCCGCTGAATGCGTTGAAATAAAAGGTGGATGATCACATTGTATATGGCTTTTTCATAAGCTTCAATGCCTTGTTAATGAGCAACTCTCTCACTTTTCACAATTCATTGTGCTCATTTGGAAGACAGCACAATGATTATAGATCAAAATATGTGTACAACTGAAGGAAAGGCTATCAGAAGCTTGTTTGGCAGACCTTCAGGCTTCATTGTGTACATGTCCAGTGGTCAGCAAACAAATGAATGGCTGTAGAATACTTAGACTGATTTCAGACTTGAAGAAAAAACCTTGACCTCATTAATAGAAAAACCCTCATTAACTAAAGCCAAGTTTTTATTCATTTTCTTTGACAACTTTTCCCTTTCCCTGAGGGGAAACCCAGAGACATGAAATAAATGTGTGGATCCATATTCAAGCACTCCATCAATAGCAGACTGAACCTGACAGGTATAGCCCAGGGAGGAAAAAAAAAAGCTTTCATAAAGGCTAAGTAGCATAGCCTGAAACACTCAAGAAATAAGACAATTTGAAAAAAGCATTTAAAAATAAACAGGGACAAAAAAGCAGTATAGTTACCACTTTACAGGTAGGGAAAATCCTGAGGTTGTAGGTTTTTTTGAGCAGGTCCCAGTAAATTAACACTGAAATCTAGTTTCAGATATGGGTTGAAATTGAATTAAGGAAGTATTAACTAAACTTTAAAGGCATGAAGGTTAATATCTCAAGCAAAACTGGTGGTTGGGTGGATTTATTGATTTCTGGATGTTGGTAACTTAAGCCTTAGTGAAAGATATTTATCCCTTTAGTTGATGGTATAGGAAAAGTTTTCTCTGCTGTCTTAGGCTTTGAGGCTCCAGGGAGAAACAAATATATTTCTATCTTATGAGGAGACTGTAGATGTGGTTATGGACTCAGAGTCGTTTTCTCTAGGGATGCTCTGTCTTGTTGCATGGAGTGAGATGAGGCAGAGCAGTAGAGCAGAGATACGCACTGAAGTCTGCTACAGGGAAGGAGAAACCCCACCACTGGTGTGTGGATGCATGACAGACCATATGCAACTCTTTTGTGTTCTCCAGAGGGATTTGAAGAACTTTCTTTCCCCCTCTGGCTTCTATAATAAGGCTTTGTACTTCTGTCTTGATTAGCCTCGTATACCTTGAAAAGGCAATCACTGGGAGAAGGACGGACACTAGAGCAATAGAGAAGGTGTTAATCAGATATTCTAGAGTAAATACCTGAAGATAAGTATGCCTGCATGAATTTTCATAAGACAATTGATATGACTGTCCCTGTTTTGGCACAAACCATTTGGTTTGCAGTGCTACTGCAGCCATTAGCTTTCCTGATGCATAAGGATGTGCTACCTCTCACAGCTGAATGTGGCTGGATTTGTTACAGAATTTAATATTCCTGGTTTTATACATGTACTACCCCAAAGGATGAATTACTTAATCTGTTTCAGTAATAGAAGCATGAATTTCTTATGCAAAATTATGCAAGATTTGCTGTACTAGTTTGCTAAAGTATCTTAATTCTACCTGTGAAATGCTATCTCTGGGGGATATTGCATAATTTTCACAGAGTGACCATTCCTAAGCTAGAAGTCATGTAGTAGTGTGACCACACTAATAGATATTCACAATGGCAGAGCTATATATTTGGACTGCACTGGTGTTTGCTACATGTCACTTAGTAAGGTGACTTAAACCAGTTTTTCATGGAAAGTCATGAGGCTATTCCTTGGACAGAGTGAAGTGGGAAGTTCCCTCTCTACTTGTGGATGAAGCAGAATGATGAGTCTTCTGGCTAAAGCTGAGTCAGAAGAACCATGGAAGTGGAGGCACAACAGGAATCTGAAGAGATCCTGCTGTAGTTCATACCCTTGTACTGCTGGAAACTTGGATTACATTTATTTTATCACTAACATGTGCTAATTTTATGCAGCTGCAGGCATAGTTATACAGCTGTACCCAGGTGGTACTATGTGTTCCTTTTCTGACTGGTAGGGTTTCAAAGCAACATTGCATGAGAGAGAATGACTATCCAAGGTATTGAGGAGAAAACAGGCTGTAACTGCTAGTAATTCCAATGAGGGGAAAAAAGAACATTCAAGTTTGTACTAACCACTTTTTTTTTCTTCCCCCTACCAGAGACAAGGAACCGGAGCTACAAATGGAAAAGATAAGACATCTGGTGAGAATGGTAAGGCTAGACTCTTTTGATTTGTGGAGAATATTGAGTCAAATTGAGCCAAAATCATTTCACTGTAACGGCAGATGTCAGGCAGCAGCAGCTGCCCTGGTTTCATATCTTATCTTTCGAATGTGTTTTGAAAACTGGAAGGACTTCAGTGGGGTTGTTTCTTTTATTCTAGTATGTTCAAATTATCTACTGAAGTAGAGACCCAACTCTGAGCTCATACTAGGTAAATCAAAGGGCACTATAGAAGTCAGTGCAGATATAAATGAGGCCAGAGTAAGACATGGTATGTGCAAAAATGACACAAGAGGCAAGGCTAAATATTATGAACAGCTACTACGAGAATGAGGAAGATGAACAAAAGTAGCTATGAAGGACTTGCTTATAAACATAGTTTCTGTGGTCTGATTTATGGGTCTAATTTTAGGCCCATAACTGTGATACCAAAGTTAGAAGCCACTTGCATGGAGCTCATTTGAGTGTTGCTAGAGGTAGGCTATGGATGGAGCAGCTCACATGGCAGGACCATGTGGCGAATAAGCTTCTAACTCTGACACTCTACATAGCGGGGTGATTTTGGACTCATGCTCCACTGCTCTAAGGGGTGAGTCACTGGTAGTTTGTGGTTTTTTTGGACTCTAACAAAGAGGCCAGTAGGAACTGATTTCTGCCCCTTAGGTTGCACAAACAATTCTAATTGGAAAGTGTTTATTTTTTTCTGAAAGAAAGTCAAACTGAATTTTCAGTGAAATGAGCAATAGTTTTTTAGATGAAATCTCAGTTTATTTCCCGTAGGAGGCAAAAATGCTTCATACACAAATGATCATTTGATTGAAATCCAGCTACCACCAAGCATTTTTCAAAGGAAAAGATTTTGGTCAGCTTTAATTATATACCCTGTTGAATATAAGGCAGTGTCAGTTTCTAGACATTCATGAACAAGACAAGGATTAAACTATGTAAATATGCTGTCTGCTTCTGCTTGATCATCCAATTATAATTAAAATATGTTCTGGTAGTTCATACTATCTACTGAAAAATGGGAAGAACATAAGTCACTTCTCTGAAAAGCCAAGGGTTTTCCAAGATGGGATATTAATATTTGAGCAGTTATTTTGGATAAGCATTTTGGTCTTTGTGGTGGTCTGAACAGAATTTTTGAGCTTTTTGAAGCAACATATCCTAAGATATTAAGAACCTTCTTCATGCTTAGTTTTCCTAATACAGAGAGGTGACTTTCCCATAAGGGCTGTTTGCATAATGTTACAGTAAATGAAATCTGTAGATGATGTTCCCAATATGATAAAATACAAATTAGAGTGGGGAAAAAAAAATAAATATTTTGTCTTGTTATAGTGTCTTGAATTAGTGAGAACAAACGTACCCTGACAGCAAAGCCATTTGCATTCTCAAGTTAACAGCAAAGGAAAGCAAGCAAAATTATGTCAGCCATTTGGGCAGCATGGGAAGCATGTTTTTCTCTTTACTGTTTGAGCACATTATGAACTGAGCTCATTTGCCTTGAATTTCTTCATGAATAAAACTGTCCTGTTGTCAAGTTTAGCTTAGATTTACTGATCCTGCAGCCTTTTAAAAAGCAAATCCTTTTATTCTCAGAGGTAATTTTGAGCGAGAAAAGGCTGCATCATTAATTCACAATTATATATGATTTAGTGGTAGCAGAGTTTTAGGTATAATGTAAACAGGCAGATGTGCAGCTAACCTTAGACAAATAGATATCAATTATTATTTGTAATGAAATTATAACAAAAAACCTGTCACCTACATAAAATAGAGGAGCAGCAGGGGAGATGGAATAGAGTCCTCTCATCTCCCCAATCCATATGCCTGCATGAAAATAAAGCAGAATCAGAACTTTGAACTTGAGATCGAATTCTAAATCAAAGAAGCAGAAATATATAGCTCTTTGGCCTTATTAGCTCTGTGTAGTTAGAACTCAAGCAGAAGTTATTTATTCCTCTGAAAACTGGGGTATGCTGTAAGCCTACATACACAATATAAATCCTCTGTTACATGTTTTTTGGCCAAAAGCCTGCAACATGCCCATGTCTTAAATTTTCATTGTTGCTGTAACCAGCCTCTTCTTCAGATATTTGTTTCTCTGTCAAAAGGAAACTTTCCCTCTTGTTGAAAAGGAGGATGGGAGATAAACCAAAAACCCTTTCATTTTCTTGTTGAAAAATAGAAAGAGTTATGTTATAAAAATCTGCAAATGCAAACTAGTCTGGTCACTGTCTTTGCTCTTGATTACAAGATCAGGAAAAGCTGCTGAAACTAGCCCTAACAACAAATAAAGATGCTCAGCTGTTTTCAGGGGTTCTGATCCACACAGTGGAGACACTTCTATGGGTCAAGTTTTGTTTGTGCATTGTTTGTGGAAAATGAATTTTGGGTCCATCTCCAGGCTGGCTCGAAATTGGAGAAAACTAATGACCGTGGTAATCAGTATTCTCCTTCTTTGAAGACATGGCATTGCTGTCACTGTAAAGCATTCAGGGAAATTAAATCTCTGAAGATTCATTTTATAGTAGTGATGGTTTCTGTAGATGTTTATGAATGTGTGTTCTTGTTTGACCTTTGTTAGATAGCAACATTATATCCTTAGTTGTATTTAGTTCCTACCACCACAGCAGTGGTCTCTCTTGGCTAGTCTCCCTTCCAGTGGAGGATTCTATCACAAAAAAAAAATATAGGCTTAGTCCCAATTTTTACTGAACTGCCACTGCCTTTTTCTAGCAGCCTTGCTTGTTTGCTCAGGGGGGGATAAGCAATGGAAAAGACTGAGCTTCAGAAAAGCCAGTATTGTGGAGCAGTGATATGCCATGGTACAAGAGTTTGTGATAATGGGAGAAGAAAATCCCGTACACAAACTGTACTGGTTGTCATGTTGATGAATGGACTGTTGTACCTACATGGGACCTTCATTCATCAGCAGTTATCTTCCCTCATATGCCTTCTGGAATAATCTTCCAGACTGCTAGGTGATAAAGTGTGGGGAACAAAGCTCCCTCTTTCAGAGCACTGGTTACTAGCAGACAGGATTCCTCTCGACTCTATTTTGTCTAATGTCACCGTCCTTTTATTTTTTTTTTTCCCTGGTAGTTCTTGAAGCTGTGTCAGCATTATAAATACTGAATAATCACTCATGTTAGAGTAACTTTTACTTGCACTGAGAGTTTTGCTGTTAACCTTCAAGACCTCACTGGATGGTCAAACGCTAGATGACATTTGTCTATCTTGACCTTTTAAACAAGTTGTAGTTTGTCCTTTTACAGATTATGATCAAAATCAGATGGTGATTGATGTCTTCCTGAGGAAGAGTGACTATTGCATTGCAATGTACTTGCATAGTACATCAGTGTCTGGTGAAATCAATGGAAGAGCTCCTGATAGCTTCGGTGGGCACTGTATCATGCTGAGTAGCTTTTCCATCCAAAACATACTATGTTGTAGTCAACAAAGTCTACGGAATTTCATTTTGTTGTCAGAGTAGGAAGAGAAAAAATACTATTGGGAGTAAATTACATAAACTAATTTTTCTGGGTGAAAACTGGTCAAAGGACTATTTTTAAAGAAACACCACATTAATAATTAGCAGTAATACTACGCATACAGAGGCACTTGTATAAAAGTAACTTATTGTACATAGCCATGTAACTGTAGCTGCTATAACCTCACTGGGTCCTGAAGGACCTCAGTCTATCTGAAAGCTAAGACATATTTAGTTGTGCATGCTATTATGGACTTGTAAATTCTATTATATAATGCTGTTCTCTATGGTAGAAGATCCAAAGGGAAGACAACATTACTATCCTCATGCACTCCCTCCTGTGTGAATCTGACTTGGGCTAATACAGTCAGCATGGGATAAGAAGCTATAATTTCCTTTTTGAACACCTAGTTTGATTAATCTGGCCTATCATGTGCAAATGCATCCTAAATGAAAACAGAATTTTCCTACTTTACTATTCTTGCCACCTTGGCAATGTCTCAAAGTTTCTTTCTAGACTAACACTTGTCACTTCTCATTCTGTTTCACATTACCCTGCATTTTTTTGCTATGTAATTTGCAAGCTGATATGATGCAATCTATTTTTTACAACCTAGCACAACTGGCAGGGGAAATAATTACATCAGGGCCAATCATTTGTCTGCAAGTTTAGAATCACTTTTTCCTATTGATAGATCTCTCATTTTCTTCTGCTGTACATAAGCCATTTTTTTATTCATTATTATTTCTTAATAATTTTATTGAAATATTAGATTTATCATTCAGCAATATGAATACTTATAAAAACAAAATGTGTGTTTATTTGATGAATTCTATAACTTCCTGGGTCTAAGTGAAGTGAAAATGAGTAGGTTTTGCATGAACTTACATGTTATAGTGGAATAGGCTTACACAATCATGGCAAGATGGTCAGTTGTACTGAAAAAGTGAATCACTTCAGTTTTCACTTATTCCCAAGCTCTGGTATTGTCAGTGTATGTTCTCTGCTTTGGGGTGTCAGAAAACTATAAATTAATAAATGCTCTGCATTTTCTTCTCTCCATACAGTGCACCATGGGATGCTTCTACATAAGGATAATGAAGCAGTAGAGTTAATAAATTCTTATCTTTTACATCTAAAATGGAGTAATCTAAACGCTTCTAGAAAACATTAACAACAATGGTAAAGAATTATGAAACAATTGTGTGTGGTAGAATAGAGATCTCTCTAGTAAGCTATCCTATGCATCTTGCAGTGTAATAAACCATCCATTCATCTGCTTCATCTACTCAAGGAATTTGGGAAATTTTGCACTTTGAATACTGCACTCAACAATAAAGAATCTTGTAAGGTCTGACAGAGTGAATAATCATCTTCATAGTTATTTATGCAGAGTGCTTTGCTTAATAGAGGTTTAATTCCTGGCTAGAGGCCAGAATCATTATTGTAGTATGGTCTAATATAAATATCTGCTTAAGAACTTGAAATTAATTTTCCACTAATATTCTCCAACGACTATGTAAAAATGTACTGGTTTTGGGAACAGCCCTACAAATAAACTTACTTGTGGAAAAAAGATTTAGAGAAGGGAGGGAATACATGAGGCTAATTTGTGTAAATATTCAAAGGATCTCATGGAACATGGCTTGCTCTATCTGCCCAGGTCTAGAGGTCGCATTCTTTACTCACAGGGAAAGACGGTGACTGAGCTGTAGCACTGCAATGCCTTATGCATTTTGCCTTTTCCAGATTTCCCAGACTGTAATGCAGTCTCTCTTCCACTTCTTTCAACTTCTCTCCGGAGCCAAATTATCTCTTGTCTCAATCAACATAGATGATACGAGTGAGGATTTAGGAAGTGAGATGAATTGTTTGGTGTACCTCATCCTCCATCTCTTAAAATAGGAAGTCTATGTCTCAGCAACATTCCTAGATGTATCTGCAACCATCAAATAATGTAACACCTTCACAAAGCCTAAATAAGTGTTTGAACCTTCAGCATAATTACATAAATTGTACTTGATTATGTACAGATTGCTCAGGCTCAGATGAAGGTGTAAAAATCCTGTGTGAACTCAACACCATGATCTTATCTGTAGCTGAGAGTGTTTCAGATGAGAGTTGGGACAAAAAGTTAAGTAAACAGTTCTAAATTAATCCCATCTCAAGGCAGAGCTACTGTCCTGGTTTTGTTGAAAACAAGTTTCTCTTTTAGTGAATTTTTCTGTCAGCTAAAGTCTTCTTACAAACTGTCCTTTCCTGAAAGCTAGATACATGTTTTGGTAGATATAGCAATGGTATGCAAGGTCACTGATAATGATGCATCTCACGAGATGTGCAAGCAGGAGGTGAACTGAAAATTGACCAACTAAATATTCCATCCCATTCACGTGATACTTCATATAAAAGTGGAGATCACGAGGATCTTGACCCTTTTCCTTATGGCCGACATTGGGAGAGGACCTTGCGAGTTGCCCTTGTGAACTCAGGCTTGGTGACAGACTGAATCCAGTTCCAGCTGGCTGCAGAGTCCAGTCCAGGACTCCGGGTGCTGGCCCTACATCTGCCAGAGCAGTTGCTGGGACTTTTAAGATTGGTTTTGTATATTTTGTATTATTTTCTCTATTTTTATTAGTAGCATTAGTAAAACATTTTTAATGTTTCCAACTCTTCTCTCTGTCCTTCTGTCCCTCCCAATTGCTTGTCCTTAGTGGGAAGGGGGGAGAGGGAGGGGCTGAAGGGGAAAGTGGGGGGAGAGGAGGTTAACAATACATCTGCCATGGTTTGTCACCCCGCAATCAAACCACGACAGCTATGCACGGCAAAAAACATTGCAGGCAATCTTATCTACTTTGTTTCATTTTGCGCACTTTATGTGTACGCATCCCCAAGAAAGCTTCCCTAGAACCAAACTAAATATGTCCCAGGTCCTCTCCTGACCTGTATATCTTTTGCCTAGACTGGTCTGCTTACCTCTTCAGGCAGCCAACATCTTGGCTAAAGGCAGACTGAACCTTTAATAACAAGGCTCTCAGGTTGTTCACAGATCTTACCTAGAGAGGATGCTGAAAGGAAGAGAGGGGAATTATACATGAACTTCATTTTCTCTACTAGGTGAATTACCATTTCTTAAGTCCAGGTATAAGTCTGTCTTCTCAGAGGAATACTGTGTGCTTATTTATTTGAGGCAATGATGACAACGATGGATTGTTCACAAAAAATTTGTATCAACAACTTTTGATGTTTATCTAGCAACAAACTTTTAAAGCAACATTAAGTGTGAGATAAAGTAGACACTTTCTGTACTGAAGCTTCACCTACCCCCACATATCTGTACACGTGCAGTCGCCATCTGGGCTCATGGAGAGGATCCTCTAATGAAGTTTAAAGTAACAAATATACCTTATTTAAATTTACATAATACTTGTAAGAGGGCAGATACTGTTCTTATTCTTCCATTACCTGACAAGTTGGGTCTGATACTGTGCATTACTGCTGCACTTCATCTGGTAATAAGAAGCTTTCATTTTTAAATGTTTAGGCAGAGCTATCTTAAAAAAGCACTGTGCTGAAAGTTTCATCAATTAGCAGAACCAACAGTACTCATAGTCTGGCTTATGTCCTGTCTTTGGAAATCCCTGCAAGATTTCATTTTGTTTATAATTTATAACTACTCTCATGACTACCAAATAAGTCCATCTACTGACAGAAAGGATTCAGCATATGCACACAAAAGATGTCTGTGTGTATGTTGATATATAGTCTTATGCAGCTTTTTCTTGCATGTTGTTTTGGGATTTTTTTTTTCCTTCCTTAGGACTGCACTGGAGAGGAAAAGAATGGTTTCCTTTCTGATGAAAGAGTACCAGGAGAACAAATTGAATGCAGAAGTCTCAGGGAAAAGCAAAGCAGAACAGCACAACCATAAGAATGATTTCACCTATTTAAACTCACTTTTTAAGGACTTAAATATATGAAATTATTTCAAAATAAACATTTTTCCCCACTTACAGAAAAGGTCCTAGCTAGCTGGCACCTTTGATATGTGAAAATGCCTTACATTTAATACTCCTGAATCTGTCTGGGTACTTATATGGTCCTCACCACCATAGTAACAGTGACTTCCAAGTATTTAAAAATAGAGATAACAATAACAAATTTTGCCCCAGTCCATCTCTTTCCAGTTTGCTACAAGAATAACTTGATTAATTTATGAGATCTTTGTTTTGTACACAGTGCCTCCGTACAACTTGGGAAACTTGTATGCCTGCTTACATGTGATGTTCTCTGAGTGCACCCAAAAATTCTGCTGCATTTCTAAGAATGCAAGAAATGAACACATGTAGATAAGTGTATATATACTTACACATGATCACTCATACATTCTGCTCCTTTGCAGGAGGTAGAAATCAGTAGAGCTGCAGCATTTCTGCAATATTGAGATTAGAAACATCCCAAGGAAATCATAATGAAATATGCTCATTTGTAACTTGGTTAGAGTAGTTAATCTTCATTTTAGTAGATAATAGAGGATCACAGCCCTATTGAGTTAGATGGTGTGCAACACTCCCCCCCCAAAAAAAAGAAATCTTACTGTCTTGTCACACAAACCAGGTTCAGTCTGAACATTGAGGAGCAGTGAAATTGCCTGAAAGAATGGAATCCATAAAATCGAACGTAGAAAGAACACTGTTTCAGTCTGAGATCCATGCCTCTTCAGGATACCCATGAGGATCTCTATGTGCTGCTTTGTCTTTGGGTTTTTTGACATTTGCATTGACTGTGGCCTGTTACACTCTGGGTCTGGCCTTTCTGACTCCTAGTTTCTGCCCTTAGGTGACAGCCACTACTTCTGTTTGCTAAGACTTTGTCTCAGTTTTTGTCCTTTCAACAGTAAAAATGTGACTTGGATCCAGATTCTGACAGCATTGGGATCCTTGCACTTGGGAAGTACCTAATTCAGTGGATGTCTGAGCACTTGAAAGCAGCTGAAAGGTGATAGGAGCCCTAATCCTTTCTGAGAAGCTGTTCTTTAAAGATCAGACTAGGTCATTAGGGCAAAAAAAGTCATGAAGAAAAAAATAATTATAAAGCTTTGACGCTGGTGGTTCTTGCTTTTTAGATGACTCATAAATATGCTGGAGTTCCCATCAAGTGTTAATGAGGAAAGGCAGCACTGAAATTATGCCTTTAACAAGTGCCATATTTCTTTTGGAAATCAGTCTGTAATTCAGTGTGCTGCATAAGTGTGCACCAGGGACCATGAGACTTCTTTCCATGACTGGCACGTAGCTGGCATGCACTGGCTTGATTCCACAAATGGGCACTCGTTTGAAACCATGCTGTTATCAATACTGTGAGAAGAGGAACATTTAGTTCTGCTTTGCTGCTGGTGGGAACCCAAATGAAGGACACGGGTCAAGACAGCCCCTAGATAACCCTAGTAAAACTAACTGTTTCCCTATATAATCAAGGATCGTTTGGGGCTGCATCAGGACCGGAGTCAATGGCATATGTAAGTTAGCATATTTGCACTGAAAGTCCACGGAGCTGGACTGACTTGCATGACTTGCAAGTGTCTCTCTAGGTGTTCCCAGACTTTAACAGCAGATGACTAAAAGGCTACAAGAGGTAGATGTAGCTCAGCAGCATGGCTGCTTTTTTTTAATTTAGTGGAAGTGAAAAATAGGAACTCAATCAATGCACAACAGTGGTTACCAGGATTTACTTTTTCAGAAACATCACTCTTCATTTTGACTGTATATACTGACTTCATATGATAGGTGGGTTTTTTTTATTATTCTGTTATTTTTCCAAAAGACTTAGTTTTGTAAATGAAATGAAAATATTTTTCCACTGAAGAGTTCCTTGTCTGTTAGTCACTCAGTAGACGATCATTTTTTTTCTGAAGGTTTTTAAGATTTTAATTTATAGTACACAGCTGTCTTAATGCACTTAGCTTGATGCTCCAAAATTAGCTTGTAATTTGGTGTTATCAGGCTCCTTTGTGTAAGCAGGCACCAGAATTTAGAACAGCAGGAGTGTTACAGACATGACTAAAATTTGGTCTGTAGCTAAACTGGTGACCAGAACAAAGAGGAGGTGACTGCAAAAAGGAATTAGATATTACAACATGAACCAGCACAACGCTGCACCTTCAGTCTTGGTGCTCAGAGTGGATTTCAGGACCTTAGGTAAAGTGCCTTGGTTGCACATACAATGTAAGAGAAGGATATCTCAAAGTGGGACTTCAGCTCATGAGTATCTTGGCTTCCTATTCTGAACAGGAGCTGTTAGGATTTATAATAGTAAACTCCATCCCTTTCTATAGGTTAAGGGTAAAATTCTTCTTGCCTGGCTGTACTGGTGTACATGGGTGTGAGAGACCTAAAACTTCACTTGCTGTCAGAGAGAAACATTATTTTTGTGACATGATGCTTATCAGAATGAGCTTCTCTGGAGAGCCTGGTGTTTAGAGATCGTGATCTGATTTAGGTATAAAATGACTACTGATTTGCTCAGCTCTACCGAGGCAGGGGAATTTGTGGATAATGCTAAAATAAAAGTCCTGTAGAGCTTGTATATCTCTGGAGTTAAGTGGGTGTTCAACAGGGTTTTTCAGAATGTCAGTTTTGGACATAGGCATTTAATTTTGTTTTAATCTAATCTCAAGCAACTCCATCCTTATTTAGATCTTGACTGATCCTGGTCACATCATGTCTGCTCTTCCAGCCATTTTCTCTATGGAAATCTTGATGTGAAAACATCCAAATATTTCCTGGCTCGAGGTCTGTCTTAGTTAGGATACTGGATCTGATGAAAGCATTTGCTTTGGTCAAGCACACTTGGTTCATTTTTTTTTTTTTTTTTTCCCCAGACCACAGTGGGTTACGAATAGGAAGGACTGAGAAAAATAAATATTTTTCCAAGGAGAAATTCTCAAGAAAAGAGGAAACTTGGATAACACTGAATGTGGAAAAGGCATTTCAAAGTCACAGTGGAAAATAGGGCAGGGTGCTCTGGCAGCTCCTGGGAGATATTGTTGGTAGTCCAGAGACTGGAACTCAGCTCTCAGCACTTCTCTAGGGTCTCACAGTAACATTATTTAATCGTTGATGATGAATGAGTACTCTAACTATATTTTGAGTATCTCATCTTCATTCTAATTTATACTTAAAACCCCCTGGGACTGCTGGTTGAGTCTAGGTGGGGAAAGCATTAATTATTTGTTAGGTTTTAGTGAAACACTGGCACTCCACGGTGACCAATTTACCAGCTCCTCTAAAAGCTGCCAGTAAAAAATGGACATGTACAAATGTATTCATTAGCACAAACTAATTAAAATCCAGGCTAACAGCCAGAAAAACAATGCATTAATGTAGGATGTTGGAATTCATTATGCATCTGTACTAATCCAACAGCAACTATCCTGGCTCCACAGTTTCTAATCTAAGTTACAGATTTCATACTGATAGCCAGACAGCTAAGAGTTAGCCTGTTGGATTACTAATGGCCTTTTTAGTCTAAGTCATTTCTACTTTCATAGGTTCTTCAGAGGTGCTCCTTTTTCAGAATGTGTTGCAAGAACTCTGTCTTTCGAGCACAATGTGTAGGGCAGAGTCCTTCAACTGCACATCTTTAGTTTTATTGCACAGTGGTGGTGCATTACCTTCCAATGCATTGTGGCTTTGGTATTCTGCAGTTTGAAGCTTAGATTAGCCTTGATCGGTCCTTTCCTCTGCTTTTGTAAGTTTTTTTTTTTTAAGGGCTTGTTTCTGTTCATTCTGCCTGCTCTATATAGGCACTTTTCTCCAGCTAAACAATGCTGCATGACTGTATGTAGTTCAGGGCTGAGGTCCCTATAGACACTGCAGAGTTTCTGACCCAAGTTTCTGGGAATTAGCTCTGGAGAAAATTCTGGGCTGGATTCTCCAGTTTGTGGCAGATGTGGCACAGCTAAACAGAAGGGTAGGAGGGAAGACATCAATAAAGCTTGAAGATATGTTTATTCTTTTGGTCTTAACCTATATTCAGCTCAGTGAAATCAGTCTATCAGGTGTGGTACTTCTGAGAAAAAATGTGGATGCACACATAAAACCAGACCTTCGATTATGTTTGGGCCTTATCTTGTGCTATGATGGGAGTGCATATACCCCATCCTGGCTTATACAGATGTCCATACAGCACAGATGGGAATCAGATACCCGGCTTCTTTTCAACCAGGGGACAGAACCTACATAGGAAAGGATGTCCAGACAGAGCTGAGACAGCTGGATTCAAGGGTGTTTGGCATCCTGAAGAAGCTACCTCTTGGTCTAGCAGCCAGCAGACTGATTACTAGCAGACAGTGCAAAGCACAGGTGTATTATCTCATCTAATGATTTTGTTTATAAAGCAGACAGCTGTAACTTTCACTACCAAAAATTTCTTGGTGACCTTTGCAATGAACCTATTTGTAACTAAACTCTCTGTATCTCTTGTGAAGTCTGCCTCTGGGAGGCAAAGACATATTGTGCTGCCTAGAAGAAGCTGGCAAAAAAGCATTCCTGGCTTCTTTTAGCTAAGAGGGTAAGAAGACAAATGGAAGATGTGTGGTTTTGGACCTTTTTATCAGTGTGTGATAGGTATTGTCAGTGGAGGACACAGACACAGGCTTTGCCAATCAGTCATAAGTCATCATTCTATCCATCAGCACCACTTTGTCTCATCTCAGACAAACTTAAGCCTTTGGCTTAAGTTCCTTTCTCTGTCAAATTCAAGAGAAAGAAACAGCTCTGTTAGGCTCCAGTGGAAAGAAATCTGGAGATAAAGAATCTATAAACAATACTGTATATACTTAGCACACTGGGTCATATGCCCAGTGGGACTAGGTGCAAGACTTGAAGCAGTTTTGCCTGTGTCCAGGAGTTTTGGTGGACCTAGTCTGCATTGACTGTTGGATCTCTTTGAAACTGTGGCCCTATGCCAGAGAAAAGTGTCAGAACTGTTGTTTAAGTTTTTATAGTTTTTAAATAAGAGACCACATAAATAAAAACCAAGAAACTGAGTCATAAGATGGAGTCTTCTGGAGGTCTCTCAGCTAAAAACCATTCAGTTATGGAAGAACATCAAAAAGGAGGAAATAATTTTTGGCTATTCCTTCCATTCCTCCCATGCCACAGGCAGACCTTGTGAACAACACAATCTAGAGGCTGCTCTCAGATGCAGCAGAATTAGTGTAGACTTTTAGTCTTTATTCATCATCCTAAGAAGATTATTCCTGCTAACATCAGCTTTTTCTTTTCTACATGGTGGACTGGCTGAGGTCCAGGAGTGAGTTGGAATTAAAATACTTAATTTCTTCCTTTTATTAGTTCCTCTTCTTGCAGTCGAAGATGCTGCACACAAAAACTCAGTGAAGAAAGCAGCATCAAGGGATACTAGTGCTGCTTTGTAGTTTCTCCCCTGTATACCTATTTGTGTGAGCATGTTAACTCCCACTCCATTTGGTTCTAAGTTTCAGGTTTTAATGAACCTAAATGTAAGTACATCCACAAGTACCATTATTTTTGGAGTGGGTACTATGCAAGATCACTAAGACATTATTGTTTTCTTCTCCAAAGTATAAATACATCCAAATTTACTTGAAACTTGGCATGGAAAGGCTTTATGACTACCATAAATCTGACTCTATTTTCAAGCTTCACACAAGTCTTAGGACATCACAGTAATTTTCTATGCCTGTAAGTAGTTTTATCCAGGATTATATAGTACCATAAAGCATATTTAGGGGCAGATTTCTTGATTGGACTTGCAGAATAGAAACTAGCATCCAACTAGCCTGAGTTGAGAGAGCAGCTGCTTCTATTCTGCTGTGGTGGTGGTGGGTTTTGAGGTTTTTTTGTTTGTTTTGTGTGGGTTTTTTGTGTTTGTTTTTTTTGTTTGTTTATGTTTGTTTGTTTGGGGTTTTTTTAAGTTCCTGGCTTAGCAGCAGGAGGCTGACTACAGCTTCCACTTTGGTTCATCACAGCTTAACACTTTAGTATAATTGCTGAGATAGTGAGTGATCCAGCCTAGAGCTGCCAGCTTTCTCTTCCAGTGTCAGGGATACCTTTTGTTGTTGTGATGCTGTCTGGATGTGACAAAACAGTTGACAAGTTTGACCAAGCATGCCAGAAAACAAAAAATAAGCAATGTAGACTTTCAGTTCAGGCAGTTCAAAAAAAGATGTTCAGTCCCTCCAGTGTCTGTCTTCAGGGGGAGATCTGATTGATTTGGTTTAAAAAAAAAAAAAAAATTTGTTCTGGTTATTGGTGGTCAGAAGAGGTTGCATAGGTTGAGGTAAGCAGCAGAAAACAGACTCAAATTCTCAGTTGGTGCAAATTGCCATAGCTATTCTGGCAGTGATTTCTGCTGTTTTATGCAAGACCCAAGAGGCATTCATGATACTGAAGCCTTTAACAGTTGTTGTCTTGCATAAGTAGATAGTTTTTTCCCGGTGAGACCCCTTATTCTCACAGGCAGTGAGTGTTTGCCATGAGAGTGGGATGACACATGATGCAGTGGGATGCTCTGGGGTGATTCCAAGGTACTGGTCTTTCCAGGCAGGCTAGGCTGCTGAGTCAGGTTAGGTATTCCTTACTTTCTTCTCATCTTTATAAGAACTGAAGTTTTCCTTTCATCTTTTAAACAAACAGTTTCTTCACTGGCTTACTTTCCGTCTCCTTCACGCTTTGTTTCTCATTCCTCTTTCTTTCTCCCTGTTCCCCCACCTTCCCCAAGAATTTCATGTCTCTTCAGCACAGGTATGTCAAATGCTACTTCTTTTTCCAACTGCCCAATTTTCCCTCCTCTTATTTTCCCAGGCAAAGGTTCTGGTCTGGGTCTTTAGTAAAGAATACACATTTGCCAAAAGAAGGTTACTAACTAGTGCTGTAATTTGGAGTCATGTTTGACCCTTTCCCAAAGTCTCTCATTTCTCTCCAGTCTCACAAAACATTTATTGTTTCCCAGACTAGATTTAAGCAAGAGCCAGGTGAATAGGGAGCAAAGAAACATCTGGAAGAGCAGCACTACGTTTAAGAGACAAAGCAGTCTTTAAAATAGTGGGATTGAAAACAAGAAGGCTTTTAAGTGTTCCCTCTGCCTTATTGGCTTGGAAAGGAAGGAAGGAGTAGATATTTGGTTTCCTGAGAAAAGAGAGAAGGAAAAATATTTCATTTGTTCTGTTTACGTTCAGGTCTAAAATTTGAGCAGCAAAGAAAATGATGTGGGTTTTAGTGCAACTGGGGTGTGCTATATACTGTGCATTTTGCACATGCCAACACTGGTGGTGTCAGAGATTTAAGTCCTAACTTAAATCCTTCATTCCACTAACCCAGCTTGTGTTTTCTGATGCAGAGAAAATGCATGAAATTTCTAGTTCTTCTTCTATTAATAGATGCTAACTTGGTAAGCTCATGGGGCTTGTAATCCTCAGAAAGAGGAGAAAGAAAAATGAATCTATATAGGAATCTATGTAGGTTAGGAAACATGGGCTGGAGTAATGATCTGAGGTTGGTCAGCTGTGTGTGTCAGTTAAGATGCTGCTTCTGATTGGCTTTATTGACAATTTGATACATCTGTAAATTCAAACAGAACTTAAAAAAGTGCCCGTCGAAGCTTAAATTCCCACAGGGGAAAATGTTTTTTAGAGAAGTTTTAAAGGAGTAGCAGAGTTAAGTGCCAGAGAAATGCTCAAAACCAGAAGGTATAAGGCAAAACTTGGATTAATTTTTATCGTCCATGTAATCACTTTAAGTGACTCAACTGTGTGTGTGGTGTGTTTTTTTTTTTTTTTTTTTTTTTCCTGAGGTTAAAACTCCAAGAAATCATTGGTAACTCTCAAAACACCAGCATAGGAATACTCACACTCTCTTTTTGACCCCTTTAAAAGATTTTTTCCAACTATCCATAACTTTTATTTTTATTTCATTTAGTTTACATTCTTGTACTCATATCATATACACTTATTTTGTTTATTACAATCTGGATTGGTGGCAAGGCCAATTAACAGAGCTGCTGAATGCTGCTGGTTAAATCTCCCTTTCAAGTTGTACACAGCCTTGCCAAAATCCAATTGCTTAGGCTGAAATTTGTCATGTTTATTGCTTGCCTCAAGCAGAATTATTGTGGAAGGGTTCAGCAAAGTCATTCCAGTTGTTTCAAAAAATGAGGCTTGAACAAAATACTAGCATGTCTAGCAATTAAAAGCAATTTCTCGTGGCCTTTTTTTTTCTAGTGTTTTGAACTTTTGTCATTTTGAACAGAAATGTAAGGCTTGCCATCTGGAATGTGACTTTTCTATCTTCAAAATTGGCCAAGTTATAAATATTTAGAAAGACAAGTCTTATGTTTGCATGAGTTCAGTGAAGCAGTTAATTATTTTTAATGAAAATCAATATCACTGAGCCAAATACTAAGCACTAAAACAATTAAACCAATGCTGTCTTTACAAGGCTCAAAGAAATTATAGTTTCCCTTAATTGCTGCTACATGCTTCTGTAAGCCACACTTTGGCCAGGAACTGAAACTGAAAGCATGGTGGCGCCCCTTTTTTGTTCCGAAAACACCACAGCTGCTTAGCAGAAAGTGTACCTCCTTCTTGGAATCAGTCACAGAAGCTGGAGCAGGGAGGTCAAAGATGGAATGATGGATTTCAGTATGTCCATCTGGAAACTAGAAGCCCAAAGTCTTAGAGTTTGATTCTTTTGAATGAAAACTGAGACTGGGAGGGAGGAATATGGATTGGGATGTGAGAACTGGAGGAGGCCCAGGAGCCAGCTAGTGTGGGAAAGGGCTGGGGTGGAATTCTGACATTAGGGGATGCCCTGGTACAGTCTGGGGACCAGGACTAGCCCAGTAAAGAAACAGCATTGTTGAGGTCTGCTGGGAACTACAATGAGGATCTAGGCTGGGGAAGATTTGGGGCTAGCTCTGGGTTAATACAGATGAGGTGGAACAGAAACAGCCACCACATCTGAAGGCATCAGTGAGCAATGAAATTCATGAACATGCAACCCATACCTTCCATTGTCTCATTGTTCCTTTCCTGTCAGCTGTATGAAACCCATCTGCAAAATACACATCTCATACCGTTTCCTGCTGATTCAAATAGGAGACAACAGCCTACTACCATGATCAGTTACTTCATTAAAATGAGAGATCTACATGATGCTTCTAACAGTTTCAAGCAGTCATGCTGAGGAACCATGTGGGTGTCCATATGTTGTAGCAGAATACAATCTTTTTTTTTTTCTAAAAATCTAGGAAACTCAACATGCTCCTAAGACTATGAAAGTTGCAATGTCAAGAATTTTATGGAATTAAAGTTGTCTATGCTAAAAATAACTGAATTAACTGCATGGTGGTAGTTTGTCTTTTACAAACTTTTCCATGCTCAGCTTTGCAACCTTAATATTCTTTTAAAATAGCTTTATGTGTGCAATGGATGTACAACTGAAGCAGGAGGGAAACCTTTATTCATTGGCCTCAGTTAGGTTTTCTTCATGTCAACTATCTGGCACTGGGTTTAATAACTGTCTAATTGAAATTGCAGCACTTAACTAAATCAATGCCCACCCTTCCTGATAAAATTGTTTTTAAATAGAAGTTGTTAAAAGGAACCAGGTGAAAACTTAGTGAGGTAAAATCAAAGACAGAAAGAATAGGAACCCTTTTCTTCCAGACAGCTTCACATCAATAAGGCCTTTTGTTTTAAAATAGTTTTTTCATTTTTTGTTTAAAACATTTTATATTTAAAAGCAAACCACTCTAACACCTTCTGAGTTTCAGGAGACTTTGTCAGTCTGCAAGGATATAAAACCTTTACTATAAACTTATAGCAAAGAATATCTTTTGGAACCTTGCTGAGGTTTACTGTGCTAGCACTTCCTGAGTCATTGCTGGAAGTTGTGTGGGTTTTTCTTTGTAATTGTGCTTGAAATAAAGGATCAACATCTACTCCTAATTTTTTGTTAAAAAATAATAACAATAATTAAAAAAAACACCACCAACAAGAAAAACCACAACAAAAAAAAAACCCCCACAAACCAAAAACTGAATGAACACGTGTAGTGACCACCTGGTGAAATCCCTGCAGAGCTTAATGCCATTTCTCTCGGTTTCACTGTAAGTCTTCCCAGCACAAGGCAGAGAACTGTGGGGACACAAAGCCAGTCACAGGCATACAGGGGAACATGTTGCATATGGATCACTGTTGTTCTCTCACTCCCCTATTCCTCTGTCTGAAGGTCATGTACATTGTAATGGTGAATGAGGCTGTACTATGGGTACTTTAGTGAGGGTAGTTGTGCATGAACCCTGTTAGGTGGGATTGCCAAGCAAGTGGAGGTGCTGCTGGACCAAGATGGGAGAGAGAAAAGGAAGGACAGTACCTTCTGGAGAAGGAGAAGGCAGGGAATGCTCCAGGTGACAAAAGTAACTTTTTTACAGCTGTGAGGGCTGGAAGGCAGCCAGGTCGGTGGGCCAGTGTCTACTTCATACTCACTACTTTCATTGACAGCTCAGAAATGTGCTGTGCTTCAAGCATGTACAACCTTCCTTTGTGTCCTCAGTGTACTGTGCGGGTTTGTTAAGTGCACCATCTGTCAGCATAATGAGACCATTTTCACTTCCCTGCTCCATAACCTCCTGATACAGACAAAGAGCTAGGAATATGGATCTACCTTCTCCTTTCACTAGGACTTTATTGGGAAGCCGTGCTCGCTTTTACCAACATTAGGAAAAAAAAAAAAATTTAAGTGTGGTTAATCAATACATAGGCTATTAAAAGGTGGATGCTCCTCCTGCTTGCTACACACGTGAGAATAAGCCCATTGCAACCCAGCCTTAATGATCTACACCTTGGATACTTGTCAGAACATATGACTGCATTCTTACGGGAGAAAAACCCCTTCACCCTTTATCTGAAATAGCATGAATTTCAACAGAGGCTTTTGCTGAGTCAGTGCCTGGGACCTAGAAGGTTTGGAATTTTATTTTTGTTATGAGATGAGGAAAAGTAAAAATTAAGTAGAGGCAGGATTTGGAGTACTGTTTAGTGCCTTTGGTGCCTGACCTTACTTATTAATCTCTGCTACTTTGAAAAGGCATGGAAAATCACATTACCCTATACTATCAGTCCTCAATAAATACAGACACTAAAGTCAGGGATGAGAAATTCCACAGAGCTTTGGTATTGACATGTTAGAATTCTAGGCTTCAGCCTCACAATACAGTAACTGTCTATAAGTAATGAACAAGCTGCTGAGAAGGACACCTTGCCCTTCTGGATTCATTCCCACTCTGGTAGAGACTCTATTCATTGCCATTTTTTACTCCCTTATGCCAAACGGTAAATTTTCCTATGTGCCAATAAAGTCTTTTCTATTACTTTGTGAGAGGAAATTTGTGGAAGTGCAGAGCCATGCTCATGTTCTGTCTCAGAGCCAATAGTCATATTAACCTTAGTACCAGTTTCTACAGTAGGGGAGGGGAAAGAAAAAAAGATTACAACAAGGATGTATAGGGGGCTTGTGTTTCTTCCATTAAGGAATAATGAAGCAGTAACCTGTGTGCTTTGGTGTTTAAAGAACATGTTGCTTGTTGCACCTAGCATTTGTCAAAAGCAGCCATTACTTGACTGCAGGACTGAGACTACATAATGGAAAAGAAATAAAATGGGTGAGTGAGATGTATTGGGTGTGCCGGAGAAGACAAGTACCTTCTAAAAGGTATTGCTAGCCATGCTTCTCATTGCTGCTCCAAGTGAAGGAAAGCCCCCACTGACATGAGATTACTGTCTGCATGAAGTGCAGAGAAAACCATAGTGACCACCTCCTAGTGCAGTTCCCCAACATTAATCCCCTCGCGTTCCTCCCTGGGTCCTGTGCAGAACCTGTTGGCTAGGAGAAGGCACAGCTTCAGGACAGAAATCTTAGCTGGTGAGCACTCAATAGAGAATTCCGATTTTATAAGACTACATTTGTAAATGTTCGGCCCAATGAGTTCTGTGTAACATTTAACATGGCTTTCTAAATGGCTGTTGGGCAAGACAGCCCAGAATACACTGGCAACACCCTCCAGTGTATAATTCCTTCTCATCCTCTTTCAGAGCCATATTGCCACAGGATTTGTCTCCTCCTTACTGCTGTTTCAGTGCCATCATGCATTCTCCTGAGGAGGCCCCCTCTTCATAAGAAAATTAAACAAACCAGCCTGCGGGGGAAATAAACATAAAATGTGGATTTTTGTGTTCAATGGAGACACGGTAAATTCAAATTAATGATTCTGTTTGGGTAACAGCCCAAGCAAAAAAAACCAGTGGAAATTTCTGAGAACCCTTCTAGGACAGAATTTCTTTGCTTTTTGGTGGAAAACTACAGCTGGGTAAGTGCTTTCAGGAGTCAGAGACATTAAAATTCTGTACTTTTTGTGACAGAATGTCACTATACAGAACATCCATTAAGACTACAGGCCAGACTGCATCAGTCCCGCACTACATCTGGTTGCACTTGTAGATGCTGGAGCAGAAGTTAAAAAGCCAACTGATGCAGGAGCATGTAAGATCTACCTGCAGCTCAGGTCTTGTGGTAAATAGATGTCTACCAGAGTATGCTGCTCTTTCTTCAAATTGTGACTGAACTACCTTGGAGCTGCTCCAGAAGCTGGGGGTTTATATCCATCGCATCTCTGGGGATCTACTGATGGGATGCATTTGGTTTTATGGAGGAGTGACAAACTTTCTTTTTCCAAATACACAAATGCAACTACTCCTACATTTACACAGTCCTAAAATTACATTTGGCCCTTTGAAGGCAAACACGAGGCTGATGTGGCCCCCAATGAAAATGAGTTTGACACTCCTGTCCTAGACTGTTCAGCTCACTCTGTGGGCTGGATCAGGTACTCCGTGACAATTTTGTTCTGTCTCTAAAGGACTCCAGTTGCTTCCCTGGGCATCTTTAACCTTACAGGCTCCACTTCTATCTGCAAGTCTTTGAGAATGGCCCAACTGCCTCCACGAGCACCCCCAAGCTGGCAGGTAGTGCAAGATGTCAAAAAAACATGGCACATACCTGTATTAAAGTGATGACTTTTTCATGATGGGATTGTGCCTAAGTAATTATCCTGTTACCATCATACCACAGTGCCCATGTTCGTGCAAATAAAAGTTGCAGTTTTTGGACAAAATTTAAGTTGTTTGTTTCTTGCATTTGATCTATGCGGTAAAGTAAATGTTTCTTACAGATAATCTTCTTTACAAAGTGTTTTTTTGATACCATGTGATAAGGCATTGAAGATACTGAAATTACTCGGTTGCTTAAGAGCATAATGTTGAATGGCAAAGCTCAATTCCTATACCTGACACTGTCCACTGCTGAGTGTGTGGTTATATACTTTGTAATTAAAATCTGGTGATGGATTTTAGAAGAGGAGAATATTTTCTCACTGTGACTTTCCAAACTCTCATATAACAGTTTTCATTAAAGTTACTGTGAAAACTTAAAATAGCACTCTCGTTAGTTGCTAACAGAAATCTGCTGGTATACAGTGATGCCTAGAAACTGCTCTTATTTTCCACTCTGAAGATGTGCAAGGCAAAAATCTTGTTCCTCATTTTCTTCATTTTGTATGTGAAGAGAAACACCTCCTGAATCCATACCACAGTTCTTTTGATTGACTCCTCTCCTTTTTTTGATTGTCAGTTTTTCCTTTATAACCTATGCCATCTTCCCCAGCTCATCTCACTTTGCCAGTACATGAATTTGAACCTCCTTTCTGCTACTTCTCTGTGGCATATTGTGATCGCGGCTATTTCTCTCAGCTTATTCCCTAGGTATCCTTGTAAACTGTAAAGAGGGGTGTTGGTGGCGGGGGGGAAGCCTAACTGGAAGATGAAGCTGTTATGCAACACAAGGGAGGCAGGATCACATTGGAAGATGAACATCCCTCTTTCGCATTTTCCTTGCAAGGGCTCTCAGGTACTATTGGTCACCACATAATTAATAGCAAGTGCCAACTCATTTCGAGTCAGTTCCCTAGCGGTCTAGAGCTACAAAGTATCTTGAAGTGCTGGAGGCTACATCTCTATTAGAAAATTAAATGAGTTAAAGCCTTTTCTCTGACTTTGATGCAAAGTGGTGCAGCATGGCTTGCATCAATAGGGCAAAACTCTATTTCCCTCAAAACCCCAGGGTGCTCTTATGCATGCTGCCTGCAAGGTAGGGTCCTGGCCGTGCGGTGTGGCCGCTGTAGCCAGGCAGGAACAGTCCCAGCCATGCCACTGGCTGCGCCGAGCGTTATATGCTCTAGAGAAGCTGCGGATGATGCCTGAGCCATAGCATGGCCTTGGGTAGTGTGCTGGAGTAGCTGTAGCTGAGGAGGCAGCCTTGAGGAAGTTCTCCCGTTGTTATTTTAAACTTTATTGCTGAATACACTTTTGTAGAGGTCATAGCACTGAGAGGTGGTGGACAGAGTAGAGAATTAATTGTTCTGCATTCGTAACCACATTAGGGTTCCTAGCTATGACTTGGAGCACCTGAATGCTGCCATAATAGGAAAGTAGCTGATCATATATTAATCAAGCAGTTGACTAGCGAGGCAAGAGGGCAGCTTACTTCACGCACTGCTAAAATGCAGCTCTTTCCACAGTCGAACAGCAAAGCTGTTTAAAGGCGCAGTGTTTACTGAGGAAGTGGGAAGTGGAAATTGCACAGGAAATTAAAAACGCGTCATAACAATTCCCATTTAAAACTTGGCTGAGATATTGAGGATCACATGCATGCAGTTGCAGAAAGAAACTCCCATAACTTTGGACTTAATTTTTGAGGAAGATCATGGCTCCCTCTCCTGGAGAAGAGGACTTAGGGTTAAGTGTATTATCCCTGCTGGTGGGGCATCCTTCTGCAGTGACAGAGTGACCTGACTGTGCCAGGACTTGATCCCCAGCGCTACTTCATTTTAGTTCCTAGAGGCTTCTGTTGCATTTGCCAGTCAGTCTAGTGCTCCTCAGATGCAGGTGCAGCTTTAGCTAGTAAGAGATGAGATTATCCAGCTAAGATGGCCATTTGAGTTTGCTATGTTCCAAGTTAAAATTCCACGAAGTTTGGTCTCCACATGAGATGGTTAATTATGGCTGCTAGTTTCATGCCCAGAATACCTTGCAGATCCCCATTAAGACGTACATACCTATCTATGCATCGGTTATGCATATTTAAGCCATTTTAAAAGTCTGTAAGTGATACATTAATTATTTTGAAGATGAGGAATGATTGCTTGCATAATATTAGCATTTAAAGAAAAAACAAGATTTGTCTCTTCATTAATTGTTGAGCAAAATCAATTCATCTGCAGTGACAAATTAGTCGAAAATACAATTTTTGTAAACTGAATTTTATTACTATTCCTTTTTGTTTCATTATGTTACCCCAATATACATAAATCTGTGCTACTTTGTTTATCTTATGGTAGAAGTAGTATTGCTGCTCTCCAACATTATTACCTTACAACTTGGAAAAAAAAATAATATTAATCAGACACTTCAAAAGCCTCATGCTGAAATAACATTTTTAAAATCATGAAAGAACAACCACTGTTTTCTACAGCAAAAGGAATTTTTTGAATTCGAGATAACAACGCTGTATTACAGAAGTAAAGGTCAATTTGAAGAAGAAAGGATTCTGGTTGCCTAATGATGTCGTCTTCTTTATACCAAATTGTAATTTACAGTTGAATCGAAGGATGTTAATTCTTTTGTGGCTTACTTTGAGTGATAATAAGGGGCCAGTTGGTGTGGTTCAGATAAAAATAGCTGTTACATTTAATCTGCTCACTAATGATAACCTTTATTTCCCTTCACACTATGCTTTTGAAGTCACAGGAGACTGCTGAGCTCCAGGGTGTGCTCTTCAGTTTCAGAGATGGTTCCTGTGCACACGTTACACTTCTTCAGCACCTGCTACCTTCAAATAACTGGCCATGGAAAATGAACACCCTTGTGTAAATCCATAACCTCCCCCACCGTCGAGTGCCTACCTACTGACGGTCAAACAGAACTGGCAGCCTGTGACTTTGGAAGGTAGCCCTTGAATGTCTGAGTTCGTTATGGAGTGAAGAGACAAGAACAAATGTAATGATGCAGTCCTTGTCACAAGATGAGTATCTCACCCTGCAGCATTTTTAATGAGCAGGAAGAAAAATCATTGTGTTATTCCTAAGATAATTAGAGAAAATTTCTGTCCTTAAAAACGAAGTAGCTGAACATTTGAGTTGGATTATCTGTATAACAGTCAGATAGTGATACCCTATGGTGCAGGAATTGACAGGAAGGGGAAGAAAACAGGATTTCTGTCTTGCATAGTCCTATGGTTTCTGCTCAGAGGATTGAAGGAATTGTGCCCCTTGTGGCTGAGGAGGTCATGAGGCTACAGGACTGTCACACTGAGGTAATTCCAGAGGCTTGATACTGCGTTAGCATTATGCCAGCGTGTTAATAATGCAAGTAATTACAAGGCTCCCAGGGATTCAGGTCTTTTGCAAATGACCACCAAACTGGAGATTAGCCAGTAATATCGCAAGAACCAAAGGCTTTAAATTAGTGCATCAATCTAGGAAAGTTAGACCAAAATTTCATAGAGTTTTTTGTTGTGACATCAGGAATGTACATGTGAAAAAAGTAATCTCTCAGATTTTTGTGCCTAGACAGTAGCTCAGGAGGCAGACAGAGCTAACAGAAAGGCAAATAATATCCTGATGCAGAGAGGTCATTCTAGACAATGGGAATATTGCATCACGCCAGCAATGTCATGGAGTCTGTCCCTCAAAATGCATATGTACTGTGCTAATGAGCTTTCATCAGCCCACTGTGCTATAACAGGCTCCTCATATAAATAATTCTCTTTGGATCACCCCATCACCGGAGGGGTGCTGAGGCAAAGTCCTCACAGCAGCCTGTCTCCCCAGACCACAGCTGCAAGCCACGTACCCTAAGCTAGTGAGGTCACCAAACTGGTGCAATGCTCAAGGCTCTGAGAGATGTTCCTTCCTGACACCACAAAGCACAGCAAACTGCAGCTGCTGAGCTGTTGATCTCAGAGAGATCTCTACTTAGCATTTCATTCAGCAAAAGAAAAGGCTAGGAAATAAATAAAAGGAGGCAAGGTCAGATTAAGGCTCTCTGCTGCATGCCAGTACTGGTTCCTTTCTTCTCTTAGGCTTGGGCAATGTCCACTCCCTCAACATTGCCATATTTTTGGCTGCCTTGTGAAGTGACACTCTCCTGGGGAGCAGCAGGGTGACCAAAACAAAGGCTCAGAGCCAGGCTGCTAGGTAATGTGGTCCTGGCAACTGACAGTAGAGTTTTTATTGTTGAGAAGTAGACTGTCTTCATTCTTCAGCCAGAAGATCAGTTATGGTGTTATTTTTCCTCATCTTGCACAGAAGGAAAAGGCTAGATTGAATTGCCTAGAGGAAGATGAGACCCTGTCTTTCACTTCCTCGCCCCTCAACAGAAGGAGAAGAATGGTCACATCAACGCTTGGCTTTCAAAACTGGTACTCGTAACGAGTTAAATCTGGCCTCCATACACCGAAGCACTCTCATGTTTTCTCTATCTGGCTAGTTGCTTTGTCGAGTCTAGTCAGATAAAATTCTCTTCCCATCACAGAAAGATAATGTTCCACATGAATGTCAACATCTGTGAGATTCCTGCCCATTTTGGTCCTCGTTAATTAGGGACTGTTCTGCCTCATTGGACAGACTGGTGTAATAGCTTGGGATCAGAGTAGCATAAAGATTGTCACAGCGTGAATGATCTCTTGAGCAGCGGGAGGTAATGATCCTGCCTGAGGCAAAATACCGTTTCCAGCGTGTTATGGGGCACTGTGATTCTGTCCCACGCTTCATTTATTCTTTTTCCAAATACTGCAGTTTAGCCCCTGAAAAATGCAGTATTTTTATTAGTATATTCCATCTTCAGTATAGTCCCATAATTCCTGCTGGATGTGGGCCAGGTGAGCAGGGGCAGAAGACAGCACTTAAAACATGAAATGCCAGTTAGAAGCTCTGGCCCATGCAATTTTCATGCTGAACGTTTTTCCAGAAGGTGACAAATAATTCATCTGGAGAATGAAGAAATTCTGAGAATAAAGATTGAGTCTACTTTTCCCCCAAGTCCACCCCGCCAGCTTTTGTGCTTCCGCGAACACTTTTAGAAAATACTAGTCTGTTTAGCCTGTGCTCAAAGGTCACAAATGATTGCTTTTGGCTCATATGCAATAAGCAACGTTTTCTTTTTCCAGTGTTGTCACAATTCATTTTACTTTATAGCTGAAAAGTGAAGGAAAGAAATAGCTGAAGGCATATTTGTGAATAATTACACTTGCACTACATTTCTTGAGAGTTTGCAGGGTAGATTTGTGTGTAAGATTTGATTGTTTTCCTTGTTACAGGCAGCTTCATTATCCATCCAGTGTTTGCAATGGATTGTGAGGCACTGTAGCAGATTACGGAGACAGCATTCTAATGTTTCATCTGGAAATGGAATAAATAGATCTTTTTCAATTGCAAGGATATGAAATGAGCTTTCAGGATGTTAGATTTGGAAAACAGCTAATTAGATGGTGTTTCAGGCTTTCCTGCTGGGATGTCTATTGCATATACTGCGGTAAAATCTGCACCCTGCAAGTTGTCTCAGTCTTCAGTCCTGCAAAGCAGTCTGTAGTGCCAGACTGGTGCTGGGGCCACAGGGTGCTCTTTATGATGGTGGGACTCATCGAGCAGTTGATGTTATGCTCCAAGGAGTTTATTCCACAACAACTCAGATGTGCCTGAATTGACACATGGCCAGAGTCAGTCCACATTAAACACACGATTTTGAAAAA
Source organism: Caloenas nicobarica (assembly GCF_036013445.1). NCBI lineage: Eukaryota > Metazoa > Chordata > Aves > Columbiformes > Columbidae > Caloenas > Caloenas nicobarica. The sequence continues at coordinate 121,189,398 of NC_088245.1, read as the reverse complement.
CTCATTGGATGCTAGACTTGTGTTATGGCCAACCATGGCTGCTGGTGTGGGATTGTTCTGTTCACCTGCCTTGTTGGTTGGTGTTCAGAATGCAGCAGGGACCACGTACTGTCTCCCTCAGATTGTCATGGCATGTTCAGAAAAAGAGTGGGAGTCACTGTCTAGGAGAGGGAATTTGGACTAAGTGTGAAGAAATCTTTCACGGAAAGCTTTGAAATAGATGAGAGTAGTAGGAAAGGTTAGATTTCTTGAGGTTTTGGGGGGTTTTTTTGGTGCTAACGAAACCAAATCCCCTCAGAAGGCAGAAAGTGCAGGCCAGTGCTTATCAACTGTTTTTGATTTCTGAATCCCTCAGAATCACAAGTAGCTTGTAAATTGAAGTCTACTGACAACAGTCTTGCTTCTCCTAGTTTCCTCATGTAAGCCTGTGGTAGTCCAGGGATTCTCGGATATCCATGTGGAAGAAATCTGTCTAGAAAATGTAGATATCAACAAAAGTGTGTGTGTGTCTGAGGATGGGGAGGGAATCCAGATCTACCTTTAGTGCTACATGAAAGTAGCTTAGAAAAAGGTGGCTTGTTATCAGACAGTATGGTTGCCCCCACCAGTAGGAATGAAAAAAGCAAGTCCAAGAGTAAAGCCTGTGCAAGTGCTTATCTATGCTCTGGCCTACAGAGAGTAAAAATTTCCTGGGTTTTCAGATTGCTTCTGAGTTTGTGATCCCTTATGAAAGGAAACCTAGATGTGGGAGACAATGAATGAAAGAGGAACACTTCTGCGGGCTTGCTTTCAGTTCTCTGCATAAGTTCCAACATTTGAGCATTCAGACTCAATAGCCTGCATATATAAGATATATGAACAACTACTGACAGGTAAAAGCTGGTGTGGCAAGGGTTCAAAAGGGTTTTCGGTCACTTATATTGGTGCAGTGTGGTCATCTCTAGTCTGTGAAGGTCCCAAGCATGGGCTGGGTTTTCACTGAGAATAAGTGAATCAATTCTTAATTCATAGAACGGTGTGGGTTGGAATGGACCTTAAAGACCACCTACTTCCACCCCATTACCATGGGGATGTAGAACTCATGCAGTGAACTCTCACTAACCAGTAAAACAGAAACAGTGTATTTAGCAGGGTGTGATATATTTTAAATCATTAGGCTACTTTTAGTAAAGCAACTCAAGGTAAAAGCTAAAATCTTTTTCCCATAGCATAGACAAAGCCGAATAAGGCACACCGCTTAATTCTCTCTCCAGATTGACAATCCATCTGTTAAAGTATCTGTGTTGTGACAGTTATCAACAGAAAATGTTTTGGGGAGAACTCCAAGAAAATCCACTCCCAAAATGTAGGAAATACCTCATCCAGCTCTTTCCAGTTTAACAAAGAGCTTAAAACTCTTTAAGCAAATATGTCTGTGTGTTTCTATATATATTCATATATATTCTCTATATATTCAAATACGGACATACCATGCATGTATATAGAAAGAGAAAGGAAAAGATGGGAACAGGGAGAAAGAAAACACAAGTATGTCGTATACGTTATGTATAGATGATATACATGGTTTTTTATAAAGTACATTATACATACATATATATAATCATTATACATATGTTTCTATACGATCCTACCATTTCTCCTTAGTGATGGGCAAAAGAGAAATACAGAAAGAGTTCATAAGGAATTTTGGTTTGGATTTCAACAAGAATGGGTCAAAAATTAAAAGGAAGTCAGACAGATTTTAAGATATTATTGTACATAAATCGTAGGTAAATTATTGTAGTTCTTCAGGTATGGTAAATTATTGTAGTATAATTGATTTAAAGGCAGTGATGCTGATTCACATCATGCAAAGGTTAACTGGCCTAGAAATTTCAGAGAAAAAATGTACTAAATGCTGTGTTTTCTTAAGTCTATAAAATCTTAATGTAAGATTGCTGAGTCACTACTGCAAGTTAATATACTGCTAAGATTTGGCTCTGTAGGAAATGAGTTGTACAAGCCAAATTTCACAAAGAGGTATGAAACCAATTGTGTCTACCATTCCATCTGTCCAGGTTTCCCTATTAACATTTCCAAGGGACAATATTTTATATACTGAGAATCTAAAAATGCTACATAAACTCCACTTTTGTTTTCTACTGTTAAGACTAACAGCTGTGTCTAGTGAATGGCTAGGGAGGATCCTAACTCTCAGAATGTTACAACAAAAATGAAAATCATCAATCAATGAGAAGACATTAGTTTCATCAATTTCAAAGCTGATTAAATGCTTATTACATTACTAGTATAAAGATCTTGATAAAATATTTCTCCATAAGAAATAAGAGTATTTCTCCATAAGTGATACTCTTTAGAATAAGTTAAGAGGACCCTATTAGTAGAGGATACATTCTGGTATATAGACAAATAAACCAGTTTTCATTTTCTTATTAATGATATCACAAAGTGGTTGCTGTTAGAGCTAGCTGATCAGGCTATTGATATTTCTCACTCAAAAATTTCAAATGAAAGGTCTATATTTATATGCTCTGTCTGAAAATTTTCAGGTTTTTTACAGGATGATTTGAAGCCCTTTTTTGGTTTGTTTCCATATAAAATGTGATTTCTTGTCTTCCCTCTAACACATAAATACCAAATCAAAGCCAACCCCCTAAAATACCAACAAAATGGTACTAAGTCATTGTGGAAAAGATAAGTCCTTTTTAAATTTGATTGAAAAAAATCTCCATTTCTCTGCTGTGTACACAGCAATGTGGAGAAGATGGTATCTGGCAACAGGAAAATTTTCACAAAGCGTTATTGTGTTATTAGTTTAGGAACTGGTACAGAAATTTCTGTTTCTTGAACAAGCCACTCTAAGTTTCAGTATATAACATGGCTTTAATGGAAGAATTCAGTTTTCTCCTTGGCTGTGTCAACAACTTGTGAGCATAAGGTAATCGCTTCTGACCTTCACTTCCCTTTCCCCATGAAATATAAGGCAATAATTGTACTTCTGTACTTAAGTGGTTATGTTACTTGAACAGTTGCACAAACTGTGCAGATTCTTGGATTAAATGGCTGTGGAAGTGTGATGGGATATTAGTATGACTTGTTTTTTTCCATAAAATCTTCATTTTGATAACCTAATTTTTCATTAGACCATATAATCAAAGTTTCAGTAGGCTCTCAAGCTATTCTTCCTCTCCAGACTTTTTCTTTCTTCTTACAGTTTCAGCTCTCTTCTTAAATGTTCTTCTAAGTAAAATAAAATATTAAATGGATTTGTATGTTAAAATATCTGCATTTATTCAGTTATTATAGTTGAAATCAGTGTGGAATATGTTTAGAGTGGATTCTGGTCACGGAAAATGGACACAAAAAATGAGTTCTGAATAAGAAGGGCAAGAAATACTGCAAGACATGCTAAAATCATGAAATGTTATCCCTGTTTTCTAGTGGGAAGGAGAGATAGAGGGCAGTATAAGTTTCTTTTCATTTTAATAATACATTGAAAGTGTTTTCCTTGATTTACATTAACAGTACTTGAGGATGAGCATCCAGGAGGTATTAATCTCAATGATAAAAAACAAAGGGGTTCAAAGTGAGTGAATTCCCACAACTGTTTTAAGTAAATGTCTGCAGACTCCTGGCGTGATGTTCACTGCAGGACTGGGATACAAAAATGAGTTTAACAAACAAATTTATAGAGAAAAGAAGCTCAGTGGTATGATGAGGGTAGTGGAGTGAATGTGTGTTCTTGCTTTGTTAGTCCAGGCAGATCAGGGTTATCTTCACAGTGAGGGCAGGAGTTTTCCCAGAGCTGTACTTTTAACACGTAGGTGGATGAAGCAAAATTCAGCAAAGTCAGTTGGGTTGTGCACGTGGAGGCCAAATGCAGTAGAACGAAGAGCTGAGGACTGGGAACAAAGGAAGACAAAGAGCCAAGGATCGAGGCTGAAAGGCAACGACAGAGCCCAGAGAGAAGTGAGGGAAGCAGCACAGTGGCAGAGATTGAACATAAATGATTCAAAGGGGAAGAGCAGTAGGTGTTGAAAGGGATGAGACAGGAAACAAGTGAAAAGGGTGAAAATTTGCCTTGGTATAATCTCTTATGTAATGGAGGAGGTATGATAGGAACAGGGTCTCAATCCCTACTTCAAAATATTAAGGTACGTTTGTTTTAGAGTAAACGTGGATATAAGTAACTTCTACCTGCAGGGTGGCAAAGGAGAGTCCCTCTGCCCCTCACCATTACTCCCTGCGCAGGAGAGGACTTGCTCAGACGTCAAGGTGATGCTTGGTGACCACCGAGCACCATTTGGATGTCGTTCATCACTGCTAAGCTACCAACGGGCTGTCACAGACTCTGCTATTGGGAGGGGGTGGGCGATTTGATCAGCTGTCTTTGCCAAAACTGGTCCCAGGTTTTTTCCTGAACATACTCCTGTTTTTTTCTGAACATGCTTCCCGTCGCAGCTGCGTCTGCGAAGGAGAGAGGGGCAGGGTTTTTCATCTGTGCTGTCCAGTGATTATCACTGCTTGAAAAAACTGTTGATGTTTTGTTTTGTTTTCTTTGAGCAGATGGGCAGAAGAAGGTTCAAGAAGAATTTGACATAGACATGGACGCACCAGAGACAGAGCGGGCGGCTGTAGCAATACAGTCCCAGTTCAGAAAATTCCAGAAGAAAAAAGCGGGGTCCCAGTCTTAGTAGCTACCTCACAGCTTAAAACGTAGTAATCCTGAAATGATTTATCAAGAAAATCAGAAATAATACAAAGATGCATGTACAGAAAATACCAGTATTTAAAACTCCATTGGCAGATAACAAACCATGAGCTTGTGTGTGACTTTGTCCCAGATGTTTCACGCATGTTATCCTCTGTAACTCACCATTTTACTTGATGTTGTAATAAAAAGTTAGGGTGAAGTAATTAAAGTGTCTGCCTTCATCTGTCTTTTCATATTAGTCCAGCAACCACAGCATTACAAATGAACCCAGCCCAGATGCCTGTTTTCACGTAAAGCTTGGAGACATAACAGCACCGTATGTTACAAGGGTTCTGCTGCAGGATGAGAGCACGTGTCTCAGCCCTGCTTACCTCATTTGGAGAATTCCAGCTGCCAGCGAAATGTGACAATAAAATTACTTTCTCATAATGAGCTGGTAGTAAAAAGTTGCCGACAGAAACTGGCATGAAGGCAAGAGGTGTAAGAAGCAGTGAGCAGTTTATTTTTGTTTTGCAATTATGCCAATAAGGTGGTTTAAGTGGGGAAATTGTCCCCATCGTTCCTCTTTGCATGATAATGTTCAGAATTACCCAGCTTGGACTACACTGACTGTTATGGGGAAAAAAAAAAAAAAAAAGATCAGGCACAAAATGCAAAATGCAATTCCCCCCCACTTTTTTTTTTGTTTTTGAAAACAGAACTGGTTCTCTAAACTCTCTTTTTGGTGCAGCCTTTCAGTCTCTACATAATCAGTAACTATTTCTATACCATCTCTCTTCATATTATTTTCAGTATTTGATGGGTAAATCATAATAGACTCCCTGTCTCCATTTGCACTGCTCTGTATTCGACTTTATATGAGCCCCCTACTTTATCACTGGATTAGTCCAGTTTTTGATTAACAAGAAGCAACCACAACAATGTCTGTTTTAAATTGGGAAGTATTTCTATTTTCTCCCTGTTGTAAAAGAGTAAGAGACCAGTTTCAGGTTGGATTTGAGTAAGGATCTTGTCTGGCCTTAGACCTGATTGGGAATTGGCTGCCCATATAGTGTATATAGGAAGGTTCAGAAAAGGTTTAAACAAGTACTTTGTACTCAGAAAAAAGTGCACTGTTTCTTTGCATTTAGGAATTTCACAAAAGAACCCCAAATAACACTGCTGCTTTGCTGAAATTGTGGTTTGTGGAGGCCACAGATTCCCTACTTATCTCTCACAGAGACTGCTCACCATATAATAATCGCCTTAGCATAATAATTTAAAAATTGTAATGGGTTTGGACTGTGTTGGTGCCATTTTGTTTAGATGAACATATATCTGTAACAAAGGACTGCATTTGCGTTCTGCATTATGTTATTTGAAATAGCATGAGCTCTGTAATGGCTGCTTAATTGAATAAAAACTATGGGTAAGCACTAGGCTTTTATATTTGATCTGACGTTCCTTGGACTTAAATTTCCTACACAACAGGAATAATCATATGGTTGGGACACAGAGAAAGTGATTACATTATTGAAGCACAGCAACAAGGGCTGTTGGTAAATGAATTATGGGTCTTTCAGCGGCAAGGGTATTCTGTAATGTGAAGTTCAGAGTGCATCTTACAAATACAGTCTTAATATACCGTAAAACATAAGGAGGAAATAGTGAACTGGAATGAAATCTGGATTAATTGTGGCTGCCCCTGTCAGACAATTTCCTTTTTATGAAAATGTGTTTGCGTCACAGATTTGGTTCATGTTCCCAGGAGAGGAGAGTTTTCTCGCTTCTGAATCTTGCTTTTCATTGATCTTTTGTTCATATCTAAGGTGGCAGTTTTTAATTTCCTTTCTTACCACTAACTCATACTTTTCAAAGACCTATCTGGATATTGCTGAGGTGAAGAAAGGAGTTTGATTCAACCAGGAACTTCATTAAGATGGGCCAAAGAGAACACTCTAACATTCCAGATACTGTATAGGTCTTTTAACTTCTAGACACTCACTGAGCTTGGTAGTTCACTGGCACTACCTAGCTGGGAGAAACCAAGTCATAGAAAGCAAAATTTAAATGAAGATGATATCTGTGCTGATAAACCAAAGGTTCCCATAGGTGAAATAAAAGATTATTCAGAGCAGTAGATTTTGCAGGAAACAGAGTTATCACTCCCACCACATACACCCACACCCTCCCCAGATACTTCCATACTGCTTCTGCTCCAAATTACTGTCAGATTGTCCCAAAAGAGAATAACCTACGGCTGAATGATCGGAACAATTGCCTGAGCCTTATAAATCCTTTGTTCACATTGTTGCCTGGACTGTAAAACAACCTGTAGAAGTAAGCAGCAAAGGAGACTATTAGAAGCAAAGAAACACCATCAGAAAGCACAAGAATGCCCAAATGAAGAAAAGAGCATTCTATCAAGTTCTATCAAGAACAAAATGCTATCAAGTTAAACACAGAAAGGCAAGCCAAGGCCAACCTGTGGCTTGCTGAAAGTAAATGAAACTTTTTTCAAACACTCCTCAGACTGGTAGCCTACTGGAGCATCGTGGAGAATTAGAGGTCTTGCAGAAAGTCAAAATGAATCTTGCACTAACGCTCAGAGCAGAGGCTCTCACAACAGGGATCGTTTTTAGAATACATCAGCCTAAGGAAGTAATCCACAGACTGAAGTGCCAGTAGAAGAGGGTTTGGAGCAACCTGGAAAAATGAGTAATAACACATTGCCAGGGCTGGATGAGGTTCACCCACATCTTTCAGAGGGGCTCAGATACACAGCAGTTGCCTTGTTCAACCCATTACTCATGCTGGCCTCAATTCCAGGGGAATAGGTGGTAGTAGTAAATTCATAACAGATTTTAGAAAGGGCTCTAGGAGGGTTCAGAGATTTACAAAGACTGTCTTCATTAGATAGCTCAAGAGAAACTATGATATGACATAATACAACTTTGACAGGACTCTCGAGAATCCCTCTTAGAGAACTCGAGCAGTCTGGGAGCAAATGGTCAGGTTCTCTTGCAGAAAAGCAACTGGTTAAGGGACTGGAGCTGCAAGGGTGGGATGGCATGTCCAGTTCTCACAGGAGTGGAGTGTCACCAGTGGGACTCCAGTGACATCTATGTTCTGCAACATTCATAAAAGTCACCTGAAAAGAGGAATGATGAAAAGTGAGGTGAAAAAATCCTATATTGGTGCTTTCTACACAAAAAATCCCATTCTTTGGTCCTTAGTTTTACAAGGAGACTCCCTGAGACTCACGAGGAGGGGAAGGTCATGTCAGGACCACAAGGTCACCTCAGCCCTGACTGCCCCCTGACCACCCCCAGGGCTTCCCCCCGCTTAACCATGGCCAGGACCCCATGTAAATCCCCTGGGGCTCCCCAACCCTGCCCAGGGCCCCAGGACGCCCATCAGTTCCCCAGGACCATCAGCCCCTGCCCCAGCGATGCTGTAGCAGGACCAGTCTCCTGCTCCCCACAGCCTTGTCCTGCCCAGCCATGGTCACACCAAGCTTGGGCCCATCATGTCCTGGACTTGTCCCATCTCAAGGGAGGTGTCTGATGCCTGTGTCTGGAGTTGCCCTGGTGCTTCCTGGCTGCCCTGCCCCTGGCTGGAGCTCCCACAGTCCTGGTCCCAGGGGCCTGCCAGCCTCTCTGTGACCTGCAGTCTCCCTGTCCACATTAGGGGTCTGTCCCTCTTCATACCCCAATATTCCTTCTAGGGAGGAGAGAGGGATGTAGATACCTTTTGGTTGTATGTATGAAGGTCAGAGGCCCCATGGAAACAAGTGACATTTCCCTACCCTGGCTTATTTGCCCTCAGTCACCCAATCTGCAACACAACACAGCTCAAATCTGTCCTTCGAGCCCAAGAAATTGCCAGGATCCCCCAGGCAGGTCCAGGGTGGGTGCGGCAAGGTCCCCATGGGATTCCTTGCAGCAGGACATGCCCATCAGGCTGCTCTTTGAAGTGGAGGTTAGCAACTGCAGCTGCGTCATCTGCTCCAGCCCTGGCACAGCATGTCAGCTTGCAGCCTTCTTGAAATTGCTCCAAAGTATGTCGGCTGAGCACAGCAGCCCAAATATGTCTGTGAAAGCATCTGCTGGAGTATGCAATGGAGGTGGATGGGTGGAAGGGAATCCTCTGAGCAACAGAGAAGCACAGCTGGGAAGAGAAAATGCTGCTGAAACTTACTGAGCCATCCAAAGGTGATTTCTCTTCAGGTCAGGGAATTGACTCCTCATGCCCATCCTGTTGCAGGGCTCACACCTCAAAGGAGCACAGGCTCTCCACTGTGAAGCTGGCCACTGCCAGGAGGTGTTCATGTAGCCCAGTGAATCCTACCTACCACCCAGTGCTTCCCAAACACCGGTCCAAAGCCCACTGGATCCCAAGGAACCGTGCAGCAGAGTGGGGGCATGCCTATGCGAGACAGCAGGCGTTCCTGGAGGCCATGGTCCCTGCTCACCCACATCAGAAGACCAGCTGGAGCATGTCATGGTTTCTTCTTCATTAAAACCCAAAGCTTGAGGAGGTGTTTGTAGGGGGTAAGACATGGTACTCTCCCAGAAGGTATTGATGGCCCTGGTTTGGGACATGGCTGTGGTGCACGTCTCACCCTCAGTGGTGGTGCTCTTGTGTAGGCATAACCAGAGATCTCTGCATCTGAGAGGCACCTGAGGTGTCCTCTTCTACCCTCAGTCGTTACCTGCCAGCTCTCATTTTAGACCTGGCAGCTGGCTGTGGAAACTTCCAAAATAAAGTCCCAGCAGTTCAGCTGAATCTCTAATGAAGGCTGTTTGGGCTCAATTGCTTAATGTTTCCTTCAACCCCACAAGCTAGCAGGTGACTTACAGAAAGGAGAAGCTTCCTAAGGTATCTCCTGACAGCAGTTTCTTGTGAGGCTGCAAGTAGTGCTTAGACTCCGGTGTCACCTCAGTGCCATAACTGTACAGCAATGTAGAAATGACTTTATAACCATTATTGACCATTTACCAGTCACCATAATTTTGACCTGATCTGGAATCTTTTTGAATGTGGTTATCACAAGCTCCAGATCACTGGACAGGCCTGGCCTGGCCCATTATTTACTTGCAGTACTAAGGGATATGACAAACCTCAGATTTTAATTGTGGTTTAACCTAAATTAAATATTCTTTATTTCAATATCAGCTTTATATACATGGTCAAAGCCTCATGAGGTAAAAAGGGAGAGTGTATTATTGATATGATTAAATTAATATTTAGACATCCATGCCCTGTAAATATTCAAGTGAAGGTATCGTTCCCAATCTGAAATCAGCAGAATTGACCTGTGTTGCATTATACTATCAAGACAATCTTCACGGTGAAAAGATCTAGGAACTCAGCCTAAAGACAGAAGCCATGCCACTTTTAGTCCATTAAAAACTAGTCACGAACGGGTTATTTAGTTCAATAGCAGAGCTTTTTTTTTTTTTTTTTTTAAATCCCTAAACTCTCCCTGGCAGATGGTCTCCTGCTTTTTAGTATCTCTACTGATGGTGAGTCTAAAACCTTCCTTGGCAGCTTGTTCCATGGCTGACCTTTTCTTAAAGCTATAAAGGTTGGTTTGTAGTTAACCTAAATCCTCCCTCCTGCCATTTTGGTTAATTTGTTCCAGACCAGTTATAGCCAATTTCCCTAACCTTATCTCATAGGTCTGCTTTTCCAACCCTTTTCATCATTTTTTGTTATTCTCCTTTGAACTCTGCCAATTTATCTATGTGCCTGAAATGTAATGCAGCCATCCAAATGAAACGTAACTAGTGCCAAATACAGCAGCATAATTATCTTGACTATTCTACAAGTGACGATCCCCTTACCACAAATTTACATGGCTTTTGGCATTTTTTTGGCAGCATTATTTCATGGGCTTATAGTCAGAACATAATTTCCTGTGAATATGGAGCATCTCTGCAGTCTCTCTGTTTAGTCAGGATTTTCCCCTTCTTTTCTACATGAGACTACATTGACAGTAAAACACCTTTCTTAATTTTATAGCCTCACTGCACCTCTGCAATACCAGGTTGAAACAGAAATCCAGGTAAATGTCCTTATTTGCAGTTCTTTGGCCTACAAATCGGACAGACATTGTGATTGATTCAGACTTTTTTTGTGCTTGGCCCTTTCCTATTACTAAATTATTAGAGTCAGGTGCAGAGGCTTCAATCTTCTCTAAATCAACCTGTACTGGAAGCTCACAAAAGATTTCAATGACTCCTTATTTTATTCTCAAAAGTTATCTTGCCTTTACTTGTGATGACTAATTATTTGAGAAGAAGATTCTGAATACCCATGTCTAAAAATAGCTCTTGAAATAAGCCTGAGGACTCTTGCCCCTTCTCAGTGCATTGTGATTTGATGCTCTTTCACAAAGGCCAAACTGATACTATTACTGACATTCAGTAGTAGTTTCCACCATAAATATTCCCACTGAAGTCTTCAAGACTAATGTGACAGGAGGAGGGTGCGTGAAGGGACACAAATACACAAAATAAAGTGGCTTTCTGTACTTAACTAGCGGCTTTTGGCAAAATGATATTACTGTGTTTCTGTAACCATTGTCATTTCTTCTTGGGAGCCAAGTTGACATCTAATATAGTGAATGAGATTAAAAAAACCCCACAAGATGGTGGCAATGATTAATAACAACAATAACTACAGGAAGGGGAAAACAGGCACACCTGCAGAAGACCGGCATCTCTCCCAAACACATTCAGGTAGTTCAGATCACGCACAAAAGCCAGTGACACATTTCTTTGTGTGGCACAGGCAAACCTTTAATCCTCCTCCTAGTGTGGCCAAACTCAGTTGTCGTGGTGGCAGCAAAGTGGCTCCTCTTGTCCGCAGGGACCTTACTGGTCACATCCCTGCTTTGCCCAGGGTTGGTGCAGTCCCACTTTCCCCATTTCTGCAGACATGGAAAATGTGTCTGGTCCCCGCTCAAAATAATGCCCGGGGTACTTGGTCCATCTAGGAGTCCAAAGAAGGCAGTTTCTGAAGCATTACCCATCCCACAGCACTGTGAGCAACACAGTACAAAATTATGGAAATGATGTAATGGCCAAACTTTTTCTTACACTCTGTGCAGAGTCAATACTGTTCCTACTGTTCAAATTAATCACGCGTTTACTGATTTATCCGAAAACAACGCTTGCACTTTCACTTGAACTTCTAAGTCTTCATAACACATTATGTGTTATGTGCTTCTACTCAAAATATTGTGTGGAGGCACACAGTTCTCCTTTCTAGGAACAAATTTTTTTTTTTTATCAGATTATCAGATAATTGCACAAAACCCAGCCCAGTCCTGCATAGACTTGAGGTGGTTGTAGCTTGCAGGGTAATTTGTTAGCTGACGGGAGTGCACATCTGCCTGCCTGCATTGGCAGCTGGCTGACCTGAACAGGCAAGCCTCCTTGCCAAAACACCAGGCAGTCCAAAAACAAGCACCATCGCTAGACCTTTTATGTGATCAGTCACAGGACTGTGCAGTCATCCCACTCCCCTAAAGCACAGAGTGACCCAGGAATTGGGCACAGCTTCTCAGGACCCAGCAGGTGAGGAAGAGGATGAAATGGCACACGGGTGGAGGGTGGTAGCAAAGCGTGGGAGCAGGGATGAGCGAAGGAGGGCCACCAAGATGATCGGGGGGCTGGAACAGCTCTCCTATGAGGACAGGCTGAGAGAGCTGGGGTTGTTCAGCCTGGAGAAGAGAGGGCTCCAAGGAGACCTTATTGTGGCCTTTCAGTACTTAAAATAAGCCTACGAGAAAGATGGGGACAGACTTTTTAGCAGGGCCTGTTGTGATGAGACAAAGGGTTGATGTTTTTAAACAAAAAGAGGGGAGATCCAGGCTAGACACAGAGAAATTTTTTACAATGAGGGTGGTGAAACACTGGCCCAGGTTGCCCAGGGAGGTGGTTGATGCCCCATCCCTGGAGACATTCCAGGCCAGGCTGGACGGGGCTCTGAGCAACCTGATCTAGTTGAAAATGTCCCCCATGGCTGGGGGGGTTGGACTAGATGAGCTTTGAAGGTCCCTTCCAACCCAAACTCTTCTATGATTCTGTGGTTCCATGAAGGTGATTGCTGTAGTGGAAAGGGTGTGGATATGGGAAAGGTGAAGGGGATGTATGTAATGACAGTGCATAAAGGAGGAGGCTTAGAGTGTGGGTAGAGAATTACAGCAGGAAGGGTGGGTGGGTGGAGGGGGAACGGTGGCAGGGAAGGGAGGTGATTGCCTGATGCTGAAGAGCTGGAACATTTCATTTCCCACTCACTCTTGTGCTGATATAATGAATTAAATAGATATTTCCCATTCAGTTACGTAAAACTAAGCAGTGTAGTGTTGTCTTTAGGGGATACCTGGGCAACATCGCAAGCACTGAGGCATTGCAATGTGTTCAAGTTATGCAAGGCAATTGGCAGGCATTTAGTGATCACAGCTGTGCTGTATAAATTCTGTCTTAGAGTTAAAAATAAAAATCTCAGTATTTGGTCAGTCATCCTGTAATTTGCCCTCTGGACTTTCCCCTGACATATGGTACCTACAGTCTCTGGAGAACACCCAAAGCATCTCTTGCATCTAGGCCTTAAAAAGCGAATTGGGAGACATCATATTTGGAGAAATAAAAATCATTGTTCAGAGGCAAAGAGATTTTATTCCACTAGAATTCTTCTGCCATCAATATTCCCCTGATCATAGAGGATTTCTCTTTACAAAGTATAAGTTAAGGCAATCACTTGTTTTTATCTGGTAAATGAAAATGGATAAAATACAATTTGGAAGTAGGTAAACACAGAAGTCATTTTCTACTCAGCATTTGCTCACATCTCAATGGACATTAGACCCGCATTTATTGAAAGATAGGTTATTGCCTGGGACATTGGGATTTTAATAGAATAGAACACAAACTCCCGTTTATTGACATCTGCTGCATAGCAAAAAGATGGATGATTAGCTCCTCTATTCCTGCTCTTTTTCAGTATTGCTGTGCGAATGCACACAAGGCAGAAGTATGCATTACACATCATACTCTATATACCTTTATACAAAGGAAGTAAATGATTGTTTCATAGTTAAAGCACTCTAGATTAATGCAAGCTTTTCTTGGCATCAGAAAGCTACCTACATTTTCTCTGTTCTTACATATGTACGTGACTTAATGCCCATCATCTGAATTAAAAGTCCATTATCTTTATTCTGAGCTGCACATTGAAATTGTAATCCTGCAAGCTTTATAGTCAATCAGACTCATTTAAATAAATAATATTCGATAGTATTTATAGCTTATACCTGCCAAAGCGTCAAGGTCAGGATTAGCAACAAAGAAAAAAGCAGAAGAGGAAAAGTAAAAAGAGCAAAGGAAATCCTGATGGTGGGAAGGGGAATTCTCTTGATCACATTCTTTTTACCCACATAAGAAGAAGACAATGCCTCTCTGAGGAAACAAACACAGAATGATAAACATCCTTTTTTTTCATCTGCACAGCAGCATTCCTTCAGTGCCAACGCACAGTCAGAGCTCTGGCTCAAACGTGCACCAGCGATGTGCAGCTGGTGCTCAGGAGAGCAGGCACAGGAAAACAGCCCTGGGTGCACCAGCACGACTTGCACTTTGTTTCTGCCCTTGAATTTTTTTTGCCCCGTGTACCATGTTGCTGCACAAGGAGCCCTGCAGGATGGAGCCGGGGGCTGGGCTGTAGGATTGCAGCGCAAGTGAGGATGTGCTATATAACGGTGAAATAAAACTCTTGGATCTGCTTCCCAACCGCCAGTACTGAAAGTTATCACCTCAAGATTTATCACTCTGCCTGAGCGTCCCCTGAAACCGAGCCTACCCACAGCCTGCTCTTGCAGGTGGATGCAGCCCACCTGCGGGCACGGGTGGGCAGCTTTGGTGGGATGCGTTGTGTCCCCATACAGTATGGGTTCAGGGGAATCGACTGCTTCATTCGGAAGGGAATTCATCAGAAAACCTTGCAGGCATCACCCAGTGCCCTTTGCAATTCACGTCGCTGCAGAGCAGCAGCCCTTCTCACTCCCTCCCCTGGAAACAGTTGTTAATATGTAGGTGATGGATTTAAGACTTGCAAAACATCGCTGAAAAATATATCTCACAAATATAAACATATATGGCCAAGGAAGACACATTTACACAGAAAGTTGATTTCTCAGCTGCTGTGAGACTTTGAGGGAGTGCCTTAGCTGTTGTGGCATGAACAGGCACGCACTTGTATTGCCTTTTTCTTTGTCCCAGCAACCAGACTTCACTCCCTCTTGGCTTTCCTGCTGCTTCTTGCGGAAACATTCCCAGATGAATAGCTTTTCTGTTGCTACAATACAGATAAGGCTTGATTGGGTTACTGGAGTCAACATTATTATTTTTATTATTTTTAGACAATAGGCTGAGGCCTCTGATGCAAATCAAAAGGTTACTTTTGTTTGTGTCCTTTAAGTTATATTATTCCCTCTTGTGAATCCATTTTCATCTGCTCTGTCAGCAGTGGTATTCTGTAGGTGAGATGATGAGTCAAGGCCAGTTAATTCCTTTTACTTGTCTCTTCTCAGATATAAACTACTGTGTTGATTTCCACTGAAAAACATCTTATCTGTTGGCATTTAGGAACACTTGTCTTAGTGACCCTATCAAGGTAAGTAGTATTATAAAGGTTACTTTCCAGTTTGAAAATTTCTGAAAAAGCAGCAGTCATTTTTGTTTTCTCCTTATAACATCAGTCAAATTAAAACAAACGCAAGACTTGCCAAGCTTATGTAAAGCTGGATCACACTTCAGACTGTATTTTTGTGCATTGTTAAGTTTACTGAAGTCTCAGGGGATGAAACTTGCAAAAGCAAGTACCATTTAAAGTCATTGGCACTTATGCACTTTAATCTCCTGAGTGCTTTTGCAGATCTTTCATAGACTGTGTAAATGTGCTATATTCAACTGCAGCAGTTCCGTGATGGATGAGGTTTCTGCCAAGCAAGAAGGTTTAGCAGTGCCTCTCTTTGTAGTGCATTTCACTGGTATTAACAAGGTCTCACTTAAAGCAAAATAAATCCGACTTAATTTGTACCAGCTTCCAGTTATTAGCCATCCGTTTATGAACATATCTGCAGTGACATCCGACTGTTTTTTGATAAGTCTGTTGAATCAAAAATAAAACCAAACAAATTCTGTCTTGTTATGTATCTGTATCTAGCAGCAGTTGTGTGAGATTTTCTTGCAAGAAGAGTTTTCAGAAAGAACCGGTATTGTGGAACAGGTGTTTTCCTCACTCCCGTTTGAATTAATCTCAGACCCGCTCCATGTCTTGAAAGCTCAGAGCCTGTAATTCCAGGCAGATGCAACCGTATTGCTGAGGTACAGCTTCTACAGACATCTCTCTGGGACTGCAAAATGCGAGATGAATGGCAGGTGTCTGCGTTCATCAGGGGACGAGCGCAGCAGCCTGGAAACCCTCCTGCCTGCGGACGTGCCCCTGTGAGCTCCCGGCTGCTGCCTCTGCCGCGACGGGACGCGTCCTTCTCAGCTTCTGCAGCCACACGGGACACGTCTGCTTGGTCGAGTCCAGCTTTAAAGCTGTGCTCTGGAGAAACACGGCCTTTTCCCGGCTCCGAAATTCCTTTTTCCTGGAGGGCAAACCAAGCTGACCTGATGCCTATTTAGGTCCTTCAGTGGCTGCTGCAAGCTGCCTTCCAACACCGCCTTGACAGTGAACAGCCTCTTTCTCCAGCGAGAAGCTCACCTCAGGTTGGTCCTACAAAAAGAGCTTCTGCCTGAGGCAGAGAGGAGTTTACCCCATTTCCAGATGGAGTTGATCCAATCCATTACTCCGTCATTATTTATATAGCATCTACATTCACTATAGCAGTGCTTATGTTAGAAATGCTTATGTGATACCAGATGTAAATAGTTAATAGACTGGAAAGTCACAGTTAATGGAGACTTGGAAACACGTCTAATAAATCCCTCAACAACAGAGGCCAGGCGTTGGAGGCGGACTACTTGCAAACTAGTTTTCACCAAACTTGGAAAAAATGAGAAATTAGTAAACGATGCTGAAGACATCACTTTTAATGAGGGTATGAGGCTGTTATTATATAAGCCAGGATATTTATGACTTCACTTCATAGCAATTTAGAGATTTTCATTCTACAGTCAAAATCAGTTGGAAATTGTCAGTGAGAAGTCAATAATTTTTACAGAATCATTTTTCTTCTCACCTGAAAAGAAGGAAAAAGAGCTCATTGGTCTCTATTTCTCTGATTAACCAGGACCAAATATTTTAGAGAAATCGGTTTCTCGCCTACAGACAATCAACCAATTTAATTAAGAGAGATTTCTTTCTAAATCCCCTGTTCAGCAGAATAACCATATTATTTTCCTACTTAGTGCAACATGAGAGGCTCTGTGGTCAGCTAAGTTTTAGAAAAGTGTACTGCATGCTAACAGCTGCATTGCTAAAACAAGAAGCAAGTCTCAGTTTCTGGGATTAGAAGTGGGAGGGGGTATTGCCTCTTTTTTTTTTTTTTTTTTTTTCATAAGCATAGTTGCAGAGTCATGTAGAAAGCACTATTTCTCCTGGAAAAAATGAAGAGCCACCTTTTAAAACATTGTTGACATGTTGATGGATGATTGTCTTTGTACTGCAGTAATGGAACAATTTAAGTAGTTGGGATTTTTTCTGTGCACTTTGCCATAACCCTTGTCTTTTGTCTCGGAACTGTTACACTTACTGAAGTCAGAGCAAGGAAAAAAACAGGGATAATACCTTTTCTTAGCAACGGTATTTAACTTCAGACCTTACAAGATTATCTAGTTAAGTTAATTAACTAAACTGGCAGAGTACAGGTTATTTTAAGCTCTCTTCTGTGGACAAACGATCAATTTTAAAATATACTAAATGTGAGATATTTAGATATGAGGTGAGTTTCTGGCCAAAGCATCTAACTGTCGTGTTTAGCTACACATACTGCCTGCGTGGGTACAAATGCCTGTACATTTTACAAATTCTGAAAGACAAAAGCATTTGGATTTGATATTTTACTGCTTACAAAATCTGCATTTCACGTAAGAGCTCTAATAATTCCTCATGCGCAGGTGTTCAGTTCTTTCAAAAGTACGTGCATAACCTTTAAAGGAAATTACTCTTTGGAGAACCCTCCTGAGTGGGTTTTTTCTGCTTTACAAATGAAGCTTCGCTCCAGGTCCAGGGCGAGCTAATGGGAAGTATATTCACCAAGCAGTCGTTTTCTCTAATTGAATTCCTGGAGAGGAATAGCTGGAGGAGCTGGTGGCTGATCTGTTTGCCTTGGCATCTGGCTAAGGAGAACTGAATGACAGAGATCTTTGGTAAGAGAGGTACTGCCTTTCTTGTGTGAAAATAAGGGGCACCATGAAAAACAGGGATCTTTTAAAGATGCATGTTTCCTCTAGCATCCCAGATTTTTTTTTTTTCTGAATTTTCCTATGGCTGTGACATATAAAATTCAGTTATTATAAACTTTTACTTTCTTGTTTAAGATCTTATGTAAGTTCAGTGTAACTGTAATGCATATCTGTATTTCATAATCATTTCTTGAAACTTCTTTTTGTGTGTGAGTGAAGCCTAAGCCTTGAGGGATTTAATATTTAGCATATTTCTGCAATCTGGCAAGGTCGTCTTTCTGCTGATACATTTAAGTTAGGAATTTACACAGCAAATGCCATAACTATTAAATGCAAGGGAAAGTTAGAATTTTGAAAAATTAAGACACTTGAAAATAGAACCTGACCTTCTCCAATACAGGATTCCTGATGCCCTCCCCAACATATATACATGCTTTACTTAATATTTCAGTTCACACATACATGGTACAAACAAACATAAACCAATCAGAAGTTTCTCCATTTTGCACTTGTCTACAGTTTTCAAAGTCACCTTTTTCCTTCCTTCAGAAAATGTAGTTCAAATAGTGAATAAAAATTTTATTCTCAGGAATCAGAGTGCGAATTCAACTATTTGAGAACAAATGTGTGGCAGTGAATTAAATAACTTTGCATTTTTTTTTTTGAGAAGTGTAGCTCTTATGAACAAGTAATCTGTCATCTCTTGTTTGTTGCAATTTAACTTTCAGCTAATATATTATGTCAAACTTCAGCACGTACAGGAAGAGATTGCTCTAATTTTAAGATTTTCATAGTTTTTAGTATTAAAAAAGCAGCATTCACCCATCTGCATGTTAGCTATCTTTAAGAGGCTTAAGAATTACAATTTAGCAAATGTAAACTGATACAAAAAAGACATTTGTTAGATCTGCAGAACATATTAAGTTTCTTTGTGCTTTCCTGTGTGGAGCTGAGTACCCTGTGCCACAAAAATTTCCAGTTGTCAAGGCTGACATGAATAATCTGCTGGCAGAGAGGGAAATGTGACGGAAACCTCCTGTCATATAGGCTTTTAATGTCTAAGTGAGAGCGTGCTTTGTTGTTTCTCCAGTGTATGAGCTAAATGAGCACCCACTAACCCCCTTTCTTTATTACTTTGAAGGCAGAGTGGTTTCTTCCAAAGTTAACTTTAGCGTTAGCAGCTGTACATCATGATATGTTGTCAAACTACAGGCAGTTTTATGGTAGTATACTGATTATATTTACGAACACTGCTAACAATTCACTTCAGACTTGAAGATGTTTATGCAGACCTTTTCCCCTTTCAACTAATTGTATACCAAGAGACAAATTTTAGGAACATTTTGGTAGTGTTTTAGCTTGGGTCATCAGAAAAAACAAGCTCCACTCTTTTCAACAAGTCTTTGCTTACTTCCTCAGCTGAAAAGGGAGCTGATATATTGCTGATAATGCATGAAATACACTTGCTATCAAGGCCCGTCTTTCTACGGTGTGAAAGTCTTGGAAAACAACCTTTTGTTGTTGTCTAATTGCTGATCAGAGCAAGCATGGACTATACCACGCTGTATTTTTATGCTACAGCAGTCATGTTGCCTTCTGTATTCCCACATTTCTAAACAAAAATGGTTTTAAAATTGTTGTTCTCACAGGCTATGCCAGATCTATATTGATGAACTGCTCTCCAGGCTGCCTTGCAATTAGCACCTATGGTTCAGTCCATGCCAAGGAGCGGGAAATGGCTTCTCCTGAACCTGTACTAAATCTCATGGCTGTTCTCTGCTCTGCCATGCAAAATCGTCTACATGTCATTGCAGAAAATGCGTTGCATTTTCTTCTTTTTGGAGGTGCAGTTTTCCTTATTGATGTATCATTACTATTGCAGTTACTGTTGTAATCACAGTGCATGAAAGGATGTAGCTTGACCAGCTGACATAAATAAAACCCATTCTCAAAATTAGGCCGTGGTCATGCTGACTATTCTGCTTCCTTTGTGTGTCTGACTAACAAATGTCTCCAGATGCTTTGCCACATACAGCTAGTAAGTATTGCCTGAAAAAAAAATCATGGAATAAACTGATCATCAAACACTAAGCTACAGTAAAATACCAGAGCAACCCTAGCCTAGCTTACCAGGATAAAACAAGCAGGTGTTTAAGAAACCTGTAATCTTCTGGAACAGGATTAAAATTTTTGCTCTTTGCGGTTGCAGTTCTTGTGATGGCTGAAGGCACATTTATATAAATGACACGGAAAACTGAAGACCCTTTGGTAGTAAAGTGCACATGTGCAAACTTCTTGTGATAACATCTTGGTATTTGATCTCAAGAAATGACATAATTTGAGGGAAATGAAGCAGCATGTGGCAGCCAACTCAGCCACTCAGGAGTTGGTGGCAAATGGGGGAAGCTCTCACCATCGCTCCCTGGATAGTCCCAACTCTCTGCCCCTTTCTGACTGGTCTTCAAGTCCTCCATCATCCACAGGCTCAGCAGTAGGGCACAGCAGAGGTCCCAGCAGCTTGGTCTTTGAGGTGGTGGAGCCTGGGTAGCAGTTTGCAAAGCTCTGGGCTGGACCTTTGCTGAGGAGCCCACTAGAAGGATGACACCATGGATGAAAGCCCAGGTCTTGGCATATAGTATAGGCTGAACCATCGCAGCAGGAATTTCATGGTTGATTTGCTCTTCTCCTTGGTACATGTGTGCTTCATTAAAGTGAGATAGGTGTAGTCAGTCCATACAGTGCTTCTGGAAACAAATAAACAAACAAACCAGATTTTAAGTGTCTTTTTTTAAAAATTTTAATTTTTCTTTTGAGGAACTTCTATTGACTAGAAATGTTTTCTCACTTTGGACAATTTTTTCTTTTGTCAAATGTGTCACCCACATGCAAAGAGAACCATAAACCCCACACCTGCTCCCTCCCACTGGAGGATTTATTGTTAGTGGCAAACTTACTCCCTGTTCATCTGGAATCAAACCTGGGGCAGGAAATCTGCTTCAACCAGGGCAGAAAGCACCTCACTTCCTTCATTACCCCTAATGTGGGGCTCCAATACACAATTGCTGAGGGACCATACAGTTCACCTATTGAAATAATTCCGTTTTGAGGTTTTATCCTACTACAATACTTCTTCAGTCCTAATACTTGAAGCAATCCACGTTCCTGAAAGAGAAAAAAAGAAGAAAGACAATTTAACACAAAATGACAGCAATTCATCACAGTTTGAACTTCCAGAAATGCAAGATTTTTCTTTTTTCCACCTCTTCTCTCCCCTCATCAGACCTCATCTCAGCTCAGCTTTTGGCACAATTTTGTCCTGCCAGTGCAGCTCCCCCATCACTTCTGTTCCTGCTGCCAGCTCTGCGCTGTCCCTTTCCTTCCTGTGCAGTCACTCGATAAAGTCACAGTGTTAATGGCCAAGTGAAATCATATTTCTCGCTATGATAGATCATTTCTAGAAGAACCACTTTCAATCAATCAGTACCAAATAGCATTCTGTGGGGAGGGCTGCTGGGCGCTCAGCACTTCTGAAAGTGTGACCACTTATGTTCCTGCTTGTCTGTGGCTCTAGGAAACCAGCTTCGGGCCACGGTTAAAATCATACTTGAGCTGTATTTTATATATGCAGCTCCAGGTACTTAAAGGCATTTTCGCTTCCAGAGGTGATGGAAAGAGTAGGATGAAATGAGAAAACATAGGTAACTCTTCTGAATTTCACCAGAAATCCCAACAGAGGCTGTCTCACTCCCCTACAGTCCCTGTTTTGCATGAGCTGTTTGTTAAAGGATGACCAGAGGCAAAAACTTTTAATCACAATCCACACCAGCTGCTTTTCAGTCAGCAAACTTCTATCACTTCGGTGAGTAACCCAAGAGGGAGAGATGCTGCATCCCATTTGTCAAGCTGCTCCTTCCATCAGCTTATTCAAAGCAAGTTTTCTTTTATGTCCATCCCCCATTTTACCTTCCTTTGTTCTGCTTCCTACCTTTAACCCTCTCTTGGAGAGCAAGATACTTTATGACCATGGTTAAGGTTCTCAAAACTCCGTCAGAAAGGCAAGTGATGGTGTCTGATGAGAAGCAGCAATCAGCCTTCAGCCATCAGACGCCCTTCTGTTCGCATGAGCAGGAAACTTTTCACAATTCAAGTTTGTTTATTGCCTGAGCTAGCTAAAGGCCATGAAATGCTAATGTTAACGCTCCGAGCACATTACTGCCTCTTTAATTTATTTCAGCTAACTTCTGTTGATGGCATTTGGGTAAGCTAAACTGCCAGTTGATCTGAATTTGTTGCGCAGTTTGATGTAAAAACCATGCTGGAAATAGATCTGTATTCAGAGGCATCTAATTAGGAAAACATCATGATAGTCAATGCAAATGTTTTCCAAAGCACTGCATCTGTGCACCATGCATCAATTGCATTCTGAGATTGCAATATCCATTTTCCAAGTCATAAAAGCCATCTAAGGAGAAAAACATGCACTTTCAGCCTGCCTTTGTGAAAGAGAGAAAGAAAAAGAAAGAAAGAAAGAAGGAAAGAAAGAAGGAAAGAAAGAAGGAAAGAAAGAAGGAAAGAAAGAAGGAAAGAAGGAAAGAAAGAAGGAAAGAAAGAAAGAAGGAAAGAAAGAAAGAAAGAAAGAAAGAAAGAAAGAAAGAAAGAAAGAAAGAAAGAAAGAAAGAAAGAAAGAAAGAAAGAAAGAAAGAAAGAAAGAAAGAAAGAGAAGGCCAGCCTCAGATTTTGGTGCTTAAACCTCTGTGTGTAAATTTCCTCAGGGAAATAAAATAAGAAGGAAATAAGAAGGAAAATTTGCAGGGCAGGATACAACAGAAATCTGTGCAATGTTTATTTGCTGCGTACAAACACTGATATGCAAGATATCAGCCCGAATGTCATTTTTGCAGGCCCAAATTCCATGAATTACTCTGAGCATGCTGACCTGTGGCCCCCTTGTTCTTCTCTTAACAAATGTTTATGTATTAAAGTACACATACACATGTGTGAATATACACATGTATGTACATACCTCAAAACAGTTCTGCTCCTTCCTGAGCAGTATGCAGAAATCAAGGGCTTGGGGTTCAGTTTTTAGAGAAAGCATAAATAAAGCTGAAGGTGGATCAGATTCTTTATCAGTTGTGTTAAGCACAGCCTTTCTCACAAAGCCTTGATGTATCCATTTTTTTTTCCTTCTTTGTCTTTGCTGTGGAGAAAACTGAGGGCATTTGCTTCACTCAGAGTGCTTCCAGATGTGAGATCAGCTTCTTTGTGATCTGATCTCTTAGACCTGTTGCAAGTTACACATAGCATAAGCTAAGCATGTTAGTGGTTTGAGGAAGAGCCTCTCCTATATACAGTTACAAAGTCCATTGTATGCTTCTCCTTCACTGTCTTCCTGCACCTTGTTACTGAATGGAATAAATTTTCTACAAAAGATGAAAAAAATTATCAGGAGCATCATTAGCCATTAATGCCTTATTGGAAAATAAAGCAAACAAAACCAAAACCAGAACCAAAACCAGAACCAAAACACTTACTGGAGTTTTTCTTATGTATGCTAAAATTGATAGCTACTGACATACAATAAAAATTGGCCAAATTATTTCGAACTGAAGTACCAGATTTTGGACAAAATATCAATAGCAAAAAAATACATATTTCAGTAACTGGGCTAAAATACAAGTATTATTATTCTTACACATATAATATTGTTTCTTGGTGAGGTTTTGTGGAGTTTTTCGTTAAATCATCTTAAATACTTTGAAAGCATTAGAAGTACTGTAGAGTCTTTTTCCTGTGCTTCTAAAGTGTTATAAAAATCCTTAAGGATCTGCGCAAGCTCTCTTAAAAAAAAAAAAGATCTTGCTCTAGTGACTAAACCTGACTAAAAATAACTAGTCCATCAAGCTCAGAAGAACAAGCAATTTTGTTGAAGTTCATCTGGGGATTTGATTATTCTTTTGAAAATGATAAAGAGTGGCAATCCTGAAAATCCAGGCAGAAAAACAGATTGATCTCCCAGGTCTGTTTACTTTCTCTCCTTCAAGACAACAGGTACTGCCTCTTTTCTTAGAGCAAGTATATAATTTCTGGCCTCTCACGTCTGTAGAAAACTGCTTTTCAGAAAGAACGTATTCAAAAAGTTACCACAGTTCTATTTGTAGAACAAATGGGTCTTTAATGGTTCACAGTCTTATTGGAATATTCATGCTAACGTGCATTTTTTTCCATTTAGGAAATTATTTTGTGGTAACCAAGCCCTGTGATTGGCTGCAAAATGCAGTTCTTTTAGGAAACTAGTTTACACTGATTCTTGATGAGATTGAGGAAACTACCGTGTTCATTAGGGAAATTGAAAACACTGCATATTTTAATCTACCTGTCCTAGCCCTGGCATATACAGCACACCATTTACAGCTGTGTGGTTTTCCAAGGATCTTCCTACTTATAAATGTTCAAAATCATGACTGGCCACCATTCTTTAGAAATGAACAAACAAACAAAACAGTCACTGCAGATCCCACTACTTAATGCTGTACAAAATACAGGGAATAAAAGGAATGAAAATGTAGAATTTAAACAGGTATTTGGTCTTCTCACTTGCTGACATGAAGTGTCATAATTCATACAAACTCGGCACCTATTTCATGACTAGAAGTACTGAAGTCAACAGTTTGCATGAAAGAAGGATGTCCTCACTGATATCCTTGGTTACAGACGAGCGTGCACATGCCCACCAAACATCTCATTTTACCACCTCCTGAAGTTATTTTAATATAAATTTACTAGTAATTTAATGTTGCCAAATTCTGCAATTACAGAGGACAGCCCAGTGGCAACACTGACTGTGACAGTTTTCTGCAGATATTTTTTGGACTGTCCCACTGGAAATTAAGAGAAAATAAAAAAGCTTAACAAATGTTTGTGGTAACAGTTTTTGGTACAGCCCTTCGAATCTTTAATCAGATATGGACTGATGATGGCTCTTTCTATATTTTACTTTTTTCCTAAAAGTACCAATAACACAAAACATATTCACTTTTAAAAATTTTATCCATTAAACAGTTGAGTTATAAACAGATTTTTTTTCTCCAACTACTTCTTTTAGAGATACCTATTGTTTGCTATAATATATTAAAGAACACAAGAAGGAATCCTGGAGTATTTCTACATCATCCATGTAACAAAGCACTTAAGAGTGTGTGCTACCCGTACATGTTTACGGGAGATCCATTACAAAAAGTACTGGCCATGCTGAATTAATGGGAGCTTTGCCTTGGAGACTGAACTTCACAGCCTGGGCTTTAGGCATACCCTCGTTTTGCTTGGTGATCTGGGACTCGTGGTTGCTAAAACTAGAAGTTAAAAGCCTTGCTGACAAAGCTAATGAGGCTGTGAGAAATTGAATTACACAGCATTGCACAGAGGAACGATTGGAGAGAATAAAAATTCTGCTGGAAGAACTGAGAAAAACTGGTGCAATGTTTGCGGGACTGGTTTGTTAACTTCTGCTGTCTTTCTTTGTTGCCTTCTCATATTTTCATCTGTTGTCTTTTTAGCTTGCAACATAAATAAAACGCTGTATTCTGTGTGTTTCCCTTAGTCTGTAATGAAACGATTGATGAATACTCAAAATCCCTGGGCTGTTGAACTTATTTATCCTGAAACGCATGAATAGCGTGCTTGATGTTCTCCAGCTGCTGTGTAGCAGCCCAAGTGAACCCCACCACGCACATTATTGCTCAGTCAGCTCTTAAGACAGATGGTGAAACATGGTTCATTGAAATACTGACCAGGGCAGAAGAGGGGCAAAGGACTCCTGACCCTGGAGCGCAGAGATGACCTATGGTGGTTGGCTATGCACACATATCTATGTGGTCCCTTATGTACATTTTTACCTTATTTTTAGAACACATACATGGTCCCAAATAGAAACCTTTATGCCCCACAGACGTTGGTATATCAGAGGGCTGTCAGAGCACATTTTTCTTTATTGAGCCACTTAAAACTAAAACATTGCAATGGTTTTTTTGCACCAGGAACTCCCATTTAACTGTTATTTTCCTTCTCCAGGGTTCATTTTGCTTTGTGTTAGGTTTGCTCCAGCAGCTATTTCTGCTGACAAACTCACATTTTTGTCCTCTACTAGGACACTTAGGGAAGTCAATAAGATTTGGGAAACCACTTTGGCCTGTCTGTACTTAAGCCAGATCACGGTGATGCTAAATGAACTCCCGTTAATAATTCATTGCAGCAGAATCTGGTTTACTTTTAGCTAGCTCTTACAGAAGAAAAAAGACATTTGGCTTCTCAGCTTCATCTCACAGGGGTGATGGATTGCTCCCAGGCTGCTGTCCAGATGGCCCTCCAAACCGGGCTGCTGGAGAAAATCCTCCATATCCTCCCTCCCCTTTTCCTCCTGACACCCAGAGTACAGCACCTCCATGCCTTGTGCCAGCAGCCCTGATACAGGAGGTGATAAATCAAAAAGGCAATTACCTGTGTATCTTCCCATTATAAAGAAGAAAGGGAAGCCTTTCACCTGCTGATGGACAGATTTAATTAAGCCTTCTCCCCTCAATCAGCACGCACAGCAGCAGGCCTCAAGCCCCCATGTACTCACCAAAGAGAGGAGCTGTGTTACGCATTGCGGCGTTTGGGATCATGATAGGACAAAAAATCCAAACACAAACCAGAAAAATAACAGTAGTTTTCCACGGTTAGGAAACAGGGGCTGTTTTTTTGCCTTGGCTGAATGATGTGTCCATGAGAAAACTCTGAGAAAGCAGCGGTTTGTGTTCAGCTAACACCAGCCTTGTTGCAGCTGTGGTGGGCTAAGGCTACGAGGTGAAGCAAGGTTTGCAGGGAAGGATGCACCTATTTGTTAGAGTAGCTGGTATAAAAAAGGGAAGAAAGACAAGTTTGTGGTACGTAAGCCATGTAAATAACCTGAAAAAGAACCCATCGGCCTGAAACCATGTCTGGTTTTCCTGCCTTTGGTCTCACAAAAGTTACTCCCCGTATGCTTTACCTCAACTATATTTATGTATAAAGCAATATATTACCTAATACCTGCATTTGAATCGAAGACATGGTGGTTATATTACAAGCATATGTTAATTTAAGTGTGTGTACATACATAGGTGCCTGTAACTTAAACAGTGTGTGCCATACATAGAGATGAGAAACCATGTACGTATCTGTAGGTAGATCCCCACCCTCCCACGTGCCCCCTCCAAAAAGAAAATAGGAAAAAAAGAAAAAAAAAAAAAAAGGAGAGACCAGTTTTATTAGTAGTGCAGATCCATATAATGTCATCAGCTGGAAAAGGAGTGGTATTCAATTTTAGTAGCTGGGGATGTGGTTGTGGCCAGTAGCATGGGACTCGGGGAAGGGACATGGGGACATAGCAGTGTAGGGATCTCTTTCCCCAGGAGATGCTTGGTGAAAGCCTTCTTGAAGAAGCTATGGCATCTTTGGAAGTTAACTTTAGGACAGACAAGCTCTGAACAGTCCCCCAAAAGTGTAATGATAATTAAAAAAGGTTTCATAAAACATGGAAATTAGTGTCAATTAGGATTAGTCTCATGGGGTATTCTTGTGTGATATATGATCAAATAGCTTCAAAAGCTGTACCTAACACCCTCATTTTTATAGTCATACTACTCTTCTACTTGTCAGTCAGGAGCTGCTTTTTGCCATCTGACAGATGTTGTCTGGGTTGACCGAGGTCAAATTCAGCATTCAGAAGTGCTTATGATCAGCCACATGTAGACTACCCAGGTCTCAGAGGCAGCCAATAAGAGGAAACAAAGGACCTCAGTAAGCAGTTATTTGTATTACACTTTGGCTTAAATTTGTCAGCTGAACCACCACCAGCAAGAAAAGAGAAATGGAAATGTCAGAAAAGATCATAACCTTTAAAATGTATGTGTATTTAAATAAAAAAAATATGCCCCCAACCCAGCACAGAACCATGTGCATGTACCAGCCTGCAGCAGCGTTTTCAGTCTCCAATGACTTCACCATTGCAGCCCGCGGTCCTGCTGCTCTGTCGTGGTACCTGACCTTGGGAGCACATCAGTCACTGCTCCTGGAGAGTCCCCAGAAGGGACATTATAACTATTTGGGATTGTGATAGGACAAACAACTCAAACACAACCCAGAGAAATAACAGCGGGTCCCACCAGGAGCAGGTTTGCATCACTGTCCTCACTACCATTTCAGGAGCATGACAGATGGCAAAACCTGTTACAATCTTGTCAGCTAACAGCATGGCCATTTTTTAATGATAGAAGTGTACCATAAATCCAGTTTTCATTTGCAACTGGAAAGTGTTTTGTATGCACGTGTCAAAGAAATATCTTTGTTTGTCCTTCGAATCTTATTTTAAGGGGATTGCTCAACTGTTTGAAGAATTAAGATCATATCTGACGTCTTCTGATGTGTACAATACTCTTTGTGAAAATCCTGGGATATTTTCTATATATATGAAAATATTATTTTGAGAATGAAGACTGTTGGAATAGAAGTGTCTTAGAGTAAAAAAGAACTAGTGACGTTCTGGACATATTCAGACAGCATAAGAAATTACCTGCATAAGGAAAATAATGTCTGTGGAAATCATCTAGTAAACACTGTATTAGGAAATGGGGGGATAAATGCAAACTTTTGCTAAAAGTATAGGAAAATTTTTTTTTTTCTAAATCAGTCAACTTTTTGACTTTTTCTCCAGAGTAACATACTTTGCTATAAGTATTTTATTTATTTATTTATTAAACAAATGTATATATATATTGATTCAGCTGATATTTTCAAGCACTCTGGGGAATGTTGAGATGTGATTGACATCCTTTTTTTTTTTTTTTTTTTTTTTTAAATTTTTAAATTGACACTTCTTCAGATAGAATATATTTAGGTTTGGACCCAAGAGTACTCTGCTGGTTGAAAACATCAGCTATAAAAGTTATCTGAAAGTCATTAAAACACCAGAGATGCTCTTTTCCAACAAGGTCATTGGTTATAAAAACATCAGAAAGTTTCTGCACACTATAAGCACATAAAAAAAATAACTAGGTTGCAAAGCCAACCATCTGAAGTTGCCCGAATTAGATACCCCTGCAGTACTAATGGTACTTGCTCCTCTGTGATGAAATGTGTTATGACACAGGTTTTGACTTCAAAGCCCATATGATCCCCACCCCCCAACCCAGTCCTATTTCTATGAATGGGAAATTACTCCTTAATTTCTTTTATGCTACCTGTATTTTATTTTGAATTCACTGTTTGGAGGCTGAACTGAACATAAAATTATTAATTGGCTCCCTGGAGATTTCGTGATTCTAATTTCATTTCATGAATGATGTTGCCAGCATCCAAGTGCTCCACGAACATTTCTGAGTTTGCACGAGGTCATGGTGAGATGAAGTAGCAACTACCTGCACCCTTTTCCACAATGAACTGAGGTATAGGGAGATGGGGGCCAAACTTTCACCTGATTTTTGGGAACTCACGTTGTGACCGTATTTGGAAAATATTTATAGCATTATATATATGCAAAGCTGAGGTGAAACTTGGTAGGTTGGTGGATAGAAGCACATGTTAAGCCTAAAGCCGGAAGTTTCTTCATGACCCCCAGCAAGGTGTGCAACCAAAGAACCAGGGAAAAGGGATTTCTTTTTCAAAGGCTGAAGTATTTGACTCCTTCCCAGGGGTCAGGAGAGAAAAACTTCAGTGCTTTGCTATTGAATACGAAGAGGAAATCAGGTCCTTACAGCTGAGGCACTCCGGGTGCAATTCTGCTCCCACAGGAAATTCTGGTTTGAAATCACAGAGTAATTTATTCCAAAGGAGACCTCAGGGATTATCCCTCCTCTGCTGAGAGCAGGGCCAGCGTAGCTCAAGTGACTCAGGGCTTGTCTGCTCAAATTCAGAGTACCTCCAAGGATGGAAACACCACAGTTTCTCTGGGCAACCTGCCACCAAGCTTGGTTGAGCAGAATCAAACCCTGTGCAAAATCAAATGAAGGCTCAAGTCTTGTGTCTGCAGAATGACCTTGAAGAAAGCAACTGATCCCTGCAGCCTTCCCTTCCTGATAGGTATGACAGGGGCAGATAAGGCAGTCGAGCTTCTGACTCATTCAGTTGCGCTCCTCATAACTACTGTAGAAGTGCCAACAAAAGACCATACCAGAAGCTTTCCCCTCGTGAGATATACAGCTCCTGATATACCTCCAACTAGAAATGGTGCTGTACCCTGTTCAGAGGGGAGAGTCCTATCTTCTCAGTGTGAATAAGGTTAAATGAAAAGCTCAGAGACAGCCAGCCTCAAATTCTGCCATCTTTGAGGCGACATCATGTCACTGTCAGAGCCACAATAATATTTGACAATACAACTGTTATTAAATGCTGAAGTTTTTGATTTTTATTAAAACTGCAAAAGGTAGAAACTGTACTGTAAAGCATCACTTTGACTCAGACATCAGCTGTGCATAACTTTGTCTACATGGCAAGCCTTGGAGAATTTAAAGTTATGGCAAATTTTGCCAAGGTTTTAGCTCTTGGTCTCTGTCATTTTTTTATCCAAGTGGACCACTCCTAAACTGCTACTGAAGACTTTCGAACTTAGTGACCATAGAAATAAGGAAGATTTTTTCTGTGCGTTTTACTGGGACTATGCAGACTTTGGAGATTAGTTTCTGTTACTGAACCATTCCAGAAACAAGTCAATATATTGCTAGGTAAATGGGTAAGACTTGCTCTTTTCTCATGTGGTCCAAGCTAATGTTTTTGGCTTCTTTACTGAGCTCTAAAGACTGTTTCAGAGCTCAGGTGCTGGAAATTGTTTCCCATACAGGTAACATGCTATTCTCCTTCAGCACCTGTGCTTTTTGTTAGTGTGTTTGGAAGTTGCTCCAGGGGTTGGGATATGCCCTGGATTGAGCTCTCTGATAAGTTAAAACATGTCAGCACCAGCTGAATGCTCTGCTGGTTCAGCTGCCTGGTCTGTTCAGCAATCGTGAATTTGCAGGGCAAAATTTCAAGCCTTCTTCAGGCCCAGCACACGCAGCTAAAGAACTTCTGCATGGCAACCCTCACTGAAGCGCTAGGCAAGTTGTTTTCACCCTGGGCTCAGTAGTGGCTAATTTCATCAAGCCTGCTGAGCCCCAGTCCTTGTTCAGCCTTGTCCTGACTGCTCTGTTTTTCAGACAGCACTGTAAAGAGAAAACATCAATGTGATAATCATTGGATGTGGCTAAAACTGCTTTCCATTCTTCAGATAATGTGAGTGATGGAAATGCTTTCATTTCCCTCCCAAGGCAGAGGAGAGAAATGTGTAGCTTCAGAATGGAAATTCTGAAAGTTGTCATTATTTTATAAGGAAAAAAAAAGAAATCCAAATGTTTCCTTTCTGTTTCCAGCTTGCTGTGGCTGTAGAGGGTGGCTTGGGCTGCTTCCAGGAAACTGAAGGAAGCTGCCAAGGTCATCCAAAGTGTGGGGCTCTGCGCTGGTGTTGGGAACAGACTCTCAAAGCTCCCACCTAGAAGCTGAATCCTCACAAAACTCTACTAGACCCTGAATCCAGGAGGAAGAGACTACCAACAGGTGGATGCCATGGGATGTCAAGGCCTGTTAGTATATGGTTTGTTGGCCTCACAGCCTCAGACTCAGGTAACTCTCGTTTATCTAGGGACAACTGATTGAACTGGCAGGAGACCAGGCTGGTTTTATGCTGGATGTTACTGGAAGTGAGAGACTGTCATGAAAATTTTGGGTCCATCGAGAGGTCTTTTCCAGTGAGAACCCTAATCGTAAGGCTACGCTGAAACAAATCTATTGAATAATAATAATAATTAATAGCAGTAGTCTTTTGGACAAATTTATTCTTCTTGACATTGTCAGCTTTGGCATAAAGCTTTCTACGTGCTCCTGAGGAAGCAAACACCGAGCGTTGCCATGTCTGCTCTGGGTGCCTATGCAAATGGATGTGGTTTTGCTGTGCTGTTAGGAGGGGATGGGATGGCACTGAATACATCTCCCGGGGACCTCCTCTGTGGATGAGTGCCTGGAAAGTGGTTCGCAGCTGCAAAAGAGGATCGTGGACTTTCTGTACTTTTAAGGTTGATGCAGAGCACTTTCTAGCACTCGGACTTCATCCAATCTTTTTTTTTTTTTTCTCTTCTAGTCCTAGTTGGTGTATATGACACCCTTCAACTTGACCTCAGCATCTGCCCCTAAAAGTCTCTGACTTGTATTCTTGTGCTGAATGGATTAAGATCAGATTCTTGATGTGAGGAGCAAAGAATAAAGTCTGAGGTTATAAAAATTACCAGGAGCCATTGTCTCCTGGATAGGACAGTATTTGCTAATGGACCATAAATAGTTAACACCTGCCTGTGCGTCTGTGCACAGCTAAGACAGACACTTGAGAGTGATGTGACTGGAAGTGACTGATTGCTGTGGTCTCCTGGTGCTGTAGCATCTTTCCCCACCCCCTTCCACCAAGTGCAATGCAAGGTTAGTGAAAAGGTTGTGGTGATATCTTTCACGTTGATCTCGACATTCTCTGTGCAGATGACGAAAGGTGAGTATGCTTGTGGGTGCCTGCATGTGTGTCTACATGCTGTAATCACAGATAATCTACTCACAGCACAGGTGGCAGCTGGCTCTGTAATGCCAGATTGACCAGAAATAACCTGCAATCCCACCTGTTCCCAGTACACCAACCCCCTCTCTTTGGCCTTGCAAACGAGGTGCAGCTACTCCTGGCCCATATCAGTGAAGAACAGCCTAAGTCCCAGACATGCCCTGCAAGATGCAAGCCACCCACCTGAGCAAATGGACAATCAGGCGGTCATATCTACTCTTTTTTAGCTGCAAAATCCCAAGTATTCCTCAAAAAAAGTCTACCCTGAAAGCAGCTTCACCCTCTCTCTTGAGTTTGTCTCAGCTCTCTTTGAAATGACAGGAAAACTGCAGAGGTATTTTTAACATCAGCTCATCAGTTGTGTTGCCTATTGCTTTGGTTCATGGCTCCTCCACCTGAGGTGATTCTGCTTATAAATACTCTAAAGGGTTCACTTTCAAGGATGATGATTTAATTAGAAGTGCAAAGAGCTATGGACCAACATGTCAGAGACTAATGAATGAGCTTTTGTGGTTGGTGGAGAGCAGCTTGCCAAGGTATCCATTCATTTCCGTACATGTAAGATGAAATGCAGCTGAAGCTGTTGCCATTTTAAAAGAAAATCTTATTAGATTCCAGGCAAGAATAGCAGAATAAAATAGATGGGTTTTGGTTCTTAATCTGTTTGTAGGTAAGTTCAGGTATGATTGTGTAGTCTGCCATCAACTTTAATTAAGCTTTCCCTTTGCTCCTGACCTTGGAGCTAAATATAATTTGTCCTATAGGAAAGACAGGTGGTATGAGCTCAGTGTTTTAAAGTTCAGATTGATTTAGGTTACATTCAATTTAAATTTCCTTATGGAAGTATATAATCTTACTATTACTAATGTTGAAGTAATTACACAGAGGTGCAGATGCTGGTACAGAGCAGAGCCCTACAGCTCTCCAATGCATTTCTTCATGAGCAGAAGTATCCCTGCCTCACACTTTTGGGATAATGTTATTTAAATCCAACATATTCCCAATGAGCTCCCATTTTCCTGTGAGTCCCTGGCTGCCCAGACAGATAGGAGATGACAATCAGACATCAGGCACCGGCCTGCTGTGTGCAAAGACAAGGATGGGCTCCAGCAGACCTGTCTCCACCTGGGAACAGAGGTGAGATCCTTAATGCTACCAGCCTGTTTATCCTGTCCAGTGTAACAGGAGCTCTCTTCTTAGGATGGGGGCGATGTGAGCCCCCTGGGAGGGCTGGGAGCTGCAGCCTTTGGCCAGGCAGGCACCAAGGGCAGGATGGCTGTTTGTTTTGAAGCCTCTGGACTGAGCCTCATCCATCAGAGCTGAGCTCTCCATCCTTGAGTCTCTGAGATGTTTGGGAATGGTGTGCACTAGGACCTGCCTTGGACACAGGGGAGCCCCTGGTTCCACTTTTCTGGCTTTATAGGAGCAGGGTGGTGGCCACCCCAGGAAGCAGCATATGCTGCAGGGGTGCGAGAACTCAGTGTGGGGCAGCAGAGGTGGTTGGGGCAATGTGGGAACCACAGCATGAGAGAAGGTGAGAGATGCTGGAGATGCTACCAGCAGAGATGAAGAGAAGAGGAAGATGTTCCCTGGGACCCAGAGGCAGCTGCCTCGAGCTTCTGCAACCTCAAAAGCCTCTGAAAATCACAGGCAGGCCAGGACAAAAAGACGTAGCCTGCAAAGGGGTGGGAGGAGAGGGGATTTTCATGCTCTCTGTGAACCTCATGTGCTTTCTTTAGGGAAAAGCTGCAGGATAATCAATAGCCAGGCTCTAGCTGGTGGAAGATCTATCACAATGCATGTTTCAATATGTGCTTGTTATTTCCAAGCCCTTGGTTGCAATGTTCCCTTCCCTCCCCATGCCTACCTGGGCCTCCATTATAATAAAACTAGCACTGAAACCCCTGCTTTCTCTAGCAGACTGTTGAATCAGGCTAATTTTGTTATCCCATCCAGACTGGAACAGTTAAAAAAGCATGTTGGAAAAACTTTAGGTGCAAAGAGGTAGCTTAACTCGAGCAATATTCCAAAATCATATTACTGTATGTTACAGTTTTGATGAAAAGTTTCCTTAGTGAGTGCATTTCTCAAGGTTTTTCACCTTGTTTTTGCATTGTGTTGTGGATTTCTCTACTATCTTATGGTTACATGATGTCCTTTTATGAAATGCCTGTCTTACTTGCTTTCAATTAAATAAAAGAGTCCAAAGGTTTGAACTGGGTCAGGGTGAGGTGGGGTGTTTTATGCTTTCTGACAAACTCAGAGAATGAAAACTTGGCAGTTTCAATGTAAAACCAGTAACATTCACAATTTATCTCAAAGCTTTTTGTTTGTTTGTTTCAGTAATCTGAGAAATTGGTTTTGGCATTACTCTTCCATGGGCAAGGCCAAGATCGGTTTCTTTCACACTTGGTCCCAGACATTTTGAGATCTTATATGTGTATGTATTTCCCATTAAAAACAAAGAAACAAAGAAAAACCAAACCACAAACCCAAAAGCAATTAAAAAGTAACTGGCTAGAAATTGCATGTGTTTATTTCTCATCCAGCAGCATCAGAACAAATACCTGCAGCAGGCTTCCTCCTGACAAGCACATCCCAGAGATGGATCCTCATTTTAAGCTCAAACCGTTGCTCCAAAAGGCAGGAAAGCTGCCCTTTCTCACCCTGGTTGTGTCCAGCCAACTCTGTGCTCAGGGTTGCAGAATCGCAGAATCATAGAATAGTTTGGGTTGGAAGAGACCTTCAAAGCTCATCTAGTCCATCCCCCCTGCCATGAGCAGGGACATCTGCAAACAGATCAGGTTGCTCAGAGCCCCGTCCAGCCTGGCCTGGAATGTCTCCAGGGATGGGGCATCTACCACCTCTCTGGGCAACCTGGGCCAGTGTTTCACCACCCGCATTGTAAAAAAATTCTTTCTCGCATCTGGTCTGAATCTCCTCTCCTTTAATTTAAAACTGTTACCCCTTGCCTTCTCATAATAGGCCCTGTTAAAAAGTCTGTCCCCGTCTTTCTTATGGGCCCCTTTTAAGTACTGAAAGGCCACAATAAGGTGTCCCTGGAGCCTTCTCTTCTCCAGGCTGAACAGCCCCAGCTCTCTCAGCCTGTCCTCATAGGAGAGCTGTTCCAGCCCTCTGATCATCTTGGTGGCCCTCCTCTGGTCCCTGTCACTTGTCCCCTTACATACTGTGAGGCCTGAAAAGCGCTGAACACCTTCAGTGGGTGCCTGCAGGGGGGAAAATCATTCAACTCAGAGGGCAAAGACACTTAAAGCAGAGCCAGGAGGAGGTTGCTGTGGGGTACGGAGCCAGTGTACCAAATGCTTCCATGCTGTAGACCTGCTGGGAAGTTTACAGGGCCCTTGAAAACCCTGTAAATAGCTACAGATCCTTTTTTGAGTCAATTCTAGTACCTTCCTGCTGTGAAATCCTGAAACAAAGGAGAGTAATATTCATTGTGAAAAAAGTGAAAAAGTGAAAAAACTTTCAGAAAGTACAAAAAATCCCAAGGAAGGGCACTGTGTGACCTCCCAGCAGTGTTAGCTGTGTATGCTGGGCTGTGAAATTCCTACGTAGGCATTTTCTTTCTGGGGAGATGCTGAGGTTCCCCTTGGGAGTCTCAGGCAGACCCAGAGAAAACTGATGGTGAAAAGCACTCTCTTTTCCCTAATCGAGTGCCTCATAGTTAACCACGATAGCCCATTAAGCAACTGCTGTGACCTAAAATAACCTGACTAACACTAAAACAACGAATAGGCTGTCCAAACTGTATGCTTTTTTTTTTTTTTCATTTTATTTTTCCTTTATTTTAAAAGAGAGCTCCCTTCTCTGGGAGAACTTTTCAGCCTACTCAGGAAAAAGATGTGCTGGAGGAAATTGTCATTCTAGCTGCTTCCTTTATTCCACCTCTTCACTGTTCATGTCTTCAGAAAACAAAAACAAATCAAAACCAAAAAACCACCCACCAAAAAAAAAACCAAACCCAAGCCCAACCAACTGAAAAAATTCACTTCAAACATACCTGTCTATCCAGGGAGTCAAAGTCTGAAGACACCTCAAATTACTTAACTCAAGGATTGAGGTAGAGACCTATTGTCATCCACCCACCTGCCAGTCTGGGATGGGTATCATCCCCCCAGCTGCCTGAGAAAGTGGGAAACTCGGTTGTACACACTCCTCTGGACTCTCAGTTGTCCCAAAGAGTAGCCCAGGGTTGCTTTTGTTTGTGTTTCAACTATGTTATTTGTTGTAATGATACCTCACCTTGCTTATAACTCCTAACTCCTTTTAGCTATGGTAGCACTGCTGTGGAGCTCACCTGCTTAAGAAAATAATCGACCAAAAGAAAACTTTTAAAGAGTCAAAATTCCTTTGGTTCTGAATAGGAAAAGTAAGCTCCAACCTAAAAACAAGAAGAGGGAAAAACTGTACTGAGTTTAATGTAATTGTGTTAATCAGGCAATTTAAGCAAAATGGTAATGGCATAAAGAAGGATAAAAGGGTTCTTAGAAAAGGCAGAAGTGAGGGAGTTGCTAACTCATTTGAGACAAAAGGCAGAGTTAATTACTATCTGTGAATCATTAAAGGGTTAGCTGAGGTTGGGGCATGGGGAAAGGTATAATATGAAAAAGAATGAGTCTCTCTATGGAGGTGTGATTTTTAGTAGACAGAAGACAGAGAAGAACTTCGGCTCTTAAATTCATTTTTTGAAGTAGTCTCCTATCACCCTCAGGACTAAGATGAAGCTGCAGTTCTGTGCAAGGTGTGCTTGCTCTATCCCTAGATGTTATGGTACTTTAAGGAGTATCTTTTGAGATCACATGCTGGTGCCAAATGTTGTTGTTGTTGGTTTTGGTTTTTGGTTTTTTTTTTCACTTGCATGAATATTTTCCAAGAGGGCATTTAGTGCAACGTGGGAATTATATCACACATTGGGATGCAGGCCTATAGGATCCATGGATTTTGACGGTTCTTTTACAGTCAAGCATTTACAGTGATGCTGGCAGGGACTTATCAGCGTGTTTTATCTTCATCCTACAAACCTGCAGGGACTTGACTGCTCCCAGATGTATTGATCTGAAAAAAAGAGATTACTTCTACCTCCAAACCTTAGCTAGATGACAGTAGGACAGGAATTTCCTTAAAGCTTCTGTTACATGTTTAACTACCTCTACAGCTCCAGTGCTGTTTGGAAAATTAGAAGAAAACCCCCAAGCTGAGGGCACCGTACACATGTTTATAGTTTTGCATGCTGAAGAACTGGCTGGATCTAGGGCATGGAGCCAGGCACTCTGCAGGTCTGAGCCTCCGTGTGCTGAGCAGCGGCCCATTTCCACTCTGATTTTAACCAGCAGGAGACTTGCCACGAATTTCTTTGAATATGGGGCCCCCAAAGGCATCTTCATAAGGAGGATGAATATTACCAGGCATACCAAATACAGATGAGGAGGAAGCCCTGTTAAGGACAGTTTGCGCTTTCCAGATTGTCAGGCAAATGTAGATTTAGGGAGATGTTGGAATATTTCTACTATCAGCAGTCACCAGGAGCTTAAAATGTGAATATTTCCTTTCTCCATCTCAGACTTGTTCTTGTTTGTCACTGAAGGAAAGTTGTGGTGGGGAGTGCTGCTGTGGGACATACATCAGTGTGCTTGAGAGAAGCCAACAGCCATGGGAACAAATGGATGAAGCCTTGATTTTGCCCAAAAGCTTTTTGTCTTTTTTTCAGAGGACAAGAAGGAAGCTTGAATGGAAGATGGAAGCGGCCTGAGACATAAAAGTTCTCAATGCTACTGAAAAAATACATTTTCATTTGTAAATGCAGTGCTAGTGCCCCATCCAGCTCAAGCTGACCACGCTGCAAAGAGTCTTGTGGGAAACAAAAATAACTGGGTTGCCCAAAAATGACATAAAAATTAAGATTTCTGTGGAGTTTTTCAATGGGAAATAGTAGAAGAAATTTCTCTCTGCATGCTTACATGAGTTTTGTATGAGGAAAATATTTCTATACGATAAAAAACCCAAAGCAAATGAACAATTTTATTTTTTTTTTAACACAGTTTGTTCATTCTTTTTGGAAATACTTAATAGATAATTCTTAATTTTCGACTTTGCTTTATTTTTTACAGAGGCAAAAGTTATGTGGGGTTTTTTGTTTGTTTTTGTTTTCTTTTCTTTCTTTTCTCATGTGTTTATCATCATATTGGTCAAATAGTCAGACTAGATGGCAAATGGTTCTTTATCTGAGTGACATCTCAGCACTTCTCCGTAGGTCTGTAAGAAGTACATACCTCAAGGATGTCTTCGTTGAGCTTCTTCTGTAGGACTTTCCAGATCTTTAGCACTTGGGCTTGACAGAACTAAGGATGAAAGTACAACTTGATTCATTTCAAGAGACTTAAGTACTTCGCTAACTCAATGCCCTTATAGCAACATAATTACATTAATAATAGTAATTATACATAACTACATTTTTCTATTTTAAAACAAGTTGAATTGAGCATGGTGCAGAAATATTTGCACTAGCAGTGCCCACGCTGTCACCAGCCAGGGAAATTACAGGGGTTCCTCAACCTGCTCAAACTTACCGATTTGAATTGCTTTCAGACCCCAGTTAACGTTTCCAGCCACTGCTGAACAGCATGTTTGCATCAGCGCCAGCCCGGGATGTTCTGCACCATGTTCTCCTGGTCAGGGCGCACCAAGGTGGGCAGGACACATACAAGACACTTAGCCAGGCAGTTTGAAGGCTGTTGTATTAAACCCACTGACTGTGGTACTCAATCATTTATGCTTGGTATAAACCCAGCAATATTACTTCTCGTGTAATCAAAGATGCAACAAAGTAATACCAGCTGACAGCTCCTCCGTAAAAAGATTTTTTACTCTAAAGAAAGCCACATTGATCTTAGACCCAGAACAACTTTTTCCTCTCCTTTCTCAATCTTACGGAAAAAAATGGGTTTTTTTCTTTCCTCAGTCCTTATGTAAGCAACTAATTTCTGTGAGTACTGTGCTCAAATGGACTAAAGATCCATTCCTAGGCAGTAAGTAAAGTAACATCAACACATTTCTCCTGATCCAAGAAATACTGAAGCCAAACGAAAGCCTCCCAGTGGCAGATAAGGCGAGTGCAGAGAGTCCCGGGTGAGTTTGATTCAGAGCACTCGGGACTTGCGCTGTTCTGGCTTTCTGCCCCGTGGTAGCAAAAAAGCTGTGGGTAAGACAACCCCTTTTTTTTTTTTCCCAAAGATATGGCCCCTGCTTTTCTTTTCTGCCCAAGGTTCAAGAAGATATTGTTCAGAGTATGGTATTGGCACGGCTATTACACTTTAGGAAAACCAAGTACAGCAGGAGGCAACGGAAGCAGACATCACAAATAAAGGCAGAAGACCCTTTTATTTCGCATAGACAAAATGCAAAGAGTGTCTCATTAAATTAATATTAAAAAAAAATCAAAAACAAATCAATGCCCTTACTCCACTGACATCACTCTTCCTAATTGACAACAAAAAAGAACAATCAAGGACCCATTTTCTAAATTAAAAAAAAAAAGTGCAAACATGACAAAAGACTTTTTCTTTTTTCAAATCAATGTTTCTGTTGAATTCACAAATAGGGTGATTTTTTTTTGTGTGGTTTTTTTTTCCCTTTTAAATCTAGTCTGATGGAACTTCCAGTTAAAATGTTTTAGTTAAGTTTCCATGCACTTCGTAGAAAATCAGTAAAAACACAAACGTTTGTGAAGATCAGAAAACTGGACTCTTTTACCCAAAAATTCAGATGTCCAGTCAGATGAAGCTCACACTCAGACAGAAAAAAAGCAAGAGAGTCTTTGCACTGTCTGTCGTTCATATTATTATTTTTTTGTCAAATATTTTGGCAATCTTCTTCTTTAATTATAAATATTGGAATTCAATAAAAAAAAGGTAGCTTTCATTGGATTTTTTCAGTGTAAATATTTACAGCCACTGTCCAGCCATGCTCTTTTTGTTATACCAGGGTGTAAGATTTTGCGTAGGGATTGTTTCCTTTCAAGTGGCCCCGGGAGTCCAGCAGGGATTCTTGGGAGCTGCTCATTTTTGCTGCCTGTCCCAGCTCAGCTCCTTCTCGCTGAGGTAACGTCGCCACAGCACCAGGTTGCCAAGACTGTACTTCTCTCGTGGAGGACGTCTCCATGGGGATCGGCTCCAGGACGGTGGGACGCTTCAAGGTTCGGCTTTTCTGCGGCTCTAAGCAGGCTTGCCCCAAACCCAGGTCTCTGCTCGTGCCCTGCACGCCACGGTTCAATAAAAAGTCCATCCTAAGGTAGGGTGGCAAATGCATGAGATCACCTGGGGAGGCAAAAGTGAAAAAAAGGTCCTTACTTACGGTCACATGCTGTGTTATGCTCACCCGCTGGCTGGGGGAGCCAAGCTGGTGAATTTTGCCACCAAGGCAGAGTATCTGTATTCAATCCAGCTGCAGTGTTTATAACTGGTGTATTGTTTGTCAGCCATTTACTACACTGCAATCTTACCGAACCAAGGATAATGGGTCAACAAACTCCTTTTGGGCAGATCCCTAAGAATTCACTATTAGTATTTGTTTTCATAATAGAATGAGAAGTGTGATGTGTTTTACATGTGCTCACAGCACGGAGAAGATAAACCGAAAAGATCAGTAAGTTTTTATCAAAATCCTAAAAGAAAAAACATTGATTTTCATTTGTCAAAACTTGGAAAATGTGGAGGCTTGGTAGATTTCCAGTTTCTATTTTCCATTTTAAATGATTAAATGATTAATAACCCCCAATCTAGAGTAGAACGACTGAATTATTTGAAATGGATGCATGAGTATTAGGGATAAAGTTTTAAAGAGATTTCTGGATAAAGCAAAAAAGCATTCTTGTCCTAATATAACAACATTTACCTGCCATCCATCATCGTGTTTAAATCACTAAGGATCTTCTACCACTATGGCCATCAGTATGCTGCTGTTTTTTGGCAAGAAAATGCTTTGGGGCTGGCACCCTAGCTCTTACATCAACCGTCCTTTCTGTTCTGTATCATCAAGGAAACCTCTTCTTCATTATTTCCCCTGGTTCCTGGGCATTTCTATGTGAGCCTGGCGACGGCAGCCTGCTCAGTCCAGAGGATTTGCCTTTGCAAAGCTACTGAGTTCAAAGATGTGCCTTGGACCTGCTCTCTGGAATGAGGCAGGGGTGAGGGTTACCTTCCTGACATCTGTACATGTATTAGACCTGCTATAGAAAGCAGAATGGCTTATTTATTCTAGCCCTGCCTGTTAGGCATTCATAAAGTGACTTCAAAAAAATGAAGGTCAATCAGGCACATAATGACATTCCCTTCTAAAAATATTTGGTGGTGTAGCCTAACATATATATGAAACTCCCCCTTCCCCCACTATTACAGGCACATTCAAGAGCAGTATTTCCCCTTCTTTACAGACCTCTGCAGTATACAGCTTCTTTTTTATGGCTGATAACAAAACCATAGTCTCATTTACTGGTGGGACAAATCCTGAATGTTTAAAGTAGAAGACTCTTGGCACTACTACACCTGCATCTACATGAGCTATTTACGGCAGTAGAAATTAAGGCTGACCTGTGCCAGTAGCATAAACAGCAGACCAGGAAAGCACTTCTTTCTAATAAAACAATACATAACATTTTCATTTTTCCTAACCAAGCTAAAATCTGCCAATGATCTAAATTAAAACAGTTCTTTTTCTTTTTTTTTTTTTTCTCTCAAATGAGTCACACTGCAAATCTTACCTAAAAGACTAACAGCATCTGCCCTATCCGCAGTTTCAGGTGACAGACAGAGAATTGCTGAGAAGTTACATTTGGACAGAATCACTGTTTATTCCTATAGAAATCCCCCAGGCACTCTCTGACACCATATGTTTTATTCTAGCTATGTCTCCAACAGAGATGCACAGTG
Organism: Caloenas nicobarica; assembly: GCF_036013445.1. Taxonomy (NCBI): domain Eukaryota; kingdom Metazoa; phylum Chordata; class Aves; order Columbiformes; family Columbidae; genus Caloenas; species Caloenas nicobarica. The sequence goes on along the minus strand of NC_088245.1, from coordinate 121,146,693 downwards.
CACGGTGTTTAACCCCCATAGAGTAAGATGCGCATATGCACCACGGCAACATTTACGTAAGGTTGGAGAGAGAGGGGGTGGTTTGTGCTTATAATCATACTGATTGCCACTTGAAAAATGAACTGTGGTTTTCCTCATTTACCTTATTTTCCTACACTACCTTTCATGCCAAACACATTCTGCATATGAGACCTATTTCAGCTGAGACAGCAACGTACCAGCTGCTGGGTTAAAGTCCGTCAGGATACGGACAGACGAACTGGCAGATGTGGGCAGGCACCAACTCACCCCATGCTGCCCAACAGCTTCGCTGCCTCATAGAATCATAGAATAGTTTGGGTTTGAAGGGGCCTTTAAAGGTCATTTAGCCCAATCCCCCTGCCATGAGCAGGAACATCTTCAACTAGATCAGGTTGCTCAGAGCCTCATCCAGCCTGGCCTTGAATGTTCCCTCCTTTGATCCCAATCCCATGGCCACCCATGCTACACCCCAGTTATTTTGCTTCTGGCTTCCCTTTTGGACCCAGTCCTTCCAAAACGCAGTTGTGGGGGTAGTTTGCTCCAAAGACCATTCCCAGTGGGCTGCAAGGAGGAGAGAACCTGGATAGAAAATGCTTGTATCACTTGCTCCCTGTGGCTGTATCTTTTGCCGCATCGCAGTATCTGAAATAAGGAGCCTTATTGCTACCTGCTCCTCCCCAGTGGGGGAGAGAGACAAGAGTGTAGGAGCAGGTGATGCTGCCCCCACGTACCTGTTTCTGCCCACTAACGAAGGGGGTGAGGGCCTTTGTTTGATTGCCTCAGGCGTGGGGTATGGCTGTCAGGGCCCCAGCGCAGGTGGGCAGCAAAGCACAACTCTGAGGTGGCAACAGTAGGCGTGAAAACTTTGCGACTGACTACAATGCCAAAATAACACCTTCCCTCTTGTTAGAGATGTTTAGAGACTACCACGGACAGAGAGCGGGGCTTTCTCTCACACTCCCATGGTTGCCCCCCATGTGAAATAGGGGTCTCTCAGCCTCAGCAGAAGAGGATCAATTTTCTGTGCTGAACCCCCATCCCTCTCCCCCACAACAACGGGCCTTTTCCTGAAGATGTCTGTCACCCTAACGCTGCCCGCGACGGGCTGCTGCCAGGCGGCACTACACCTGCTGATATATTAAGACCAGCTGGGTCATTTCACATGCATTTCCCTCCTACTCCTTCATTTTCTTCTTTCCATTTGACTTCATGGGAAGGAGCTGGTGCAGCAGCCGGAGCAGGGCTCATTGGCAATCCCCCGCGGTCGCCTCCCAGAGACGCTGCTGTAACTTAACACATCGCTACTTCTTGAGAGCGACGGGTGTGCGCGGACTATCAAAAAGATGGGTGTTGAACCTTACAGAGATGAAGGCTGGTTTTCAAGCTGCTGTCTAGACATTTCTCACGTGTATTTAAGAGCTTCAGGCTATGTAAAAAAGACCTTTTTTTCCTCCCTGAATCTACATAAGAAAGCATAGTCAATAACCTGTGTAAACAATATGCAGTCATTTTACTGTAATTTTCTAAATGTCTGGGGGCGAAGTTCCAACAGGATTGCAGTAATGAGAAACCAGAGAGTATAACTTGTTCTCCACAGCTGGATATGCAACGCACAATCTCTGACATGGCTTACACAGTGCACTCATTATTTGATATGGTGTACACATTTTCCTATCATAAAAAGTGCCAGCGCTCCTTCTTATCTGCAAGGAGCGTCTTTCCCTGCAACTGCTTATAAAACAAAGCAGATTATTAAAGTCACTGGAAAAGAAAAATTTGGGGAATGTAATTTTTTCTTCATTGCTAGGATTGAAACGGTCTCACAGGATGAAAAAAGTCTTTGATTTATAAGAACTAATGTGTTTCTGACTTAAAAACACAGTCTTTGAAATCTAACCACAGGGGTCCACTTTTGCCATGTCTACATTGATTCTGAAGGTATTTTTGAGAAGATTAAAAGCCTCTTGCCATATTTGTGGAGTTACTTGGAAAGACTTTGGTTTTCATCTTTCTGGACACAATGGTATAGACATTTTTTGGTTTCTTGCTATTCAGCTGAATGATAATTTTTTTGGGCAAAGCATTATGAAGTTTCAGGATGGTTCATTGCCTTTGATGCTCTAATTACCTCTTTTCAGCGGTGTGTGTGCCTTATTACTAACAAAAGCAAACCTTTCAAGTGCATGAGCACTGCAAATGAGCATGTTTAATAATTCATGCATTTTGGCTTAATTAGTACCAACGACATTCTAAAACTATAGTTTTCTGATGCATTTTTAAGAAAGGGAAATTTGCTGTATTTAGAAACACAGAGTTTGTACACAAATAATAAACATCCAGTCAAATCTGAATGTGGCAATTTAAGCCAGAGCTACCTCAGTCTTTTTTTCTGAGTGGTCAGCCTTTTAACAAATTATTTAGTACAGTACATTTAACAAAATGTTAGCTTTAATAAATATTTGTAAACACATGCTAAAAGTCACTTACTGAGATATTTACTATAAAGAACACATTCTACTAAAAAGGGAGTATTTTCCGAGTTAATGCAGGACTGGGCAAAAATGATTCACCCTTATTTCAGCAAAACTAAACTGATATAAAATGTTTTGCCAAAACAATAGATATTTTTATGCTGCTTCTGGAGGTCACCTTCATGTATGGGAAGGGTTGAGATGAATTTGACAGGATACATGGAGGGAAAAACATAACTGCTTGACTTTTCTGGGACTTTATTCAAGATAACTGTCTTGTTTGCAGAACTAACCCAAGATGAGATCCACTCCTTTCTCCCCAAAGATTTACTTCATACCTCTTTCAAATGTCAGAGAGCTTGCAAATATTTTTGCTTTCATCTGCTCCAGAAAAATCTAAGAATTTGTACTATATTCAATACAAAGATCACCACAGACTGCAGAAGAAGATGCTCTTACAAAGTGGTGACATGACAGCTATATGCATTTTATTGTGATTCATAACTTCCACTAAAATAAAAGCAATTTGTCTTCACATCACTTCAACACAGATATCCTCAGTGATGATGACTGCCTGAGGATTTTCGAGTTTTTGTTGCCATGTGAAGGAAATTCCAAGCTATTTGAAATATTATTTCAGAAAAGTTTATGAAGTACCACTGGTGACTATGAGAGGATATTTTATTTAAGAAAGGTAAGAAGAAGACTGGGTGAATAGGGCATTCATACAGCTTCCTTCAATATGTGAGTTGGTAAAAAATAGCTCTTAAAGATCTCTGGGGGTGCACAAGTGCTGATGAATATAGAATGCCACTGTGCTGGGCACCTCTCGGTTCGTCCTGAGTTTGAAAGGGGAAGCACTGATGGGATATTGTGTTTTACTTTGAAAGGAAGCACGGGAAACAGAGCTGCTGATAGATAGCTTTAAGTTCAGGTTTAAAATGATTAAAAAGTTTAGTGGGGTTTTACAGCTGACTAGCACAGTAAATAAATCAGTGAAGCCTTTGCTGATACTCACAGGCTGTTTTTCAGGAAAAAGGCTACATATCAGAAAAGCTTATATTAGAAACCAGGGACGGGCGGAGAGTTTGCAAGGCCAAGGTGAGAGGTTTGATGAAAAAAAGAGCACAGGCAATGTTCAGAGGTCTTTGTCACTTCAAAAACTGACACACCATTAAAAGCTAGCAAGCAAAGCTTTCTTAGCAGCAGCTTGATCTGAAGCTGGACTGATAGCAGCAATAGCATTTCTTACAATTGCTGCTGTCAGTGTTTGAAACTGGCTGGTGCTCCCTCGCTGTCTATCTCCTGTAGCCTGCAGACACAGGCAGAAGCTGCAGAACAGTCTGCACCATGTTGCAATCATTTGCACACCAACAGGCTGAGAGCCAGACCTGCAAGGCTCCTGCGATATCACGTATAAACGCACTTAATGAGCAGTAAAGCCAGCTCTTTGCTGACTTGGTTCCCATGTCCTGCTCAGCCAAGCAGCGGGGTAAGAGGGTCAGCCCTGCACCTCCTCACTGATACAGGTCTCTCAGGTCTGGTGGTGCCTCAGGGAAGAGCTCAGCACTGGCTCTGCCTTCCTGCCTCCTTAGCTGGGAAAAGTGGCCGGGCTGCAAAGCCCTCCAAGGTGGTCCAGAATAAAAGGCAAAAGGTCCAAGCACTCCCTTAAATTACAGGCTTAGTGAGCAGCCAGGCGGCAGAAAGTGACAGGAGGGAGGAAGGAGGCAGGGTAGAGCCTTCTCGTTAGCAAAGAAGCTGCTGTGAGATCAGGCAGGCGCTCTTCCCTTCTTCAGAGTAGCTTCAACCTCTTCTCAGCTGCTCAAGGAAAATGTTGTAAGTGCTCAAAATATGGGAGTCACTTTTAAACCAACTGAATGCACAACGTTGAACAAGGCCAACAAGTTTTCTGGATGCATTTCAGCTGCTAACGTGGCCTTGGTGGCTTTGTGACTCAGGCCATTGCATCTTTTGGGCTTTTCACAATGGTTCGGCAGATGGCATAAAATCACATCTTTATGCTGCTCATGTTTGTGATCACATAGATAGGAAACAGCCAAAATACTTCAGGAAATATATACCAAGTTCCCCACTTCTAGATGGAGAAATTAGAATTCCCTATCACCCCCACAATGCTGTACTTTATCCAGTGAATTTAATTTTTCTTTCTCCATGAAAACTGCACTCTCATAGATGATTTGAAGGTCTATACAACCTAGTTAAACATTGCATGTTGCAGTTTGCCAAAACTGACATTTTCATAAAAGCATTAAAAATACCAGCTATGTTTCACATAGCAAAATAAAGTCGACAGTTGCTGTTGACCACAATCATTGGACTTATCTCTTAAGAAAAACAGGGTATCAGTAAAACTGTAGTTCAGAAGCCAAATTTACTACTGATATAAATCAGAGTAGCTATATTGATTTCAGCAAGACTATAAATTGATTTATACTTAGTGAAGATTAGGTTTAAGTGACTGAAAATGAGGATTCCAGCTAATGTGGATGATTTTTTTTAAGATGATTCATTTTGTTATTTAGATTTAAGCCTTCCAATTCCAAGAAAGAGTGCTTAATTGATGTGCCTTAAAGCAAAATCATGACTGCCATAGTTTAACTGAGCTCATACATTTGTAATAAATCAACATAACATACTATGCATCTGTCTAACCAAAAGCCAGGAGACTTGATTATCACATTGTTGCCTAATCCTGAAAAGTCTAATGAAACAGCATTTGAAGCACATTTTTGGCTCGTATTTCTCTACACGGCACTTTGGTCTTTCGGACACTGCTGCGCTTTTAAAAGACCTGTCAGATGCTTTGTACCTTTCAGAAGTAACTTTAAGGAGAAGTGACATATTTTTAAGGGCCTCTCCACTGTTGAGCTGATGGTGTAAGGAAGGACAAACTGATTAACTCCAGGGCCAGATAGATTTAGACCCTGTGGAGATGTGTGTAGGTGTTCAGCCTCACAGGGCTGGTACACTTCCAGAACTGAGACCTTCCTGTTTCAATTTAATGCAAGGTCTAAGATATAAAAACTTATAAAAGGGACCTCACCATGTAAATCAATCTGCACTCGAAAACTACAGTCAGGAAAACTGTCAATAAATAATGAAAGGATGATAGAAAAGTAATGTACAGGAGCTCTCCCTTTCCATCTTTACCTTGTCACGCAAGCTGCTTCATACATTTTTAAGGCTGCTCTGAGACAGCGCTCTCCTGCCCACCGGCCGAGCTAGGAAACCCATGTTGAAGCCCTCCCGCAGTGCCTCTCCTTCGCAGTGCTGGAGTTTTAAGACTCGTTTGCTGATCCCTGGTGCAGTGAACGGAAACTCATCAATTATACATCACTTCAGTTGCGGGTTGAATCCACCGTGATTCCATGGCAACTGGCATCCTTCATGGGTTTATTCCTGGCATATCTTGGGAGCTTGGGTTCAGCACAGAGGCTGGGGAGGTGAGGAGTTCGGACGATACTTGTGGTTCACTGAAGTCAGTGGGAGCCACCCTGCTGATCTCAACGGGCTCTGTACCACATCCCTGAGTTCACAGCTAAACCTGGCCGTGCCACAGTGATGGTTAAGCATACTGCTCTACCAAAAGTTACCGTGAGGTCAGGGTCCAACAAGGAAAGCAATATCAGCGCTACCCTTCTGCTCTGCTGAAGATATATTCACGGGTGAATTAGTGTAACTCGGTCTCCACATGTCCATCAGTTTGAATCATCTGAGTGATTAAAATGCAGTAATGCACTCAGGTGGTCATGTAAATTAAGGATGCTGGCACAAAAATGTGAACAGAACTGGAATACATCCACATGTACTTGGAGCTGTGCTTTAAGGGTCAGCCTATAAAGAAGTTCTTACATGGATGGCAAAGACTATCACTACAGTCTGTTTAAGAGTATACTGTTAAACCAAAAGTTTGTATCTTTAGAGATACCAGTTTCTGCTTTCAAAAAGTAGTGCAAGTGTGGCCTTTCTTACAGGCAAGATTTCATTTACAGTGTCAGATGCCTATAATCTCCTATAGATCTCAGATTGCATTAAGGTCCTGTGGCACAGGGCAAATGAGCAGAGCCTGCTGTGTGCCAAGCCAGTTAAAGCAGTAACTGCTATAAATGACACCAAGAACCTTGAAGTGAGGCCAGAACAGGTCTTGTCTGTATGGAAACAACAGCTTCTGGTTACCTTGGGCTCGCTGAAAGCCCATGCAAAAATCACACACTATGTGTCAACACTATCAAATGAAACGTTTGGACATTTTCATAAGTAAGATGGCATGACCAGGCCCAATGTAGTTTTGGTAGAAGTGAGGTTTAAGATGTGGATTCTTGACAGAACTGCTCTAAAAATCTATTATTTTAATTGAAGTGGACACCACATCTTTGGTTTGATTTGGAGCAGTTCTTGGTAGTTTTAGAAATTTAATATTGTAATTATTACTGTAACAACATGATAGTACCTGAAAATATACTGATAAGTGTAATCCTTGCTTTAGGCATAAAACTCTCCACTAACTACAGTTGAATCAAATGCTTCCAAACCTACAGAAAAGACGGGTAACCTATTTTAATAGTTGCAGCTCATAGCGGAACCCCCCCCCAAACAAAACAAACAAACAAACAAAAAAACCCACAAAGCAAATACTCAGATTCAGAAAAACAAAATAAAATACAACTTTTTAAAAAAATCTCACTTTTAATAAGAAAGATTTTGTTGGTAATAAAAAGATAGGAAATGGGCATTCCTGAAAGGGATTTTCACTTAACAGGAAACTTTTAATCGAGAAGAAAGCAAAAAACCCAATAGTATTACAAACCAGCATGGTTTAGGATACTGTATATTTGCAAAGTCACTGTTACTTTTCCAATCAAAATAAAAAATAAATTAGATAGCAACAGAAAAATATAATTGTGCTGCTATGCACTCCTAGCAGAGTCCTTGATGAACTGGTACAAGTTGTTTCTCTCCTCTAATAATACCAAAAAAAAAAAAAAAGAAAAAAAGATCTTCCTAACAGCAGTATCACTGGTTCATAGTTGACAGTTGTAAAAATAAATTACTTTTCTCATCAATTAATCAAATTTAGCTTTCAGGCATCTTGTACAGTGCCTAAATAGAATTTTCACATTACAATTGTGTAGAAACTCTGTGTTTGTAACCAATAAACCTGTTTAGGTTCATTTTCCTTGTACTGGCAAGATTAAAAAACTTGCAGCGTGAACCCTTCTTTCTGCAAATCCACCAGAAAAATAATGCAAGCCAATGATTTCAAGTGCATAGCCATGTCAAATTAATGCAGAATTAAATGGTTTTCTCCCCTGCAGAACATTTTTTGGAGCCTTTTCACAGCAGAGGAGAAAAATCTCCTGATACTCCACAGAAATAAACCCTGAGACAGGATAAAAACAATTTACTCTCATCACCAATGTGCCATTTCTATAAGAAGCAAATAGTACAGTCTGTCTCTTTGTGACATGTTCCAAGTTTTAAAACAGAGCAATAGAAAATAAAAAGAATGTGTTACAGGCACAAGATAATTTAATATGGTAACATTATAGATGCTCATCTAGGACAGTAATTTCAGAATCTGTCACGTGCATGTAAGTTAGTATATATAATTAAGTTAACATACATATTAAGTGTATCTACTACAGTTAAAAACATAGGTGGAAAGTAATTTTTCCCACTTAAAACTGTTCTGCCTATCTTGTTGTTTTCCCAACTGCCTATTTTGATTAATCTCTTTATGTAGTTTTCTCAGAACTGGACCTTGGTCACCAGTTGTGGAGCCAGGGTGACGATTTCTTCATTCTATATACACACTATACATGGTGTGTATATATACAGATATATTTATATGTATATATTATCTTGCATTTGAAACAAGACTGTGCAAGTGCAGAACTGAAAAAGAAAACAATCCATATGTTATCCTTTTCTTACTTTGCTGTGGTATTTCTGAACTAAATAGGTCAAACAAAGATTCCCCTGTATCTTCAAGAAATTAAATTTTGGATCTGGAAACTGTGGAACTGTACAATTCTATTTTCAGTCAATTGCAGCATCATATAATAGGCATTGGAAAAGGAGGCAAAAGGTGAGCCCTGAGTCAGGACTCCCAGCCGCTACTGAATCCCCAGTGGCTGAATTTTTATCGGATTCAGTTACTGCTGCAGCTCACAGAGCACCGTCAGCAACTTTGCAATAGAAAGCAGATCTCTAAATAGGCTCCATCACTACGTCGCACGTGTCTGCGTTAGTAGAAGAGGGAAATAGCTCCTTCACCCTTGAACTCATTGACGAGTGGAAAATTCACATCTTTTCATCTCGGGTTACAGGGCTGACATTGGAAATATACTGTGCTTACTGCATGGTTCATAGTTTCCTTATTGTGCTAAGCAGCTTAATTTTAGCTGTAGTGACTGAATACTGGAAAAGAAGATTTGTGTCTTGACTTGGGTGTTTATAACAACATTTATGCACTGCAGGTGATGTCCAGCCTCTATTTTAAGGGATCCTTGTAAACAATTCTTTAACAATGTATTTGCATTCTGTAGCTTAAGGTTTGTCTGCAAGCTAAGACTTTGCTGTTCAAGTCTGCAGGATTAGTCAGAGCAGCAAGAAATTTGTAAATTGGGTCAAGATTACTAAATAAGGCATCTTAAATACTGAAATAACTTGATCATTCAGCAAAGCCGGAGAGGTTAGACCAGTATTCATGCCTTTTCTAGTAAATATGCTTAGCAGGCTTAGGGCTAGACTCAGGCTGCTTGGCTTAGGTGCCCAACCCATAAACTCACACCAAAGAAGTGTCCATATTTGCTTACTGAGAGCTCAACTGAGACCAGGCCTCCCCTGTCCTCTGGCTGCTGCAGGGACACAGTGGCTGCCAGCCAAATCTCCTCCCCGGGGACGGAGAGGCCAAGCAGGAGGTCTGGCAGACAGAGGATGGAGCTCTGCCCTCATGCATCAACCAAGGATGGTTGCAAGGATGTGCAAGGACAGCAAGAGGGGAAGGCTTCCAGTGGAGCAGGGGCTTGGCAAACCGGTGCTCCTGCCTCGTGCAGGTGTAGCATTCAGCTTCCCTGCAGAGAACCCGAGTGTTCTTGCCATCTTCATGGCCTTGAAATTAATCTCAGCTATCTTTTTTTTTTTTTTTTTTTTCCTCCAGAATTTGCCTGGCTGCCACCGCCTTTTCTCTCCACACACATGCACTTTTTTTCCAAACTGGATCCTTTCAGGAGGTGAAAGTCTGCAGAGGAGGTTCTGAGATATAAGATCTTGGGATGTTTTAAATGCATTTCAGAATCTCCTAGTCTGATATACCCAGTGAATGACATATCTTCTCTGAAAGTGTATCTGAGGTGCTGTTAGGTTTATATTTTAATGTGATCTCCAAAGAGGCAAGGAAGTGGGATTGTCAAAATGAGTTTGCACTTGTTTTGTGACACCGGGTAGACAGGTTTCTGCCTCGTCCAAGCCAAGCTAACCCTTAAGGCTAACGTCATGTATTCAAAGAGGTTCTTTTTAGTGCTGACTAACATCAGAGAAAAGTATAATCTGGGGCTCGGAGTTTTGCAGTACCCCTGTGAAAGGGAGGTTTCTGCAAATAACAAGAGACCTGACGAAAACTTTCTAGATGTTTCCTATTCAAGCATCAATCAGATATTATTTCTTCCAAGTATGAATTCCATTGCCAGAGGATACAAGTGGTCTGTCCACGAAAAAAGGCCTAAATAGTACTTGGGAAGTACAGAAATATCAAAGTATTTCCCAGTTAATAGCTGTTCTTTTCTCAAGAACAATAAATTAGAGAAAGAAACCAAGAGGCTTCTTGGATGAGGCTATTACCAAGATTTAGAACTATAATAATAGAAATCTATTTTTAATAAATGCTACTGCAATGTTTATTGCAATTAAGAAGAATTGTTATGATAACTCAATTTGTGGTTAGTATTTTTAAAACAGAAAACAGAAACATTATTATAAAATTTTTTCGACCTCTACAGTTATATTCCACTTCTTTACATTATGGATACTTTGATGGCACAGTGGGAGGTAAGAAGAGAGTATATTTCTTTCCAATTTCTGTCCCACCCAGTTTCTGAATGCAAGATTTGAATGACAGCTTTGGAAGGTGAAGGACTAACTCATTTGTCAGCCTCCCAGGTAAACGGTTGTTGGATAACAGTTGTTGAAATTTCTGAATATTAATATGAAAAAGTGCCTCAATTTTGTTCTGGAAGGACCTGGTATACTGTTGAGAAGATTGCCTGGTAAACATATTCCTTGGAGACCCGATCTTGCTAATCAAACTTCTAGTCAGCGACGACTATGGGGAGGAGAACAGTAATCATAATTCCAAACTTTTGGGAGTTTTGATGCTGAGAAACATGCAATGTTAACAATTCATTGACATCAGTTTTATACCATGAGGAATATTAACACTGCACAGATATTAGGAATTGAAGATCCACTTTTCTAAAGGATGTGATTTATCCCACGTGTTTAAAATACTGCTGTGCTATCTCTACTGCTTCAATTTTCTCTTTTAATGTGCCTCCTGGGACACATGACTATTCTGATGGTGTATGAGAAATGTCACTGTCTGCAGTGGGTCACCTTCAAGGCCTCGGCAGATTAGGCCTGCCAGCTCTGTGAAGTCCAGAAGAACCCATGATCGTGTCTGCACCATTCCTTCATTTTTCAGAAGCTATGAAGAAGGTGGTGTTCAGCAGCAATTTCAGTTTGGTGGTTTATAATGTACTATTAGAAAAGGAAAAATAATGATGCTATTGTTGATGCTGGAGCAAAACGTACAAATAATCTCCTATTTTTCCAAAACTCTTTCTACTGAGTTGTAAAGATCAGAATGCAAGGATGTGTAAGACGCTTTCAAAATACTGAATGTGGGAATGAATTAAAAAATCTTACTTCCCTGTTCCATTTCCTGTAGCTATGACTTTGAAAAGTTTAAGAAAAATGCAACTCCTAAAATATTTTTTATTGAAAACTGTTTAATAACAACTATTCTCTATGCACTTGAAAGTTCTGGCCTGATGTCGACACAACAGTGCAGAAAACACCTATAGCTTCTTGAACAGACAACTAGAAGTTGCTTCATGTTAAAGAAAGCTGACTGATAGTCAAGGATCACCTTCTCCAAGCTCAATGAGCAGGAACTGAGGCAAAAATGCCAGGAGGCTTGCATGGATGAACAAGGAGCTCCTGGCCAAACTCTAACACAGAGTACACAGAGGGTGGAAGCAGGTGCAGGCAACCTGGACGGAATACAGAGACACCGTCCAAGCAGGCAGAAATGTGGTTAGGAAAGTCAAAGCCCAGCTGGAGTTGAATCTGGCCATGGATGTCAAAGACAACAAGAAATGCTTCTATAAGTATAGAGGTGACAAAAGGAAGGCCACGGAAAATGTGACCCTGCTGCTGAATGGAGCACAGGATATGGAAAAGGCTGAGGTATTGAATGCCTTATTTGCATCAGCCTTTACTAGCAAGACCAGTCTTCAGAATTCCAGGTCCAAGAGGTCAGTGGAAGAGTCTGGAACAAGGAAAAGGCCTATTAGAAGACTTACAGAGGGCCAGAATATGAGGCAATCAACTACTATGCATTACTAATTATGGAGTTAGAGTTGTACGTAATGTGTAGATGTTCTGAGAGTCTTAACCCATAGTTATAGTGCTAGAAATTATAATTTACTAAGGTTGCCTAGACATCTGATGAGCCATCCAAATATAATTCAAGCTGATGGAGTGATCAGATATTTTGATTCAATTTCTGAATGAAAATGGTATGGAAGTTGGGAACGTCACAGTAGGTTGATGTCAGCCCCCAGAACACAAGTTACTAAATCCTGATCGTCTGTTTTCCTTCTCCAACAACAACAACAAAAATCATTCAGGTTCCCTACACCTAATCGTCAACTATCTCAGTTTGGAGCAACCTGAGGTCTCAGTGTCACCTGTTGCATAATGCAGATGGTTTGGTCAGCGGGCTTGAATGTACAGCTACAAAAGGACCTTATGAGATAGGAGAAGCAACGGAACAATCAGTGACATGAGTTGGGATGCCATCAGAAACTCACAGGAAGCCAAGCCTCAGGTGGTCTAACATATTGCTTGCTCATACCGAACACTTATGGTAGCAACAAGCTATGAAATAGGTGCTGTAATAGCTTAGTCAGTTATGGCTGACAAGGTCTTCACCAGTAAATCCCATCGTTACCTTTCTTGAGTAAAGTTGCAGCCTTGCCATTAGCTAGATTAGTTTCAAAATGTCCCATTTGTCAAAATAACTTTTTGTTACAGTCTTTCTTATCATTGTTGGGGATTGTTCTGAAAAACAAATACTACTTATTGCAGACTCCTAAACTTTTATTGCAACCATAAAAGTTGCAATAGGTAGCATCACAGGCGGTTTGAATAGTGAGATCAGGAATAAGAAGCAGCATAAGTTTTGAAAGTGACATTGTACAAGAAAGAGATCTATTTGGGGGAGAAGAAAAGCAAAGCACCAGGAAAGTAGGTAAAAGTTATCTTGAAAGAAACGACTGACTTCAAGGAAGAATAAAAATGTGCTAAAGAACCACAGTCACTGTTTCATCTCAGATGTTCTCATTTACTTAATCTAAATACCTTAACTTTTTCATTTCTTCTTCATTTTCTCAAATGTAGAATTACTTTGATTAATTGTATTTGAATTATTAATTACTTCTACAGAATTTCTGAAGCGGTGGGTGAAACAAAAAAGTCTTTCCTCACTGGTCTGAACACTGAAAATATTGGTCTGTCTGCTACTACTGAAAATTCTTTCTATCCGTATACTTTGTTTAAAGCCCTTCATAAAGTAACCTTTAGTAACATATAATTCAATATTTATGGGTCAATATTCGAGTTGCCCCGCTGGAACACTCCATTTTTTTTTCAAGATATTGAAGCTAATTATAAATTTCATAATGTATTTCATTTCCTTACTGCAAAGGAAGGCTAAACTAATCAAGAAAAGCAGGTAAAAATTCAAGCCATTTAAACTAACAGAGCTAAAGATGGCTACAAGTCTGTGATTCACCAGAGGGACTCTGAAGATGTTCCAGTGCCAGAAGCTTTTAACTCAAGCACAGGGACCAAATTTTGGTGCTGTATGCCCTCAAGAAAATTATCTCTGTGTGGAATATATTAGAATAATTCCAAATACTAAATATGCATAAATAATGTATTTGGAACATGAAAGGAAAAGAGCAAACTATTTGTTAAAGAAATGATAAAAAATGTTTGTTGACTGACTGAGAGGGGAGGGCTGCAATTTGAGCTGTGAATGCAGATGCTTCCCTTTAGCAGAGCAAGGAAAAATATTTATCTTACTTTTTTGAGTTAGAAATTAAAATTATTTCTATATTTATCTATTTCTACAGCTCCTGGGTTTGTGGTTCTACTGTGTGACTACACAGAAATAAGTCTTATCTCTCACTATTACATTTCCTACTTATTTTCTCTCTTATCTATGATACACTAATTTCCTGCCTTGTCTATTTGCTTTCTCTAGCAAAATCCTTTATGCTTTGTTTTCAGTGTCAGGTCCTGTTTTTGAATGATATTCCTGATATCACTGCCTATCTTCCATTTCTCTGTCTTCACAATAACTGCTTTTCCATTTATGGTGTATATTAAGCAAAAGACCATAGTTTATTCATTACTCTTTTTTACATATATGAACACTACTGATTACTTTCTGTGTATGTAAGTAGCCATACCCACACTGGGAAATGTATATATTAAAAACGAAACAAATTAAAATATAAAATAAATCATGTTTTCAGAAAGCACACAAATATAATTATGCCTTTTTCCCATTTGAATCCTCTTCCATTATGTCATATCATGTATTCTGTAACAAAGACTGAAAAATCTTCTGAGATTTTATAATGTGTTCGATCTCAGAGTACCACAAATAATCTACCTATGCTACTGTGCACTAGGGTATCACTAGAAACAGCATTCTTTGTGAATTGGAAATTTGATTGAGCCCAATAGAAGGATGTCCTTCAGACACCTTCAGTCAGTAAGAAGTTGGAGTGCGTTTAAATTTGTCTGAAGGTAGAAGGCTCCGTATCCCTTTAGATATTGCACTGTCTTAATTTTCTCCATTTTTTATTCTCACCCCTTTAGATAACCCTAGTTTGACATTAGGTGATGTCAAAGAGAGAGTATAACAGCTCAAGAACATCACTGAAGGGTTATTACATCTTTGACAAGCTACAAGGCAGAAGGGATAGTACATCTACAGTCTGTCTGTATAAACTGTTCCGATAGCAAACCTTTGCTCTCAAGCACAAAGTATTGCTGTAAAACATGCTTTATTAGTGGGTGGTTTGCGTTGGAGATGGGCATATGTACCCCCATATGGTTTTATTTATCCCCGAAGGGTCTATTGCCTGATGGCTACAGCTGTAGAGGAGCGGATTTGATGGCCTGTACAGTCCCTTTCTGTTCCTAATTTTCCAGATTCCTCATTTTTCTGTATATGAGAGAATTTACTCAAATGTTATATTTTCTGGGACAAAAAGCAATTATGTCTGTAAGTCGCTACAGGACATACTGTGCACTTGCTTTCTTCCTTGTGGTATACCCTCTCCTGTTAACCAGCCTAGGCATGGAGTGAAATGCTCACCCCAAGGACCAAAATGTTACCTCTGATGCCTCACCTGGCCGATGTGCCTTTGGAACTGCCATGTTCATCACTCGCCCTCCATCCTGAGGTTTGGGGGGGGATGCGGTGAACCTGCAAATCCCCGACTCTGACGGCGTGCTTGAGGTCAGGCTGTCTGTGTAGTCATTAGTCCCTGCCGTGAGCTGCTCCGACGATGTGTCTGATATGAAGCATTCTGTAATGGTGAACTTGGCATGTCTCAGCTGCTCTTCCATTTTTGCGTGCTCATACGCTCTCGCTAGCTCTTCATATGTTGAGGAGGCACTTTCTGTGGAGACCATGCTGCTTCTTGCTCGATCTGAACATCAGGAATATAAATAATGGGAGAAAGAAAACATCTGCACAACCATTTTTGGAAGAAAAGCTATGAACATGACAGTATTTCTTAGTAAAATGAAGAGCCCTTGAAATTATCGAGGTGGTTTTAATAAGTCTGCTTCTCTATAAATGTCTGCACAATTTTTAGTTTAGTCAGTTACTTGATAATTTCACATAATCTAAAGCGAAGTCTTATTCTGCTGGAAGCACTATGTGGCTTGGCATGAAATTTGTGGTTCAGAAGAAATGACCTTTAATACATGAAAAAGGTAACTTTTTTTTTACAAAAAAATAATTTATCTAAAAGTTAAATGCCTTAAAAATGTAAGAAACCCACAAAACACATTTAGCAAAACGAGGAACAGCTTCTTTACATTATATTTTTAATGCATCTGAGAAATAGTTCTGTGAGTTGATGGCTAGGTGAGAAAGGATAGTCTTTCTGTACCTGTTTCAATCTTCTATCATTTTTTTGAGAAAGTCCTGAGGACAGAGGTCAAATATAAAGGCAGTGTCTCTTCAGACGCTGTCTCTCGAGACACCAGGTAAAATACTAACTCTTTTCATACAGAACAAAGGTCTTAAGAAAGCAATATTCTTTGGTAGCTACCAGCCTGCAGTCATTCAGGTGCCTTTTTCAATGCTGCTGAAGATAATAGGGGTTTCATATTTGACACGCAGGCTATTATGACCTATAAGCTGTTCTTCTTTGCTGATGAGCTTCTGAGAATATCAATATTTCTTAAACAAGCGCTATTATCGAAGATGTAAATGGCTACTCATACATTAAAAAGCATTCTGGAACTGCAGCACTCATTTCTGCAGGGACAAATCACTGGTCTGTTGTACCCATCACACTTCTGCTTCAGTGGGCTGGGAGAGCAGAGGACTTTCAAAAGTTCTCTGGGCAGAAGTCATGTTTCATCGCGAGATCTGTACAATTTCAGACATTGTTGGTGATGTTCAACAAACAGGCACAATGTAATAGCTAATTCATAAAAATGGGACTCCTACAGCAGCCAGAGGCAACTGTGTTGTTATTGCAAATCTTTATCTTTTTTATCGTATGCTAGGATCCTTGTGTCGGTTTTCATTGTGCACAAAGGGACAGCACTCCTGCCACTGGTAAAGAGGACCATGCATTACTTAAAATAAGTACTTCTACAGTATGCTGTCACTTGCTTGGGATTTTGAGCTGGCCAGAACTTAAAAAAGGCTGAAGGCTGCAGTTGCTCAGTGTCATAGAGCAGTGTCTGTAAATATGATGCTCATGCAAAGGTCTCAGTTTTGTCTGTGAAGCTCAAGACCTCCAGCTTCCCACATCCCATCCTCTGGGGAGACTGTTTCAGGAAGAATCTGCTTGAACACCTGCTTTAGATTTGATGAAAGTTTATCCAAGCCCAAAGTGAACATTGTGAAACCTAGATTCATCAGAAAATCTCTAATGGCCTCTGGTCAGAACATTTGAACTTAGACACAGCTATGAACTGCTGCAATACATTTCTCCTAAGCTTAAAAGCTACTGTTTTGTAAACCTGGAATTGTTTTGATAAGAAGTGCTAAATTCTGACAAACATCAACTGCACGAACTAGAAATCTGAAGTCCATATTGGAAAAGTGATCATATCTGCACATTAATTCAACTGACACTTGAACACATATTTGGCCACTTCTATTATAATATTTATTTGGAAATTTCAAACTTCTGAAGTACTTAAATTAAACTGACTCTATTCTTTCCCCTGAAAACAAGTGACATAACGAAGATACATTTTGGCACAAGAAAACTTTTCTTGAACGTGCTCTAAAGCTTGCTATCCCTTACATAAATTGCTGTGTGTTCAAGGGTAGACAGAGAATAGGAAAGTAGCCATTTTAAAACATTGATTGTGAAGTCTGGTTACAAAATTGTGTGTAGTTTGTCTATTAAACTACTCAGCAAATCGAAGTCGCTGCCCTTTGTCACGCACATTGGAAAATATCCTTGGGTGACAAAATGTTGGAACACATGCAAGTTCACCTGAAATCTGGAACATCTACAAAAAGGCTTTCTGAGATAACATTTGCTATTTATATTTGTATCTGTATAGCTATTAGAGTTAATCCTTAAACCTTATGATAATTCCACCAGAAGAAATCAGGATGAAGTTTGTCAGCTCACTAGAGGTATCTATTGAGTGCCATTACCCTGTGGAAACAGCGTAGAGGTCTGCAAGTTTAGGAGGACCAATTGTGAAAAGGTGAGCTCCAACCTATAAATTACTGGATATAAGGCAAGTCAGATGCTTGTTCTTATAGAGACAATAAAACCAGTCATACTGGTTTTCATGGTGAAAGGCCCGTCACACCTAGTGCTTTTAGCTCTAAGGCATAGCTTTTTCAGGTGACAAACACTTTTCCCCTAAAATCAGGATAGAAGGTAGGCTATTCCTTCCGAGCAGGCCAGAATAATCCTGGATTCGCTTCTGTCAGGCATACCTTTGAATAGTATTTTACCTTTCTGCATTATTTAACCTTTATTACATTTATGTCGTGACTATTCTTCTGCTTAATCATTTACTCATTTATTTGACTTTTTTTAGTCACTTGTTCATTGTATAGCAGAGGAGAAAGCCTTTTTTTTTTTTCAGTTACAGTTGCATTTATAATGTGAAGACGTCAAGAAGATGAAGACTGCAGGCAGAATATGTATTCAGTGTGTCCCCACTTATCATCTAGAGGAATAAAACCTATGCAGTTTCTTAGGAAAATCAGAACGAGCTACTGCAGTATTCAGTGATATGGATTGATTTTGACTTGAACTCTAATTCCAGATTTTTCCCTCTCATTTTTTCCACTTAGAATAAAACCTATGAACATATTACATTAATGAGGAAAGGAAAATACTAACCTCTGTGTAGCTTAAGCCTTAAAACCATTCCACCTATGACTCAGGAATATTCTTTGTTGCTAATACTGCCCCTTCCTGGTCAATGCCATTTCATGCAGCAAATTCTCCTACTTTTTACTTCGGATACGGGAAGTTCAGTGCTTCAGCTACAGGAAAAATTACCACCACATCTTTCAAAGGACTCCAGTATGCAGGTGTGGCATGAGAAACCATGGGCACGATATTTGTTATCATTAATACTATGTGCATTTGTGGCACCCCTTATAAATAACCTGCAGAGAAACACCCTAGCAAGGAAAAAATAATGACACCAGAGCACCAAATGAAGCACATCAAGAACCAATAATGTTATTGCAGATACTGCTGTCCTGTTTTCACAGGGCAGCCCCACAGAGAGCCACGCACCTGTGTCCTGCGAGGGGCTGACACTGTAGCTGTCACTTTCCTTGTCCACCGATCCTGCTGGCCTGGGGGTGGGCAGCCTCCAGTCCGTGGTGAGGGTATGGGCTGATATGGTAGGATGAGGCCTGTTGAGGGTCCACTGACTGGCATAGCGGTTGCGAGCCGTGGGTCCGGTTTTGGCGCTCCTCCTTGTGGTAGGATCTGTGGTGGATAACAGAGAGGATCTTTGCCATTGGGCTCTTGAATTGATAGGGAAACAAGCCCTTTCGGGGATGGCCACCGAAACCATATTGGATTAAAAAAAAACACAATCAGTTTTTTGTGGAGCTGAGAGCTCCACCAGTCTCCCATTGACAAATTCACTATCCCTTTACTCCAACATAAGCAGTTCTCCAGTACCAAATCTGCTCTGAGATATGAAAGAGCACAAGGGATGTAGATCTGGTCAGGGATTTCTCACCATATTTCAAGCGAAAATCTAAGGTAAATTATCCGCATAGATGTGTCTTCAGAAGCACCCTACATCAGCTACCTGCTCTCAGTATGTGAAAACAGGTGCTCAGAAATGTGGTTGTATAAATACCTATTCTGGCCATTTTAAGAATACTTTTACTACATTACGGTATTAATTAGCTACAGACTCCCTATTTTTTTAACAAGTAGCCAAGACATAAAACATAACCTGTAATAGTGCCATCAGAGTTTCAGTAGGAACAGGTTCGTAAAGATTTGACTGTTTGGAAAAAAAAAAAAGTAAATAAATAAAATTTCTTAAAACTTAAAAGTCATCTGCTACTTGTTTGAGGTCAGCAATGTTTGTTTGTTTGTTTTTATTATCCTAGAGACAATATGGTGAGCAAAGGAGTAAAAGCAAACTATCTGCCAAAATTCACCTCCTTAATTTTCTCAATAAATAGGCCTTCTGTAAAAGTGAGGCTTGTACTCCCTAGCAAAGCAAGTGGAATAAAAAAATCATTATATGGCAAACAGAAAGTGACTAAATCAGCACTGAAGGATTTATCTTTGAAACTTCTGAAAGGATACGCTAACAATAGAGAGAAAGGGTATTAGAAATAGGAAATTCAAATCTATTCAAATGTTCTTAGACATTCAAATGGTGCAGTTGTCAGTCCTTAAGGTAAGAGACTTTAACAGAAGCAATTTAAAGGAAAAAACAATACCCAGATAATGACTCTTAGTGCTGCTTCTACCTAGGCATTACCAGTAAGAATTTGTATTCTGCTGCTTCAAAGAAACAAGGTATTTATTTATAAATACAAACTATGGTCTGATCCTTCTCCTGTTTCATATCTTCTCCCTACAGCAGTGGAAAAATATGAACGCGGTGCCATTGATAATTGATCCTCCTGGTAGTGCAACACATAGCTGCCTCATACGGATAACATCCAAAAACGCACTTGGCATGAGGTGGCCAGCCTGTCAGTATAAACCACCGCTTGTACCTGCTGTGGAAAGTTGGCACATGGCTGTTGTGCATCCAGAAGTGAGCCCCGTGCCTGCTTTGAGGAAGACATAAAGAACAGAAGGCGAGCACTCGTGAGAAAACTCTTGGCATGGGGCTGGGGTTGCTTGGTCTGGAGAAGGATCAGGAGGATCTCATCAATGTATATAAATGCATGAAGGGAAGGTGCAGCCAGACTCTTTTTAGTGATGCCCAGTGACAGCACCATGGGCAGTGGCCACAAGTTGAAATATGGGAGCTTCTGTCTGAACATCAGGAAGAACTTTACTGTGAGGGTATCTGAGCACTGGCACAGATTTTCCAAAGAGGCGATGGAGTCTCCATCCTTGGAGATATTCAAAAGCTGTCTTGGTATGGCCCTGGGCAACTGTCCCTAGCTGACTTGCTTTAAAGTGCCTTGCTTTAAAGCAAGGTCAGCTAGAGACAGTTGCCCAGGGCCAAAAGGGTTGGACTAGCCGGTGCCCAGAGGTCCCTTCCAACCTCAACTGTTCTCTGGTCCCATGACCAGGCTTTCATCAGCAATTTGAAGGAGATGGGAGAGCCTGTTGCCAGCATGCAGG
Source organism: Caloenas nicobarica (assembly GCF_036013445.1). NCBI lineage: Eukaryota > Metazoa > Chordata > Aves > Columbiformes > Columbidae > Caloenas > Caloenas nicobarica. Next base: position 121,125,812 of record NC_088245.1, on the reverse strand, counting down.
AGGTCAGTGCTTGTCCTGCTGAGCACATGCTGAGGAGCTTGTCTGCACCAGTTGTGCTTCTCCTGCACAAGGGGCTCTGTGGCACAGACGCAAGCAAGCTCCAGAGCTGCCTGTGTGATGGAAAACAGAGCACATCTGGTGCCCCCGGTGTTAAGCCAGCTCTGCTGTCATATGCTGAAACATAGCTGTCGAGAGCTGAGGTGAGCAAGGCAAAGGTTCATGAAGCACATCTCTTTTATAAATAAATAGAAAAGAACTAGAGAACAACTTAAAAAGGTCTGTAAGGGAATATTTGCCAATGAGTGAGTGTGAGCATGCTTAGACGGGAGGATCTGTAACCTCTGAGGCACCCACCTGGGCACTGCTCCCCTCTTCACAGAGAAAGCTGTGGGTCTAGACAAAATCTCATAGCCTAGCCTCTATCAAAGCTATATGAGTGTCTGAAGTCCAGAGAATACAACCTATGAGTCTTTGGCCCAGCCCTGCACACTGCTGCAATCAGATCTTCACTGCATGATAAAAGTGATGGTGGATTTCTATTTCCAAAGCTGGGCTGGACACAGATCATACATGAGTTAAGCCCCAGTTTAATTTGAGGGAGGTCTTTCCCTTACTCCAGTGGACTGAAGCACATAACTGCATACAAAAGAAGGAGGATTAGGAATAGAAGACGCTGGTGTTATAAAATGCTGCGATGGGGTACAGGCAGGCAGTTTGGGGTGGTGCTTCATTCCTTATTAGAAAAGGCAGGGGATCTTGATCTGCCGATGCCATAAAAAGGATATGACATTTTTTGCTCTTACTCAGTAGGCTAGCCAGCATGTACATGAACTAAAGGAGTGAGAAAAGAATGGTACCAGAAATAAAAGACATGTCATACCTTGACTCTTCTAATTCAAATGCCTTGACTCGCCATAGAGGAAAAAGCAAATCCAGATGATGGTACCAATCTAGTCCTCAAGAAATAAGTAGCCATATCTTAAAACTATCGGAGTTTGAAAAGCAGCAAGGTCAGGGCTAGAACAGCTGTCATTTATAAAGTCTGGTGTGGAAATGAAGATGAACTTAAGATTTTGCAAGTAATATCAATTTTAGTTAATACACAACTGAGCTTTTAGCATTTATCTTCACTGAACTCACCAAGTAAACAAATTCTGAAACGGTCAGGGGATAGAAATAATCCAAAAGATTTTAGAAAAATCGCACATTGCTTGTGTGTTACACTTTGGTAATATTCTTAACTCATGAGGGTGCCTTTGATCTAGTGATTTTCTTTTCCATTTACATAGATATAGAACACATTCATGAGAGAAATTAAGAAGAATGGATTGCAGCAGTATATTAATTTATGACAGTATTTTAAACACTATAAGAATAGCTCAGCATGAATATATCTGGGAAAAGTAACTTACCGTACTAACTAAAACTGGAAATACAACTTTTTCAGAAAAGCAGTAATGAGAAATGTATTTCTTGCCTGAGGAAGAGGTAAGGAGGGAAGATGTATTTTGAAATACAGCAAAGATTGATCAGCGAGAAAAAAATATATTAGACACTAAAAGCCATTAAGCTAATTTATTCAATAAATTCTAGAAATTAAAATCTAGCATGCATTTGGTTTAATGAAAGCCAGGTATGAATTATTTCAAATTACACCTCCATTTCAGATGCATATGCATTTTTTGCCATATTGAATCACTAAATGCAATTGTAGAAGAAATGTTCTCTGCTGACCTAAATAGGTTTCTCTCAACTTTCAGACTGAAGAAAAAACCCCATGAGGATGCAAATGCAGGAGCAAAGTATTAATTCTCTTATAGCTTTCTCCTCTCCAGACAACGTATTCTCTTATGTGCTTACTTGTTCCTGGCCGGGCATCAGAAACATCCACCAGTGGTCCTGTAGCTTGTGACACAGACTGGTAATGTACTGTGTGGGTGACAGTCAGTGACTTCTGCTTAGATGTCTCTCCAAAATCAGCATCGGTGAGCAGAACCGTTGATCTGTCATCTGTAAGTTAAAAAAAAAAAAAAAATAAAATAAAAATCAGAGAATGAATAACAAATTTTGGGTTTGCCTTCACAAGAGCTTTACAGCAAGTCTCCAGACTTATTTTCAGCTGGGCATCACCACTGACAGTGGCAGCTCCCACTTCTTTACAGAACTGAAGATGGCTTTGAGGGGTGTACCACAGCTTGGGAACTTCTGGGTTTAAACTCAAAATTCATACAAAACTAAAGAATAAGTGTCATTTTCATATCTGTCTTTGTGATTTCACCTTAGAGATATGCAACTGAGACAGACTATTAAACACTCTTCCTAAAAGCTACTTTGTGTTTAATTATTTTTGGCCCTAATTCCTTTTTTCCCATCTTTTGAAGTATGCCTTCTCCCCCTTCATGATTAAAGATCTCAGCTGAGCTTTTCAACAACATATTTATTTCTCTTTATTAACATGAAATTCTTCAGTGAAATCACTCATGTCTTCCCAAAAGGAGGTTGTTAGGTAATGTTGCTAACTAACTGTCTACCAGTCAGATTTTTCTCCAGAGAAAGAATATCGCAGAGGTGGCCATGACCCAAGACTGCTCTTAGGGAGCTGTTTATTTTTAAGCACATGAATACCGTAGTGAAAGCAATGGGAATATACTTGTAGGGCAGCTGAGCATCCTTAAGTCCTTTGTTTTGTTGTTCTGGAAGCTAAGGGCTAAGTCCCACCAGCTCTCTCTGCACCAAACCTCACTACTGTAGGTTTGAAAAAGAAGCTTTGGGGAGCTTCCTACGAGTTGTGTAAGTTTCTTTCAACATAGCCAGCCCAACTGACTATGGGCTTTCCTGCAGCTACAAAGAAAGGTCTGAGGTGGAGCCTGACCTTGAGAAGGACTGGAAGAAAAAGATGAACACTGACTTCTCCTGCTGTACAGTTCTGCTGCCTATTGCTTCCCTATGGGATAAGATATGTTCTCCCAATTTCTAAACAGACCTTGACCCCTGCAGAAAGCCAGTGCTACACAGGACTTTTTTTTTTCTTTTTCTTTTCAGTTGTGATATCTGTATTCTATTTCTTTCACTGCAAAGAGGAATCTTCTCCACTTGATTATGGAAGGTTTAACACCAATGAATCTTCCACTGAATTTGTGCTTCCAAACCAACTATTTGCATGCTATCAGACTTTTTTTTTGCATTTCTTACAGTCTTTTTATCCATTCATAATAGTAATAAAAGCCACAAGAAATTCTTGCGATGTTATGCTATATAGCTTTGTAATGCATTTCTAAGACGGCTGGCAGCAGTGAGGCTTCCTTGCATTTACTAGCCAGCAGAGGTTGATCTGTTTCTTCTAAGCATTCCTGCTCCTTCTTTTCTTTTTTAAACTTGACAGGACACCATTAAGGCGAAGAGTTCTGCACAATAACATAACTACCATTTTTTACCCAAAGAAGGCCATAAATAGAAGGAGCATTATGAAATCAATCTGTCTCTGGCAAAAGATGAGCTCTTTTTCAGGTTGGGAATAAAGTCTCTTGGCAGTAAACTATCTCAAAGACTGCCAAAGTGCCTGCTTATTCTGAGCTGGCTATTACCAAGGCACTGATCGCATTGCTACAGTTAAGGCTCTGATGATATTTCCACTATAACCCCCTATTGCTCAGCAACTGTAACTCAAAAGCAAAAATTGCCTTTAGGATGAAGCCTGGCACAAAAGATTGCATCACAGAGGCAAACTTTGGGAAGCTAAAATCAGGATTAGAAAAAAAAAAAAGTCTCTATTTCAGGTGAAGCATAGGTCTCCTTTTCAAATCTGCAGCACAAACTGTGAAATGTGCCGTGAGGCCAAGCCCTCCCTGACCCAGACCAGACTGACAGCAAGTGTGACAGGGTGCAGGGCTAAAGAAGCTTGTCCCTCCCCAGTGCAGGCATGGACAGGAGATGCAGAGATGCTGCTCACAGCTTGCAGAGCTTTTCTCTCCAGCCACACCATCCCTGGGATGTTGTTACGTTCTCAGCCACCACAGACTTCTTCTCCACAGATATTGATCCAAAAAAATTAGAAGTGTAACAAGATCAGTCATTCTGGAGGGTCTTGCCAGAGTGTGAACCCACACAGTCACGAGATCGGATTGTATTTTTATTCTGTTGAGATTTCAGACATCTTGTGTTTAAATTATTTTGAAAAGAAAACCAACACAAAACAATTTTGTTTTTCGTGACAGTTCAGCTATGTGACAGCCACATGAGAAATCTTGTTTTCTGTTGTGTGAAACAGTTTAGATTTGAAATTTGCAGAGACACAAAAAAGCTGAAAACTGATCAAAATGTTGAAATATCATTTGCTATGAACAGGTGGATATGCAACATGTAAGTTTTAGAAGCTGGCTTTCGCAAATCTTTAAATAATGGTATTGTACTTTCAAAATTACATTTTCCTTATAAGTAATGCCAGTGATTCAGCTGTCTAGTAAAAGCCAAAAGAGAAATCAAAATGAAAATCATAAAACTTCTAGTCTTCATTTACATTTTCTTTAAGCGTCTCTTTCCACTAGCTTCATTTTTTGAATGTCCTGCATTATTTTGAATACTGTACTGAGATTACTTCGAGTGGAAAACAATTTCAAGGGGAGAAAAAAAAAATCAGTTCAGTTTTCAAATATGACAAATTATTTTATAGCCCTTTTTTGATGTGTGTAGTGGGGAAAAGGTGTGAGGTAAAGGAAATCCACCTAAAGTGTGTGTTACGTTAACTAGTCAAAACAAGTCAACTGGAGTTTACCAATGGTCTCCATTGTGTCTCTCTCCTCAATCAGAAGCTGTGCTCTGGGAATGTCTATGTGCATCCTCAGTGTTTGCTGCTGCTTGTTAAGAGTATCTGATGTCCTCGTGTTCTTGCTAAAATAAAAGAAAGGTGAGCACATTAACATTCAACGTAAATTAAAAGATACTTGAAACTTCCTCATTTTGAATCTGTCCAGCTCAAACAAAAAAATAACATAGTCATAATCAGCAAAATATTCATACATCTTATTTTGCCCTCTTCAGAACAAGTGCATGGTATTAATTTATTGCACGTAAGAGTTAGACGAATGCACAGTGTTGGGGATTTGGTCTTTTCTTTATCAGTAGAGATCTGCTGAAAATTTCATATAGCTTTCTTCAGATGTTGTCACAAAATGAAATCAATAAACACACTTCGCAAGATGGACCTTTCCCTTCATTCCTCATGAATGTGAGTAAAGAAACTCAGAGCTGATCAAACAGGTTGGTAGGAAAATGATGTCCTGAGTAATTTCTAATTATTTTCTTAACTTTTCATCATTTTTTGTTGGATAAATTCGAAATATCACTGGATTTGATAAATGAAAAAGCAAATTAATAACTAGGTATTCTATTAATAAATTTCATGAACTAAATAAAGAGTTTAGTCCCATTGACGTTCCAAGACTAAAATTGTAAATCTTGTTTACATTCATGGATTATTTCTAATTGATTGATGCAATATTCTAAAAAAGAACATAAGCCAATTATTCTATCATCATGCAAATTGAAACAATTTCATTTTGAAGTTTGTGTACCAGAAAATTACTTCTTAAATGAGCTGTCTGTTGAAGGCAAGTGAAAATGAGTGTTACAATCATTTCTAGTACCGAGCTTGCACCAAGAAACTTTCAGACTGCACCAAAACCCCAGGAACTTTGCCCTTTTAGATGTAATTACTCTTTGGAGGAGAGGAAATATTTGCAAATACTTCTTTATGCAGGGAGGCTGAGAAAAGTTAAGACAAATCAGCCAGTAATGTGATCCAAGTGCTCACACTTCAAAGAGCTTTAAAATCCAAGTGGAGGCTCATTTTCTAGTGTAAAATAGCTGTAGATCACTCAGTTTAATTCTCCTTTGGCAATGAATTATTGTTGTTAATGGAATTAGAAGAGGACTATTAAGCTGCTTGATGATAAGCTCACTTCTTCCCTGAGCGTGGACCTCTATGTAGGACATTGATGCACGTGTGACGAGCCCACGTCTCCAGACAATTTACCTTAACTTCCTGCTGTGTCTCTAGGTGAGCAAGAACTAACTATTCCAGGTTTGGAGATTATCCTAGAGTCCTTTTTAGGAGGAATTTCTTTGTCACATGGTCAGTAATTCTGCTCCAAATCCAAGAGTGACATTCTCGAGGCACACAGGTACACCTCCCTGGCTGATTCTCACCTTCTGGCTTTCCCTGCTCCGGTGGTCCCCAGCATTAACACTATCTATGCATCCCAAACTTTAATGTCTCTGTCTTTACCTGAGTGGTTAAGTGGCACTGTCACCATCCTGTAAAGATGGATAGCTGAAATGTATTCAAACAGCCTATAACTGTTGCCTCATTTGATCCTTATGGAAGCAAAATATCAGGAGAGCTACTCAAAGGGTGCCAAAATTTTCTCCATATATAATCAGTGAAGAATAGCAGCCAGGTGTCTGTGCTTAAAAGCACAGAAATTATCAAAGACCTTTAGGATCCTAAAATGCAGATAAATTCCACACCGACTTTCTCAAAGTGTCTGCAAAGTCTTTGCATGGATTAGATGCCACTCGCCTATTGTTTTCCACTCAAGTTGCTGGGATGTTAAAAGAATCAGAGACTAATATATTATCTGCCTTCCAAATATGTTCGAATACATGCTCTTGAGAAGTCAGAGTACTTTGGGCTTGTCCAAGATCATAGAGCAAACCTGTGATGAAGTAGGAAACCGAATTTCTGAGGTCCAATTCCAATTAATAATAATCCAATACTTAGTGGATACATGCAATCAGATACGTATAGAATCTGTGCAATACATAACTGAGTCTAATAAATGCATTGTTGCAATCCTCCTCTGCTCACCAGGGGTGCAGGAGACAAAGGGATCAAACCAGACATCTTCCTCAGAGAATGCAGACCCCAGAATCCCAGTAAGAGCTATTAATAAAATCTCCTCTGCAGTATGAACACTCTATATTCCTACCATTGCAAAGTACTCAGCCTCACAGAAAGTATTGTTTGGACCACAGGGAGCAGGAGGACAGTTCCTCAGGTTTGCAATTATATTGCTCACCTGCTAAGAGAGAATTCTGAATCCCATTCTTGGCTCCAGAGGTAGTTTTATGCAAAATATCTAGAAGAAGCCAGAACCTGAATTCAAGCCTCTCTATATTCAGTAAAATTCTCTACTATGCTCAAGAGTTATGCCTCATTTTGTGTGATCCCTCTCCTCTTCCTTACTGGTATAATTGATTCTCCTGTATGCAGCAGCATGGTGACACGGAGTGTCCAAACACAGAACAGGCAACTGGCAGTAGCAAGAGAGTTGACACTGATTAGTGTGCTATCTCTTTCTGGTTCAAGGAATTTAGAATTATTTTCTGCAGACCACAATAGCTTGACTTTAGGTTATAAAAACCTAAAATACCAACAGCAATTAAGTGCTTCTAGGACTTGGAAATGATGCAAAGATTTTTAGGATAGCAATTTTGAAGTTTGGTGCCCAAGTATTTTCTAACCTAGGAAAACTCAGGCATCAAAGTATTATAACAGTGTGGTGGATGAGGAGTCCAATGATTAATGATTTAAAGAGAGAAAACATATCTACCTATATTTTCCTTAACCTACAGATATGAAATTCCCAAACTTAAACATGCGCTATGGATATTCTTTACCTGTCAGACCTTGTAAGGATCTGTGTATAATATAATTCATTCCCTCTGGTCCAACGAATCTCTGAGCTCCAAATTGTTAGAGACTAAGAGCCTGTCTGAGGAATGAGTTAGTACACATTTGCTGTAGTCTTTTACTCTACCAAGGTGTCTGCTTTTGGCCACCACGAAAGACAGATACTTGGGCACGTGGGCCTTTGGGTCTGATTGAGTACAGCTTTTATGTACAGTCTATGGATAAATGGGCCTTTGTCCAGAAGTAGTACAATGTACAAGGTATTTTGAAAGAGTGTGCAAAATATACTTCATTTTAAATAATCTTTCTGGATGTTTAATTAAAAAATACTTACTTGAGCGACTGAAAATATCTATATGCACAGGAGGGGGTTAAACCTATCAAACTAGTTATATAAAGGGATTAAATATGGTGCTCTGTAAACCCAAAGTCATCTTGGGTCCTTGGCAGAGAGTCAGGCCACCTCATGTTTTCCTGAAGTCTAAGCTGGTTGTTGTAAAGACATACGGAAAACTAAATCATGTAAGTAATTATCCTGACAGAGGAATATTTGGGGAGAAAAGATTCCTCACGTTGTGTTCAAAATTAGAAAGCTCAGCCAACTGCTATACTGATTCACAGTGAACTGTTACAAAGAAGTTGACTGGACTGACGCTTTCACCCAAAAGAAACACAAAAAATCTGTGATCATACAGCAGGAGGGATTTTTATTTGCAAGTTTAAGGTATCAGCAGCTCCCATTAAATTGCTAACTACTGGGGCTTATCCTGCTCTCAAGACATTTGACTTACACAGCCAAAGCCAGCGACATTCCGAGCAAAGACTAAAGCTCCATTTTTAATCCACTTTACACATGCTCATAAAAATCTCCTCAAAGGCAAAGATACACAGAGTTCTCTCCATCCCCCACACCTTCCTACCAAGCAGGGAATCATCTTTTCTGCTCTCTGTCCAAAACATAAAATCATCTCTAAAAGTCTCAGCTTTTGCTGAAACAAACATCAAGGCATAATCTTTTTCTTTATATATATATATATATATATATATACACACACATCAGATATATATGTACATGCATATATATATCTGATATATATATATATACACACATGTATATATCAGATTTTGGTGAAATCTAAAAGATATAAAATATCAGTAGCTTTATATATGACTATTGCTCTGGAGAAGACTCATCATCCTTTGATTATTAACATGCTCAATCTTCAGGAATATCTAGTGATGGCGAGTACCTCTTGTTTTGGTTGGAGGCATTTCACAGATCAATCACAAATGACAGAGCATTAAGCTCCCCAAAACAGCACCACTTTGAGAGCTCCAAGTCTTAAAGCATCTGCAAGAGTATGCCTATATTCCCTATTGCCTCTAAAGTCCTGTTTTAATAGTAATTTGCCTTTGGTCACACTTCTAGAAGAGAAATGTAAAATAAAATATTTAATAAAAACAAGATTATTTATTAATAAATGAGATAAGAGAAACTGACTTGATTATCATATTTCAATGCTGGTGAAAGGAAAAGGAAAACAAAATGGTGACAGAAGTGTTATCTAGAAAAACAGATCTGAACTAAAGGCTGGGAAGGGACCTGACTGCTCTCCAAGTAAATTAGGTGGGGAGAGCAAAAGAAGCTCTTTAATGTGAAGGTTGATATCAGCAGAGGAAAAAAATGGGTCAAAACCGGGCACTTATGTAGGCAGTTTGATAGTTTTCTATGTATCAGATGAGCGAGATTCCGAAATAGCCTGGCAGAGGTGGCGATAAGACTAGTGAAGCTAATCAGGGTTAAGGCAGAGATTTGCCAGATTTGCAGAGCTGTTATGTCACCGTATTGTCACTGGGACTGAATATCTTCATGTAGAAGTTTCATCCAGTCCGTGCTAGGTTTCTTTAGGGAACAGACTTGCTGCTTATGCTAATCTGTGATGTTTTCGGCAACATCAAAAAATATCAGAGCATATCTTCTTGAAGTTGCTTAAACCTGCAATCTGCTGCTAGCAGGGGTTTCTAGCTGGTAAATACAATAGCAAGAGTATGACCTGACCCGCATGACCAGTCTTGTTGACATCAGTGAGACTATTCAGATGTATTTGCAGACTGATGGTGTAGACCTGAGTTTACACTAAAACCATCTGTCACCATGTGTTTTGTGAGTATATTCTTACAATAGCAGGTGAAGTTTATCATGGGTGAGAAAGCTTAAAGTAAGCTTTCTTGTAAAATACCTATGATGGTCTCAAATTTGTTCCTGAATTAATAAAAAGATTTTCTACCAAACCAAAAAATAATCCCTTGGTGATCCCATTTTCAAATATATGCGGCAGTTTTAAAGTTCAGTGTTTTCCCCAGACAAAACAATAAACATCGAAAATATGAAATTTCCATATTTGAAAGAATTGTGGTGCCAGAATATTCATTCGGTTGCAATTCAACAACAGAATTAGATTTCTGGGTGCTGAGCTGATGGAACAGAACTGAAAAATAATAAATGGATTTACCTGCTCTTCTATACCTTTGGGTATGAGTAGCTAGAAATAGTGAATTACATAAATAGAGCTGTAAAGTTTCAAGATATTCACATCCAGGAACTTATTACCTTCAATCAGATGATCTCTGAAGAGCGATTACTTTGTTAGATATTATGAAAACATTTTTCTGAATAGGAAAAATGTCCAAACAGACCTATATAGCTTCTATAATTTAATCTACTAATAAAAGTGTTCTAAGTTTTTTCCTATTGCATTCCCTCACAGACACTGTCCATAAATTGTCTTTTTTGTGCCATTTCTAGCCAACAATGTGTCCTAGTTCTTAACAAACTGACGAATTGAATAATTTGAAAAAGGATTTTGGAATAGAAGGTTTACTTCTCCATTTGTCCCTGTAATAATTTTTAAAAATGATGCCATAGTTGACAGACATTTTTCAATTTAAACACATTACATCTATTCTTACCTCATAAGCATTTCAGCCAAACTCTTTGCATCTAGAAGAAAATAGAAGAAATGTCATCACAAATGAAAATCTATTTAATATACGGTTTATTAGGAAGTAAGTTATTTGAATCAGACGTGTAAAACTACTGTTGTTTCTCAGATCAGTGGCAAGCATAAAATCATCTCTAAAAGTCCTGATTTTGGCTGAAACTGCATTCCACTGCATTAAATCTGTCTGCCCCAGACAGTCCTGTTTAGTTCCTCAATAGCACCAAAAATGCTTAGAGAAGTACAAGCTACCATTGGCTTAACTAGAAAAAAACTGCATAAACTTATTAGAAGTAGAAACAGTTTAACAAATAATGGAGATGTCTGTTCCTTCGTGCCACGGTTGGCAAGTGAACAGGTGAGGAGGGAAGAAAAGGCAAGAAGACAGACATGTTGGTGTCCATCTCTGGGCAGGAGCCAAACCCAAGCTGGATGAGCAATTGCCAACCTGCCATTTCCAAACCAAACCAGCTGCACAGAGGTCTGAGCAAGGGAGGTCTCCAAGGAGTCAGCTTGTTTGGTTGCTCTCAAATATTAATGCTTTTCCACTAGCAATAATTCGAAACTACTACTAGGTGTTCAGAGGACAGTCTATACACAAAACAGGCGGTAGCTGCAAAATGAGGCACTGCTGAAGGAGAAACATTCCTGCTTTTGTTGTGGATGCTGTTATTATTAGCATAAAATCCTTTGGTGATATAATTATTCGGGTACGTATCAGACCAAAGGACACAGCTGAAGGTTAGATCGCCGAGTGTTATTCAGGTAGCTTTCTATAAGATTTTGTCAACATAATATAATAATTTCTGTATTATTATTCATCAAAATTAGACAGCTATGCTTTGTTCTCCTGCAGTCTGCTGCTAAACAAACTCACTCAAAAGTGCTGACTCCAGAGCCCTTAAATATATCACACAGTAACAAAGCAGCCTTTTGTGCAACCAAGTGAAGCAAATCTGAGAAGAAAACAATTCCAAGTTTTAAGTCTTCAAGGAACTCGCCTATTATGTGAAACTTTAAATTCTTCTCTTATCTCCTGCTTGTAAATTTACCAGCACCTGCCAAGACATTTACTGAATCTGTCTTTGTTTTCTCCATCTCACTTCTGAAACCTTTTTTATTCCTTAATCACCTCCTGGGTCTCCTATACCTGCAACAATTTCCTTGCTTGTGATCCTATTAAATATCCTGCCTTTAAAATTCAGAGGATGCAGGTAGAAACAAACCATCTTAATGCATCACTCTGGCTGCATTTGTATCCATTTTTTAAAGGGATGGACGAAGGGTTCTTTTTATTAAAAATAAACAAACAAACAAAAACCCAAAACCAAAACAACACCAAAACACCAAAACCCTTCCATCTACTTTCTACATTCTGTCCTTCTGACACTGTGCTAGCTTGCTTGTCTTAAACTTTGTTCCTCACCTACTACAGGAGAAGCTGAAATTCTGTGCTTCCTCCAGGTCTGTTTGCTCCACTCCTTCATTTTTAACCTACCCCTATCGTTCTCCAGCAGAAAGCATGGCCGATTCCTGGTGGAGGGAAGGGCTCTTCATCTGAGATGTCCCATCTAATCCAAACAGTGCTCCATCCAGGCATTCAGACTTTCTATTTTTCACTTTGTTTGGGATTACCTTCTGCTGTTGACATTCTTATAAGTGGTACTATGTAGTAGACGACAATGTCTTTACAATCAGTCATAAACTAAACTACCAGTGTGGCTGCTCCCAAATGATGTCAGAGATAGTTTTGGTGCTGACTTCTGAGGATCCAGGAAAGGACCAAGTTCTTTTGAAGAATAAAATTTAAAAAAATGAAGCTCTGTTTCCAGGTCATGTTTTTTTCAGCAAATATGATGATGTTTCTTGTTATTTTAGCAGGACTAGAATAATGGAAAGACTGTGTCCCTTTGGCACACATAGTAAGGGTGATTTAGTATGCAAATATTGTTTTCATTTAGCTAGCCGCTTTTGTGAAGCAATTGCTTCCTCCTTAAGTGAAGACTATGGATACTTGTGCAGGTAATTCACAACTCAAGAAAAGCCAAAGGGACAATGTTGAAGGATGCTTGGCCCAATGTCTTTCAATTTGCTTTTTATATTTCTTTACAAGGATTAAATAACAATCAACGTCCCTCACATGTCCTCAGGTGCTGCACAGCATATAGCTGTGTTCCATGCTGCATCTTGAAAAAATGTTACGTTCTCACCTTAGTGAAAAAGACAAACTTCTCCTCACTGTGGGTTTGATGCACGACTGCACCAACAGGCACCGGCCCAGCGCCAGCCCTCGCTTCCCTTTGCTGGGGCAGCCGTCTTTAAAATTCTTAATGCATTTGGCTTGCCCTCCTGGGAAATCAGGGACTGCGATACAGTTTTAAATTGCATTCTGTCACTTCTGAACTATCATGCCATGCTTGTGTTAAGATGAGTTGAATTTAAAAACAAACGGAGGACTATTATGATAGACGTGGAGCCAGGTTAATAGTAAGGAGAAAGAGTGGTAAGTCATCAGGTTTGTCTCTTATAATACGTGCTGACCTACTAAGTGGCTGCATGAACTCCAGCAGTCAATGGACCTTCTAGCGACCTGACCCGTGGAGCTACTAAACTGGGCAAAAGTCAGGGCTTTGCTGAAAACAATGCTTTCTCTCTAAACAGAGTGCTCCTGAAGAAATAAATCATACTGGGCATGACACAGGAGGAAGACAAAGGTTTACTTGTCCCTAAATGCTAAAACAAGGAGTAAAAGGATGAAAAATGGAGAGACTGTTGTTCTTATGCTACATTTGCCCCACAGAAAGTGGAATGACAAACCCATTGTCTATAAGCACAGACACAAACTTTTGCATGCAGAATGTACTGGAAATAAATCTGCAATTCCCACTCCTCTTTGTCAAGCAGGTTCAAAGAAAACACATCTCCTGGAGCCACAAAAGCAAGAATTACACCTGTAACTTGCATAAATTCTTTCAGAAGGTCCCACTGTGGAAATCATTATTTCTGATGTAGACTAGAGGAAAATTGGTGGTGGATTCAAGATTTAGGAAAATGAGTCCTGTGCCTCAAAGAAACCCCACCAGGTGATACATATCAAGTGATAATGACAGGATTTCAATTTCAAAACTAATCCAGATGAAAGTTGAACACAACAACTACTAGAGCAAAACTTTTTTCTTAGTTAGGAGATAAGAAAAACTTGCACACAGGATTTTTTTTTTAGAGACCTTACTATGGAGTTCTCTGGAATGGCAATACTGATTATCAGTAAGACTTTTAGAACATAAAATAACCTCCAGAAAAGCAGAAAATGGCCAACAGAGGATCAGTCTTCAAAGAGAATGGAAAAAAAATCTGAATTATTGAAGTCCTATCAATTTGATCTTGGCAATGAGCAAAATTATGAAAAAAATTGAATGAACCTTGATGAAATGAATTAAAGGAGATGAAATAATTGAGGACAACCAATAGAGACCTGCAGTCAATCAGCCTTGCCAAACAAAGTTGATTTTTTAAAAATGAGATAAAAACTCACTGAGAATTGATTACATTGAAAAATCTCTCAGTGAGGTACAATTAAATAACATTAAAATGTTATTTTTATATTTCTCTAGAGCAAAGTTTTGGTACCTCAAAATATTTTAATAATAAAGTAGTATGATGTGAAAAATTAACACAACGACCTTTTTACATGGGTTTCAATCTCTTCAAAATACAATTTTAAGCACAGAATCATTATTTGGTATGTATTTTCCTCATGCACCATGGGTCGTCACACCACTGGTACTTTTATCAGAGGTCTGGAGTAAATGAAATACTATCTGATAAAAATTTGAAAATGACACCAAAATTGGGTAGCTAAAATATAATTAAAACGCCGTGTCTCTAAGGTATAGCAATCTGGATCATCAGGTAGGTTGGTCACTATTAGCAACATATCTGTATTAGTATAAAGCCATATATCAAGAACACAAGCCACAGCTATGCAACGGGGAATGTTATCCTGTTGACTGTAATCAGAGAATTGCCGGATAATCTCAATGGACAAATCGTTAAACTTAAACTCTTAAAATAATGCTGTACCCAAAAAGGGTACAGATTTGCAGATATAGACAGAAGATCATAAAAGGAAAGAAAGAAGGCTGTTACCTCTATCTGATGCTGATATGTTTGCTGCTGCAATACTATGTTAATTTCTAGCTCACACAGATGAGGAAAGCTACCTAAAGATTGCAAAAGTACCAGATAAAAGCCTTGAAATTAATATATGATGGGAAAATACAGAGAAAAGCTAAAGAAGATTCATCTGTTTCATCTACCAATGAAAACATTAAGAAATTACTTGGTTGCCACATGTAAAAATAATATCCTCAGAGACTGAAAATATGTTAAAAGAAAAAGAAGTCCAGTCCCTGTACAGCAAACAGAAGTATAACAGAACCAGATGGCTGGGAAGTCAAGCTTTAGCTTGACAAATTCAGATAAGAAGTGAGACACAACTTTTACAGAAATGGTAGTTAAAAACTGATGACTTCTGGCAAAAATACTGATGAATTCTTGGTCACCGACTACATTTAAGTGAAGCTCAGATATTTTTCTAAATTCCTGTATTCTGAGAGGAAATAAATCAGAGAAGTCTTACGCAAAAGCCCTGCTGGCCAGTGATCATCAGCCTTCCTTAAGTGACTGTAACTCAAGAATCTATGAATACTTGTAAATCAACCATGACAAACTAAATGTGCACAGCCATCCTTTCCTGGAGCCAAGGAGCTGAAAATATCCTGCTTGTTGCTGGATGGAATTCCACAGTATTTCTGAGAACACTTTATTCACCCTTAACCCCCAACAACTTTTTCTTAAATGGAAAGAAACTGCAGAGATAAATGACTGAAAAGATTTTGAAAATGGATGATATTATATAAGCTAAAGCATCCAGATGCCCTGATTTCCAGAGCTGTGTACAAACCATGAGGCTACTTGTCCTCTTTGGTATATGAATTTACCCATGCCTAAGAGCCCTTTATATCTGTCTTTTTTTTACAAGAACATCCAAAATATTGTTACAAAGGACAAAATGAGACCCAAAAGAGAGATGAGTAGATGCTAAGGTGAGATAGAATGCTCAGGACTGGCCATGGTTGTAATATACATCAACACTTCGGTGGCTCTTGGAAAAAATGAGACTTATTTTTGCAGATGATAAATTGCTTTACTATCTATTCAGTGTGTGATTTAAAATGCTTTTTCCCAAATACCTTCAGTGTAAGGTCTGCTGTCATGGGCGAGTGCAAAACCTACAGGTCTAAGTGCAGAAGTGGTAGACTGCAAGGGTCAAAAACTTGGCTGTGGCTCAGCCAGGGGTATTTACTAGAAGACTGATAAAGTAGAATGCATTTACAAATCTAAAACTTATTCACATAGCAAACACCTGAATCTGAATAAAGATTAGAGAAAAGTACAGATCAGCGATAATGAAAGGTCAGTGAACAACGAAGTTTTGTTGTAATGTGCTATAAGAGCACAGGGAAAAAGATGAGGTAACAAATCTGAGAATATCTGGTTGTGTTTTCTAGCCTACTAACATTTGGCTACTTATATTTTATAAATCAGGAATCATGGTTTGCATTTACTGGAAAACTGAAATCCTCCCATCTTCGGAACATCTGATTTTACCCTTTGAAAAAAAATACGATTTTTGGCTACTAAGACCATTCACAAGAGAAACCAACAACAACAACAAAAAGGAAAACAAAAAAATCACCAACACATGAGAATTATTTTCCTCTCCCCCATGCAAAACAGCAACAATGGGTACAGAGTCATTTTTTGTTAGTTGAACTACCAAATGAAAAAGAAAGAATTTCTGTAGAAAACAGATATGCTTTGTTGCCTCCTGTCTGTTACGTATGGCAGGAAAATGACACCAAGTGGGAACTGAACAGTTTGGTCACATACAGCCCCATTTGTACTTTTACATTCTGGGAGTATGCATACATGGAAATAAGTGCCACAGCTCTCATCTTACCTCGCAGCCTCTTCAGTCTCTGCTCCCTCCTCCTCCTCCGCACGACCAGCAGCATCACAAAGAGCAGCAAGACCCCAACCAAGATACAGGAAATGGTCACCAGCATCTTTAGCCCTTCGTTGGTTGCCAGCCCTTCCTCGCTTTCCACAACTGACTTAATAAGTGGAGGGATTGTACCTGGAAACAGTGTCATGATATTAGACGCCTATTAATGAAGACAAAAGATTGATTTCTGAGGGAATATGGCACGTTATACGCTTCAGCTGCATGCAGCACATTAAGAATGATTGGTCGTGTTCAGGGTGGATGGTATGTGTGCATGTGTCGTGGCCAGGCACACGTAACCGGTCACACTGGTAACAAGGTACTGACTGGAGAGACTCACAGATTGTCAGAAATCGAGAAAAAGTGCATTCCTTGATGAAAGAAAACCACACTCATTATACAGTCAAATACTATGATTAATTTTAAGTCATATTGCATCATTACAAAGCTGTAAGGGATCTCAGAATTACCACCTATGTATTACTCCTTACTACGGGAAAGCAGCACTGCTGCAACATATTTATACTTTCTGCTGGGCTTTTCTTTATAGGGAATTTATTTGACGAAGTTCATTTTGTACTACATACATCAGATAACTCTTTTGCACAGAAACATTTTTATGTCACGTCTTGGGGGCGCAGCAGTGATATTGATCTGAAATTCAGATTGCCAACCTGATGTTAATTTGCTAAAGACTGACTGACATGATATTCATCAATAAAACAGGAGAGCAACATGGGATAGAAACAATCAAATTTTGAGAGTGAAATGAGGGAAATGAATCTACAAACTACTGGCATTGGCAGGCAGCTCACTTTTTCATTTTGGGAAATATTTGCACTTTGAATATACCTGGCTTCCTGGTGATATATAATACTTGAACTTTTCAATTCTTTTTTTTTCTTTATTTCTAAAGGACGTGAGAGGAATGCAGCACTTTCTTTGGAAGGCTGTTTAGTCATGGAAGGCTTCTCAGTCATTTCCTGATTACTATTAAACTGCTGAATGCAACCACAAATGAGGCTATAAAATGCAGATTTGTTTGAAATGGATAGAAACATGCAAGTATTGTGAACTGTGATGACTTTCAATGCAAGCTATTCAGTTTTAACCAGCTACTGAAATGAAAGTGGCTACTTACTTTCTAAAATGATAGGAAGGTGAGACAGAAAAACAGGCGCATCCTTTTTTACATTTTAATTGCTGCATTGAGGGATATAGTTATATCTGATTATGTACCATACAGTATCAGGAAAAAAAAATGATAGGGTGCAGTACAATGTGAGTGCCATAACCACAGTGAAAAGGTAGAATTCTAAGTCTTTTTTTTTTTTTTTTTCCTTCAGAAGAGCTATTTGAGTTGCATATAATGAGAGGAATAGTTCCCTAAAGGGATGAAGATAAACAGAAAACCTACAACCATCCAAACCTATATCAGGTACTTCGGAAAATTTATTTTCTACTGTTCCATTGCAGTTCTTCCCCATAATTTTCCTTCTTTTTCTAATTTTCCATTTCTTGGAATAAACACACAGAGGGATTTTTTTCATCTTGTCTTAACTGAGATGCAGTTTTTGTACTGTTCTAAAGGCAAAGAAAATGATTATCTGAAGAAACTGAAAGAACTTCAAGCTCCTGAAGGTAATACTAATAACTGTCTCTAAATCCTCCTAAACCCTACTGAATATTAAAAGGCCAAATATTTCTCTGAATTAAAGTCACACATACCATTGGTTAAGGACTGTTGGGTTCAAGATTACCTAAAATTATGTCTTGCTCTCCTTAATATTTAGATGAAAATCAAATTAATAGTGGCTTTAGTTTCAGTTGAATCTTAAGTATTTAGGTAAGTGATTATCATTTTCCGTACCCTTTCCAAGTAAAGTGTAAACCTAATAAACCTATGGGCAGGCAGTACAAGTTTAATTGAAGAAACATACTGCAAGTTTTTACGTCCTTCACATTATCCATTTGTGGATATTCAGCAACTGTATTAGAAATTACCAAAACTTAAACCTGCTATCCATTTCAACCTTTGTTGTCATTTCAGGTATTTCCTAGGAGTGGAATAGTCAAAGCTTTTCTCAGAACAAAGTGCCAGACAAATTGAGAGGCTGGGTTTTTTTGTGTGTTTGTTTTTTGTTGTTGGTGGTGGTGGTGGTTTTTGGTTGGTTGGTTGGTTGGTTTTCTCCTCCCAGGTCAATTTACTATTGCCCATTGTTAGCCTGCTTTACTGGTGCTTCATAGGAGTTGTAATTTGAATGTTTCTAATGCATTTTCCACTATGTTGCAGCCTTTCCATCATCTCCCATTGCACCTTGTGACTTTAGGGCTACCAAGTGTTTTCCTGTGTCCTAACTGTTCTGCACAGTAAGAAGTCCTCTGGTGGGCTAGAATCAATTAGCATAGTTAAAGCAGCTACCAAGCTGATCTGATTTAATGTCAGGGCTGCTGAGTAGCTGATCTCTGAGTCGGGAAGCTCCTTTGCAGTGCTACACACTACAGCTGCACATTGCTAAAAATATCTCCTTAAGTACTGAGCACAAATGTTCCGAAAAACAAGGGGCAGGAAGGTCATGAAATCCATAAGCTGAAAATGGTTAGCTGAAACATCTATGAACAGAAAGCAAAAAGTCGCACGTAGATCTGTCATTAACCTTCTGACCTAATTCACCATGAAGAGATTTAAGGTAAAGGATACTTTGCCATGATATTTCTCAGGAGCTCTATCACACATAACAATCAGCTACTGCAGTCCAAACAAAATAACTGAAAGACCATGTAACTCAAAGATTCTACAAAGTTTACAAAGGCTTTATCTTAAGGCTGCTAACGCTCCTAAGTTTATTCTTAACATTTGGTATCCTAAAACTTTCATACACATATTATCTAATCTTCAAAGTACTATCCTTGTATCTATTTTATCCTAAGGGCAGCTGTGACCCCTAGAAGCTGGTAGGTACTGATCTCACAAGATGAATTAATTGTGGAGGTACCGTTAGCACTCAAAAGCAGAGCTGGGCAAGAAGTTTCCACTGGCATACTCTCTGTACATGAAAGATTCACTGTCCGTGAAAGCAAAAACTTCTGCATGAAGTATTGATAGAAAATGTTGATTTCTAATCAGACACTATTTTCCAACTCCGAAGTGCCTTAAGCCTATGCGGTTTACTAAGGAACAAACGAATGGGGAGCTGGGACTCTGCAGGGTCAACTTTTGCTTTAGAAGCACTGAAATTCTTCTATGAAATTTCTTATGTGGGAAAAGACTATCTTAATTTTCAAGAATACTGATAATAATAATAATCAGATTATCATTTTAGTTCTCTATCAAATGTAACAAATTCTATCCATGTTTTCCTCTCTGAACCTTGCAGTTAGTATCTGAGATCATGCTGCCCCTCTAAGGCACAATATAGTCTTGGCAAAGCCTGCTTGAGAAACAAAACCACCAGTGCTGTAAATGAGAAATTTTCTAACTGACCAGAAACAGTGGCCCAGAAAATTTAACACTAGAAATATTTTTATTGTTTCATTTTCTCACTTTTAAAAATATCATACAGCAACACACCAAATCAAATGTTGTGCAAGTCACAGTATGTGAAATCAAGGTATCATCACCCAACCAAAAAGCAGAGCCTGACAACATTCCAAATCAGTTAATTGTAATAATACATTTGATTTCTGTGCCATCAGTGGGAATTTAAGGCCCTGAGCCTACATATTCATATAATTTCATTTTAGTGTGGCTTAAGACTCTTTGCCCCACTCATATGTGTAACAATAACATATTGGAAAGGTATGTAGAAATAAAGGTATGTAGAAATAAGATATGTAGAAAGACATTGGAAAGAAAAGAGGATAGGTTAAGTAAAATGGCAAGAAATTAACTCGTAATACATGAAACAGTTATTACTGATAATTTCTATACTGCTCAGTAAAACAGGTCCTAAGTCTACCAAGCAAGACCTGGCAGCATTTGTATAACTACTACTTAGATCTTGGCTTCCTGTAGGAAGTGCTGAGACGAATCTTTCTCTTAATTTTTTAGACTGTCTGAAATAATGTGAGGACTGCGTGGCAGCTTAACAAAATGATATTTTCTCAGAGAAACATGAGGGGATGTGCTATTTGCAAAAGGGGGAGCCGTGAGGGCATGTGTTGTTAATTACCTGTGAGAACTGATGAGTACGTAGCACAAAGACTGGGACAGCATTAGAGGATGTGTAAGATGCTGAGACTTAAACCCTGCCTGATTCATTTCCCACACTTCCGACTGTAAATGTTTCCTGTCGCTTGCTCTTCCCTGAACCATACAAGGGTGTTGTCCTGGAAAGTGCTAGATTTTGTGGCACTTTTGTGGAAGGGAGATGTGTTACTAACACAAGGTTATGAGTGATTATCAATTTGGTGCTGTTGCTGGACAACTATCTGTTGTTGTTTGAACTTGCTTACTAGTCTTATATAATTCAACAGTACAGATGTTGCCAATTGGTTGCACAATACAGCACAATATCCCTGGCAACATGCCAACATTTTACACTGGATGTCTCCAGAAAAACTCTGGCAATTCACACTAGAGCAGTTCAAGAGATTGCCATCTGGAGCCATCTGTGCTGCCTTTTTGCCAGAAATACAGACATTTTCCACTGTAGGTCCAGCAGAAACACACGTATGCAACCATCACTTTCAATAAACATGCCAGGATATGAGCTGGAGTGACTGACAAATTGGCACGTTTACTCTTGCTCTCTTGTTCTGGCTTTTCCAGAGTGGGCAGTAACCCCTGGCAGAAGGGCAGGATGCAACAATTCCTTCATCCCCTGTGCCCTGTTGCTGGGCACGACAGAGCCATCTGTCATGGCCCTTAGTTTCACCCTCCTCGTCTGTAAACAGGGATAATAGCATTGCCATTGCTTTGCCCTTGGAGGATGTTGCCCAGAGGCTTTCCCGGAAAACAAGGTAGTTAGCTGCTCCATTGTGTCACATAATGGGTTTTGAGCTGTGTCACAAGGACATTGCATGGAATAGCAATGAGGCCGGTCACCGCTGTAAATGGCTACAGGAACCAATTGTATGGAAGACAAAAATTTCATGGAAGAGATGCATGAAATACTATCAAGTGCTTCTGTGACCAGTGGAACTAATGACATCTGGTGTCCTATGGCTATGTGTCTCATGGTTGATTGACTTTAGTGCTGGAGCTTTTCCTCAGCGAGGACAAATAACAATTCTTCTTTTCTGCCTGGCAGACTATTGTCATGAAATCTGTAGGCATTTTACATCTTTGAGACTGCTACTCCTCTGTCAGCATGGCTAGCAGATTCAAAAAGAGGTTTGTAAGGAAAAAAAAAAAAGACAAGCCAAAAAAATCACATAAGAAACTAAGGTTAAAACACTATCTCAGACATATGAATCAAAACATATACTTACTGCCATCATAATTGAGTGTTGCAAATTTGGCTTGTTTCTCTGCACAGCCAGCGCTATTACATACTCTCATTTGCAGCTCATACCAGGTTGCCTCCTGGAGGTCATACAGAATGTAGGACTTTGACAAGGATGTCCGCTGAGCGGTTGTCCACACTGTTGTCCCAAATGGCCGGTACTCCAGGGTGAAGGAGGTAATGGGGCAGCCACCGTCATTCCAGCCTATCAGGTTCAGCTTCACTCTCGTGGTGTTGATACTGGCAAAGAGCTCTTGTTCCTTGGAAAACTGTGGCTCTAGAAGCAAGTATATATTTCAGGTGAAATGCTTAAGTATTACAGATATAGGACTCTCAAAAATAGAAAATTAAGATAGCAATTTCTAGCATAATTCTAACTTCATCTTAAATTCCATGTCTATCCAACTTTTTTTCTCCACCTTCTTAAATATTTTTTCATACTTTGCGCCAGACTCACAAACCTAGATTTTCAAACCCATATGCAAAAAAAATATCCATACATCTCTGCATGGGCCTGACTTGCCAGTTTTCAAGGACTGGCATGAGTCAACCTGTAAATCTAGTGCAGACACTTCGTATCAGTAAATGCTCCTGCTCACTGCTATCCAAAAAAGAAAGGGTTCAGAACACCATGTAGAAATACCATAAAAGACATATACACTTGAAGATTGTCCACTGGTGCTCTGGTCTTCTTCTAAAGTGGAACTGAACACAATTTTGTTTGATAGTACATAGACATTCATCTGTGGAAATGACAGTTTTGAAGAGCTTGCAAGTAAAAATCAATTAAAAAAATAATATGTTGATTTTGCACATGATGTATCTGAAAATAATGTATACTTTGAAATCTGTATTTCTGAGTTCAGATGTTTCCATTCAGAAAAAGGGAAGACATTTCTATTTACTTGTCCTGTTTTGGGGTCAAATGTTGTTTTCTGTTGACATATACATTGAAGTTTTTTTCACAGTTCTATGTAATACAGGTGTAATGACAGTAAAAATGGCACCATAGAATTGAAATAATGACAGTAGGCGGACAAGACTGATCATCAACAAATCTTATTTATTTATTATTAAATATTACCATAGAACACTTAAAAGTATTATTGCTATTTGTTTAGTAGAAGCAAAATATTTTTACTATTGGAAGATACACCTACTTTGATGAAAATTATCTATAATGTACTTTTTTATTCTATATAATAAGAATAACTTATCCAATGAAAGTCTTTTTGCCACTCTTGTGCTTGACAAGAAGTACCAAAATGTACTGTCTTTTCTAAATTCTACAGGAAACTAAAAGAAACTGGTGATTCCTGCTGTGTATTATGAACTATTTCAATTGACTCTATTAACAGCTTGGACAGAGATGAATCTGGAGCTCTCATATGAATGAGAATGATCTCAGCATTCTAAATCACACAGTATCTGGTTCAGTCTGTAAATGTAACACAAGTAGTTTCCAGGCATGTATATCAAGTCTCAGAGAAACTCAAAAGGTCAGGAGATCTGCTTTCTCGTGAAGTGTTCGATGTTATCTGAACCATGTGTACACCTCCTGCTTCATGCAAAGAAAACCAGAACACTCAACTTCTGTAAATGCCTCTTTCTTCAAGGTCAGCAGATCATTCTCCCTGGCTAATGACAATCTCAGCATGCATGCAGCTGATCTGCAGTTTCCCCTGAGCTCCAGCAAGTCATACCAATCACATCTGCTACATACCAGGACTCCCTTATGCCAATGAGTGTCCAATGAAATGTCCACCTTGCTGTGATGTTTGGGAGATTTGCAACAGCACAGGTGTGATGAATAGCGCAAAGAATGGCAGATGTACCTATCACAGTTAACTATGTTTGTTATGAAACTGCCTCCAAATCAGAGTATTTCTTACAACAGGTGAAGAGATTCAAGATGAGGTGATCTTTTGAGCATTACGCAAATCTAGTCCACTCTGTTGACTTAGAATCATAGAATCGTTTAGGTTGGAAAACACCTTCAAGATCATCAAGTCCAACCGTTAACCTCACACTGCCAAGTGCACCACTGAGCCATATCCCTACAAACCACATCTAAAGCTTCCCTAGTGCAACCTGAAGCTGTTTCTTTTTGTCCTATCACTTGTTACTTGGGAGAAGAGACTGACACCCACCTTAGCGGTAAGACTAAGTGTCTCTTTAAGGGGGTCTCTTGCAAAATTTACTCATAATCCTGACACATATTTGCAATGTGGAACTACCCTCAGCAACTGGGGACCATGGGACCCATTACTGAGTTAGCTAAGAATTCCACAAATTTTGGCTATTTCGCCTTGCAGAGCTTTATGCAAACTTTTCCTTTATTTTTGACACTTAGCCTATTCAAAGGTTGTTGCTTGCACGGCTCCTGCAGTAATAGTTTGGAGCATAAATGAGACATTGTCTCCATTTCCTCTACAAATAAATGTACTCCCCATCTTCCTTCAGCATCCAGACAAATAAAATCCTGAATTTTTACAACAGGAGAGGAAACAATTTCTTTATGACAATAGCAGTAGTTAGGAATTGCCATAGTCTATGACAGTAGAGACACTCCCTTACCAAATATCTACCAACCCATCTTAGAAAAAAATTATTAGGGAAATAAGGAAGGGATATCGTCCTGTAGGTGTTCCAAGTCCCGCAGTAACAGCCTCTTCTGTTGTAGCATGGACACAATTGGAAATGTTTCCAAAGCCAATAATATTAAAATATCCAAGTCTTTCTTCTCATCAAACCAAGATCTACGGCAGAATGCAACAGCTTTAGGTGAGCAAAGGGGATGGAAATCAACGCACCTTTTCCAAGTGTTTTGGCCTCAATGATCTCGCTGATGCGTCCTGGCCCCACTCCGTTCTGAGCAGTCAGAGTAAACTTGTACCAAGTGCCACATTTCAGTGTTTCTAAACGGTAGGACCTCTCACTAGGGCTAATGGGAAAACTACCCCACTGCTCACTGTTATCTTCTGAGTACTGCAAAATATAACCTGGAGGAAAAGCACAGATGGCAATGATAAGCCAGACACAAACCACAAACTCTGCAAGTAATATGACAAGCCATTTTAAAGACTAATAAAACTAGAAAAATCCCATGCGCAGGAAGACACACAGCTCTCCCCTGACTAAAAGACACCAGGCAATACATTTTGCCCACCCTTACAACAGCTTAAATACCATTTTTATGATCGCTTCAAAGGGAAAAGAAAGGGGTAGACATTTCTAAATACCCTTCAATCAGCAACAAAGACCAGATGATGAACCTGCACACTCAAAAATGAATGGTTAGAGATTACATGTCTGGAAAATCAGAGAGCAACTGTCGTAACAGCTGAGGTTACACTGTAAGAAAGTGATTAAATCTGTGATTAAACCACCACAAAGAGAAACTGCAATTTACTGCAAGCTGTTATCACCATGATAGTACACATTAAGCACTGACAGCAATACAGATTGTTTTGTTTTTCTTCTTTTTGTAACCATGCATAATTATATACTAATCCTATCAGCATACGACAATTTAGTAAGAAGTTGCAATTATCCTGAATCACATTACCTCGGATAGAACTGCCGCCATTGTCTCCAGGTATCCAGGAAAGAGTGATAGAGGAAGATGTAGTTTTGGATACAGTGAGTCTTGGCTGGTCTGGTGGAACTAGATGGGAAATAGTTAAAAAAAGAAAATAGATTCAAATGATTGGACATGATCTTAATCCCTTCTAACAGTCATTTATCAAATAACTGTTTTGAGTTGCAAAAAAATGCAAATGATTTCTGTCAAAGTGTCTGTTTAGCTGACATCCTTGGTGAAGACAAGAGCAGACAAGCTCTCATTTTTTGTATTTAATTTTCTACACTATTTTGTCTTTCAGTTCTTAACCCTTGCTTTTCTCTGAATATTTGTACCTGTCCTGTCAGACCTAAATGACATATAAGCAATCCAGCCATTATTTTTCATATCTGTTTTAGGGAGAAGCTGAATTTTTAGTAGTGAGAAACAGATGCCCACTTGCAAATGTTGTCCCACTCATGTATGTGTTTGCAAGCTATTATGGCAAAAGTGAAAAAAAAAAAAGTGTATAACAAGAGTTTCTGCAAGTGTAACTGTGAGTGCTAACTACGCAGCATAGGTAGATCTATGATTGAGGGAAGATCCATACCTCTCCAGATCATACCATCTATTCCCTGAGGCTGTTGGTATAAAGAAGACACAACTTTATCAGCTGAACAAACCCAGAAACACTTCAGTTCCGCTTCTTCCCACAAATGTTATGGCTGTGTATAAATCACGGGACATAAGAACTGCGCGGTTCCCAGGACCAACTCCTGACAGAATGCAGGAATGAGACAGAAGTCTCATCTCCCATCCTCTGCCCAGTGACCACTTTACTTTGGAGGAAAATCCAGCACGAAAGGGCAAAGAGGGAGCCATGCTATATCCAAACAAGTTGCCCAGGGTAGGGACAACTGGGATTGGGAATTGGGATAGGGAACTGGGACTGGAAATGGCACTGTGAACTGAGACAGTTTAGGCTCAGCCTAAGTCACCGCAAATTGCACCAGTATATAGTGTCTGGGTTTCCAGAGCTCGATGCTCAGGGACAGAAAGCGGCCAAGCAGCCAGCTTTCTCTTCACCTTAACAAATCTATCATGAGTCTATTGTATAAAAGGCTTCTACTGAGCTAATATGATCATATCCTAGTTAAAGTCTGGAGAGTTCATCTTTGAATTTTGCCTGAATCATTTAGCTAGTCCTGTTGTACAAGGGAGTTAACTAGAGCCATGGCACAAAACCAGTAAGGCCATTGAGGATAGTGTTTGCTAAAATAGAGATGAACGGCAGGTGAAACCCAAATATCTAGTCAAATAAGTTCTGGAGTCCTAAAGGGTAAGTATTTATTAACTCTTCACCCAAGTGCTTTAAATCTGCAATTTGAGGTTCAGAAATTGAAAGGGGGAGAAAGGGAAGTTCCTGTTTCAAATCCTTTGCACTGCTCTGGTTATGCACAGCAGCACGGTGTCTGGCTCCTTTTATGGATTATTTTTCGAACAAGTGTTGTTAGAGGTTGGTCCAAGCTCCTCAGAAACATAGACAAAATTGAGCTTTGCTGGCTCAGGAACAAGGAGTGAGGCATAGATGGTGCTTGTCATGGGAAGGGATCTAAGAATCAGTGGTGAAGCTGGGACGGAAAGCCAGGGAGGAGGTATGCCAGGGTAGTCACACCTCCTCTGGTCACCGCAAGAGTGGGAAGGGGTGAGTTGTGTCAGTGACCACCGCCGGCAGGAACTGCCATTTCCCTGCCGTATCTTACTGCTCAACAGATGCCAGTCCATAGGCAGGGCAGGCCAGAAGTCACAAATGGCCTGTTGTGTCCAGCTGTCTGCTGTCAGAGAACATCACCTGCTTTGCCGCTGTTTAAGGGGTAGCTCTACCTGCAGAGTGAAACTCCAGGAAAAAACACCTGCAGCAGTTCACATTCAAGTCCTCAGACTGCAAAATAATGAGTGCTGGTATGAAGTGGAGGCTGCTGGTTTACAGCCATGGACTAGTTCAAAGAGAAGTTGATATGACTGTCCTCACAGGGCTAAACAGTGCTGAAGAAAATAAAAGAGACAATTTGTATTCTAAAGGAAAATTCCCTATGTGGGATGAATTTGTTCCATTATTCTGACTTGGCTGATTTGATGGAGAAAGACTGCACACACTACACTGTGAAAGATTTATTGTAAAACCTTTCATCACAGCTTCACCCTATCTACAAAAGATGGTGGTACCGCATATTAAATGCCAGTCTTTCTCTGTCCCTCAGGGAAGTAATATTGATTTGGTTTTAGTTACTACAGTTCGATAACAGCCAGGATATGCAATTATGAAAGTACTTTGTGAAATATAAATATAAGGTTTCAATTTGATAATGTTTTCTCTCCCTACTTCCTGTTGTGGTCATGCTTCGAACATTGCAGAAGAGCATCTTTAGGGTCTGTTGGATTGTAGGTAAGTTGATATGTGCTATGGCATTTGTTTCAAGACTCAGTGGAACAGTATACACAGAGAGAGTTTGAATCCATTTGAAACAATCTTTTTCTGTGTTGTCATATGATTGCACTAGAAATTTAGATCACATATGAAGGGACAGGAGAGTGACTTACCACGGCATATCCCATATTCCTACCTCCAGTTATTTACTTCCCTCTGGTACAACAGTTTGCAGTCAGTTGAAGCACTCTAAGGATCTGCTTTAGTGTAATTGAGCAAGGAAATCCGCTGCACAGTGAATTCTCAATATGTGAACACACATGCTCTGCTTCACATTACTGTTAATGTGTATTCCTATATTGTCATTGTTTTTATATAATAAATATCAACACCAGAATGGATTCATTATGTACATTTCAACATGCATATAAAAAGTAGGTGGTAATATGCACTAGTTGAAGGTGGACTGATGTTTGACTTTAAATGCTTCCTTGTATTCACCATCAATAAAATTCTGCTCTTGTATAATGAAGTTTTTGTCCAAGATCTCAGTACAGAGGCAAATTTCTGTTGATAGCTTTTCTGAACTAAATTTCTTCAGCTCTTTCTGAATTTTGCAATATTTAAATGATACATGTAATATTTTCAAGAAGGCATAAGTTGATAATTTCTGTGCGAAGAACTACAAAATCACGGAATGCAAACACTTAGCTGTCAGTCCTACAAAAGCTTACACAGAGACTTAACTGCAACTGTATGAATTTTTCTACCAAACACAAAACTTTTGCTATAACACAAAATGTTGATGGTTGAGTCAGAATGACCTTCATCATATTTTATTTTCTAATTTGGAAGAATTACATTTATATTAATACACATTAATACTAATATTTTACATACTCCTGGAAACAGACATACCTATGTATTTAACAGCACATAGAAGTTAATAGCTGTGATAACAATTACGAGATAGATCCAATAG
This sequence comes from Caloenas nicobarica, assembly GCF_036013445.1. Classification (NCBI taxonomy): domain Eukaryota; kingdom Metazoa; phylum Chordata; class Aves; order Columbiformes; family Columbidae; genus Caloenas; species Caloenas nicobarica. The sequence goes on along the minus strand of NC_088245.1, from coordinate 121,096,634 downwards.
CCTTACCTTGTACCTGCAAATTCAAAATTATTTCATCTGATCCCCAGTTGTTACTGGCCACGCAACTGTAGTATCCAGAGTCTTCTGCTTTCACAGTACGGATGACAAAGCTGCCATTGCTAAAGATGCTTCTTCGCCCATCAATCATCACTAGACTGGGCGTCCCGTTACTACCTCACAGGAAACAAAGTGCATACATTAAAGAAGTTACAATCAAAATTACTCAGAATTGGATTTTTTTTGAAGCAACTAAGAATGGGGAAAAAAAAAAGGAAAAGGATGGGGGTTTGTCATCTTTAACAAAGACAAAATAATATTTTCTGTTGGGAAACATCTGCCATTTGCTTAAAGAATGCACATATCCTGGCCTCATTTTGAATCAAAATTGAAATTCGCTCCTTCCTTAACTATCTGCTATTTCATAAAAGTGCCAAAATAAGAGTAAAAGGCAGTTCCTGGCTACATCATCCATCCCTATAAAGTAACAGTTATTTGTATCAATGCAAAAGATGGCTTCATAGCACTGCAGTATCACTGCTTACACAGTGCTTGGATGAAAATTATTGTCCATGTTTGTTTCCAAGTGATTCTATCAAACTGTGAAATTAAAGATCAAAATACAATAGCAAAATCTAAGATATGTACAAGACATGTACACTGCACTCCACAGCACAATTTAATGCATCACACATTTTACTTTCTCAGACTAAAACAATTCTATGTGTCTGAAATTAAAACAGAAAAGACTCCTAGATTTTACATTTTGTAAATTTGTACCCCTTCTTCATAAATTTTCCTCCCTTTTGATACCACAGCCAAGTAGTTTTAGTTTAAGGAATTTCTGGACTCCTCATGTACTGTGACTGTGTGCAGCCCCTGCAAACGGTCCTTCCCCTTCCTGGCACAGTCATCCAGCATCAGCTGCATTGCATCTCTCAGATTTTTAAGCAAATGGGCTTTATTTGAGCTATACATTTAGTTGCTGGTTACCTATCTTTCATCCATTTGACTGTCGGAGCTGGGTCTCCCACAGCTTTGCAAGGGAGGACAATGTCTTTCATCCAGGGAGTTGTCACTGTGCCACTGAATGTCAAAATCCTGGCAGGAGCTGAGCAAGAGAGGAAGAAAAAGTGAAATGAGGTGTTCATTTGTACAGGCCTTGGAAGGGAAATATGGACACCCAGAACGAAATGTGGAAAACCAAACCAATCTGTTTCAAGTTGTGCTTTTGGGAAACAAATCCCTTGTAACCTATAATATCAGCATTTATTCAAGGACAAATATTACAGTTTTAGTGTCTGCAAGACAAGTAAGAAAGAGATGAGGTGGAAGACTGGAAGAGTCTTTGTGGAGCAAAAGAGCAAAACCAGTTATGATCATCTTTACTGATTTTTTTACATCTCATAGTAGAAATTATGAATGAAAATTATGTCCAAGCGATGCTTCTCTCCAAACTTCCAGCAGGAAGTGTCCACAGTAGACATGTATCTTACAAAAGCTGCATTATTGGTACATCACTGTTACAACAGCTATGGTATTAAGCAAAATAAACCTTAATGTATGAACATCTTAGTACCTTGCAAAGAGTCTGACTGAAGTCCACAAATATGAAAAACCTCTTAAGTCAGTTTAATTTGTGCCAGCTCTCATATCACCTAAATACGCCAACAAAAATATCACTCCTGTAGTTGTAGTTTTGATTTATAAGGTACAGGAACACTAGGTTTGTGAAAGAGTTTCACTGTACGTTATTACTCAAGAATGACCCTTGATAGAAATAGACTTCTCATTGGCCTCCAAATACACATTTCAATACACTGAATACAGATACTTGACATACTGTATTTTTAATCCTGATCTACTTCAGTCATGCACACTGATCAGAATTTATACTTAATAATCTATTTTGCACCAATTAGAAAAACATGAAAATGAAAGCCAGCATCAAATACAACTGGCACAGTTCACATTAAAAAAATCATGCATAAAAGAACAGTCCTTGAATAGTTAAGTGAAATTACTTGAGTAGGCTGCAGTGGGACTTGAGATATTCATAAAAAGAAAAGATTTCATAGATTATACGATCAGTTTGGATTGTCTTGCTTATGTTTTCTTCAAGCGTTGCTGAAGACTAAGCTTCTTGAGATATTTTTCTCTGGTCAAACTTTTAACTGAAACCACAAGAAGTAGCTGTTTGAAGACTGAAAGTAATGGAAAAGTCAAGGTTAAGTAAAGAGGCAACATTACTTTCCTAACAGCCAAGCATTGACATGTCCCATCCTGGCTAAACAGCAGCTATGAGGACAGGCTGAGAGAGTTGCGGTTGTCAGCCTGGAGAAGGCTCTGGGGACATACTATTGCAGCCTTTCAGTACTTAAAAGGGGCCTGTAAGTAAGATGGGGACAGACTTTTTAGCAGGGCCTGTTGTGATGGGACAAAGGGTTGATGTTTTTAAACAAAAAGAGGGGAGATGCAGGCTAGGCACAGAGAAATTTTTTACAATGAGGGTGGTGAAACACCAACACAGGTTGCCCAGAGAGGTGGTAGATGCCCCATCCCTGGAGACATTCCAGGCCAGGCTGGATGGGGCTCTGAGCAATCGGATCTAGTTGAAGATGTCCCTGCTCATCGCAGGGGGGGTGGACTAGATGAGCTTTGAAGGTGCCTTTCAACCCAAACTATTCTATGATTCTATGAGTTTATGACCCCCAGCTTCCTGCTTCTGGCATCTCTGATGGCTGAGCCCAGCAGGAGGGTGCTGTGGTGTGTGCTGCCCTGAGAAGGTGGCACACCAGAACAATGCAGAGACACTGGCCAGTCAGGAAGTCTCATGATACAGCCTTGTTTTCCACTGTGGTGCTCCTACCGCCATATCTTCTGGAAAACCTTTTCATAGGCCGGTAGTGCCACAAGCCATGGGCTAATTAACCAAGCTAACTGAAACAGAAAAATGCTCTGTCTACCCAGAGACATGATGTGAAATGCTGACTCTGCTAAAGTTAGTGTTAGAAGGCTCATTTGTCTTCAGTGGTACCAGGTTTTCGTTGCAGGAGATGCCTAGTGGTACATCTTTAAAAGCAGCAGGAGATGCTATCAGCTGTGACTATCTACAAAACACAGTTGTAAACATCTGGACTGCTCCTAGTACCTGCAATACATTCTGTGCTGTGGTGGTTAGAAACCTGAATTCCTGTTCCATGCAAAATCTCCTCTGTAACATGAAGCCTGAAAACTCATTTAAAACAAACTATTCATCCTTTTCTCCATGGCTTTCCCACCTCTCCAGTGTTTCTCAAAATACCCAGCGACTTCCAACTACTGCCAGCTACTCTGGACAAAGCATACGAAACACAGGAATCCTGCTGAAGCCTTCGGCATGACGTGGCACTAGTGTTAGCAAATTCTCTGTGATATCCTTTTACTTTTAATAGTTATTTCAACAGTGAATTCTTCCTTAAGTCATAGGTTTGATGTCTGATCTCCAAAGAACAACATTTATGTTGTAGCTACTGGTTTTCAACATCCTGTGTATCCCATTTTACAGTGATGTGTGGAAGCAACAAAGACCTCACAGAAGCCTGAGCCAGTGGTAAGATCACAGACCATAACTTGGAAGTGCACATTGCAAAAGCATACCACACTATTTTAGTGAAAGCACACACAGCTCTCTTTACACTATCTTATACCTTTCATGCACTGAGTGCTTTTAAAAGAGATGGTAAAATAGCATCAAAATTTTTAAATCCAATTTTCTTTATAGCTTAACTTCTAATAGCATTCTGAGAGTGCTAACAGGTACAGAAACAAAAGAAAACTAGAAACAAAATAAATGCCTAGTGAAATTCATCTGAAAGCAACAGGTTTGAAACATGAATTGGCATTTCCAAGGTTAAAATACCTCAAATCTCACAGACTTCTCTCTTTAGAACCAAGGGAGCTTTACGCAGCATGTGGGCAACTCAGCTGCAGGGCTTACCTCTTAGTTATCAAAGCTGCCCAAATACTTACGGACTACTCACTAGCCTTGCTTTAGCTGGCATGGTACTGGATTAGGACTGTGGCTGTTTCTATTTTTTGCAAATTACCCAATCATTAATTGAAGATGAAGAGATGCCTTCACAGAACAATCCACTCTCTTACGCTAATGTGATTTTCTGTTTGTTTGTTTAAATTATGAATCCTTTTGCCTACACTTACCGTTACAGAATAAGAAACAGGCAGAAATTTTTTGCAAGAGGCCATAACACACTTTTCTTCTTTCTTTCTTTTTTTTTTTTTTTCTCTAGAGGACACAACCAAATTTTAAAGGCAAACTGTACAGGGAAACTGAACAAGAGCTATGACACTTCACTGCAGCTCAGTTTAATCCAAATACAAACGCCATCAGTGAATACCCTGGGTCAGGAATTTCTTTCATTTACTTTCTCACAGAAGAATATCCTGTGCGTTCCATTGTGATGAACTGTTACAGAAACAGAGAAATGGGGTGTGCGTACTATCATGTAAGCCCCACAAGTTGCTTAAAAACATTAAACACACAAATCAACATAGACTAGGAGGCAAATCTGTTCAACATTAATGGTCAGGTAGTCTACAAGAACAAGGGAAACTCAACATTAAAGTCAGAGAGTTCTCCTGAGAGGATCAGATTGCCATGGGTCTAGATCTGTTATCATCTTACTGGTGGCAAATGCCATCCTCCATAAGTCATGGTCAGGAAATAAGAGCAATAAGGTGCATGCAAGGTTTTCTGTCTTTTAGGTATGTTTGGTAGGCTAAACCCACGACTTTCAAGTCAGCAATGAAGCGTAATTTGAGAGGGGATGGCATAACCTGCTTCACGGAGATTGAACTTTCATTGCCATGATTTTCTGTTTGTTGGGGATTTTTTCCTTTTTTTTTGTTACTTAATTGCAGAGAATAACAATCTCTTCTGAGAAACAGAGACACTAAAGAAAGAAATGTTAACATGAATTAAGCTTTCCTTTAAATTGGACTATCCATTTCACATCAAACCCCTAACTAGACATTCTCATTGTTCTCAAGGTGATTCTTAAAGGGGTTATAATTAAGTTGACATAATTCAATTCAAAGTTAACTCTCATTAGCTGTCATGATGGTATCATTACTTGGACAGTTGCTGTGAAATAAGTGGAGGAGAAAAAGGAAGCAAACAGTTTTACAATAATGGTACGTAGGATGTTCTTGCACTGAGGACTTGTGGCAAAATCAGGATATAACGGCTTCTAACTCTGTGATGTTTTACTTGCTTCAAATGTACTGGGGAGTGAAAAAGGTTTTCAAGGCTATTAGCTTTGACTGTCCTTCTTCATTGTGCATCTATTGCCCTTGTCACTGATCACCATTTTCTCCCAGCTCTCTAAAAGGCTCAGGGATGCATTCATACAGGAAATCTTGTTCATGACACAACAACTTCTAACTTGGCTACAACCAAAGTTCATAAAATTGCTGTCTGACAGTGTTCCTAGTGTCCATCACAACATCCACAAATGGGTAATACATCACTTTTTCAGTCCTAAATACATGTAAGAGAGGCTTGTCCTGGGCATCATCTAATGCAGACTTTATATGGGAGTATCACTACTAGCTCTAACATTGACTGGGTGCATTCTACCACTCTTCAAAATAAGGTCTTTTTCACAATGACTTGTCTATATTGAAGTAATTAATTATTTTTCCTTAAAGTCCCCTTGTCTTTTTGTACAAGCTATATTTTTATTTGTCATCATGTATCATACTAAATAAGCTGTGGAGGAGCAGAATTAATTCCAGTTTCTGGTAAGCTTGTTCATTTGATGTGTGTCAGTTTGTAACTTCTCTGGTTTTGGTAAACCAAGAGCAAACACACACTTCATTTCCTCGTAACTAGTGGCTCTGCATCTTGGTACCTGCAAACTCCGCATTTTTCTACATTCATCTTGTCTGAAAACTTCACACGTTTTCAGATGTGTACAAGAAGAAGAAAGAGAGCTTCTAGTGCATTATGTGCAGGAATCCCTTCACACTCCTGGGTTTACCTGCATCTTCAATCTGTTAGTATTGCACCATATTGTTGTCTACTTGGTTTTGCTGTTATCCAAGCATCAATGTTTATGTTTTGGTTTTGTTCTTTTTTGGGGGGGTGGGCTTTGTTTTGTTTTCATTACCCATATTCATTACCCACACATAACAGCTGGCCTAAAAGGAGGACTACACTGAAACCTTTGCCCTGTTTCCCTGAGGTGTTTTTCATGGTCTTCCTTTACACTCTTCATCCACCATTTAAGATCTCAACTTTGGTTTCATCGGTGTTCAAAATGTAGTATGCAGTTATCCTACAAGAAATTCAACAATGGAAAATCTCCAGACTTTTCAGATCCTTCAGACTTTTCATAGCCTTTCAGCCATCCTTTGGGTCACTCCTCTAACACTGTGTAGCTACTAAGAGAAAAGTTCTGAAAAACTGTACCAAAAAATGTCGGAAAGAAGCAGAAAGCAAGGGTGAGTCTTCTCAGTGGACCGAAAAAACCTGTAAGCAATTCTATGGGGAGCAAGCTTTTCCCTGCTTGTTCCAACTTAGGGCTCTTTACCTTGCTAGACCCTCCCCACATTTACTCTGCTAAATCTCCCATTGTGACCTACAGTAGTGACATAGTAGTTACTACAGGTTTCTTATAGTAATGTTGAAAAATATCCATATGACAAAATATTTAGCCTAGAGAAGGGACAAAGGAAACATATGCAAGTTCCCATCACAACTCTGAGGAAACCTGTTTGCAACTCCTCTGTATTAGGAAGTTATGTCATGCATTGAAATAGTACCCTGCAAACACCAACACTGCCACTCATGACAATAGCTCTGATAGTTAATCTCCCATCATCAAACTGTTTATCCACCACTTAGGGGTGGGTAAGAACAGCAAGCTTCCCTATGGTGATGGTATATACTCTTCTATGCAGAAAGTGATTTCATATTGGTGGAAATTTTCTGAAGTTCTGCAAAGCATTTTTAGAAAGTGTCTATCATCATAGAGCCCTGGATACTTTATTGTACATTAGTACATCATTAGCTACATGACTGAAGAATTAACAGGCTTGTAAAACTGTAAAGCCATTCTAACTTTGCAACTCTAGGGACCCGTGCAGTACAGTGTTCATACTGGCACATTCTGTGATGTTACCAATTTCAGTGGAAAAAAACCCCTCAGTCTGAAGACCCCATGTAGATATTGAGTACTGATGGGACTCTTCTCATCTTCCGGTCTAAAACTTTAGGTCTTTGTTTCCAAGCTAAGGTGCTATAGTGTTGAAAGTATCACGTCTCACAGTACAAGTAAGAGAATTAATGGGCCCAAGCAATATCTTTTAATAGAACAAATAATACAGCTGGGAAAAAATATGTAGGATTTGAGGCACATTATCCCTTCTTCATAGCTGAAATAGAAGGAGCAAACTTCAAAGCTAATGCAAGCTGAGAACAATTGCTCAAAGTTTAGATATGTTAATCAGACCATTTTATACAGAAGATAGTACTTGCAGAGTACACAAGAGATATTACTAAGGGGGAGAATGATAAAGAAATTATCTTGTATGGCAAGAAAAAAAAAGACACATACAGAAGGGGAGAGGGATCATCTGCAAACCCTCTGTACCCAACAAAAGAAGATAAAAATTGCTCCAAAAAGCAATTTATTTTCTTCTAAGGTAGGTGGGATGAATTACCCTCTAGAGGAGCACATCATTCTCTCTCTGCTGACTACAGCAAAAGCTTGGGTAATTAGCTGAGAGTTGTCACCTAACTTTCGCAGAGAACTGAAGTTACTCCTGACAAATCCCACTCTCAGTAAGCAATGAGGCATAAAGAAGCCACATGCCAATTATAACAGTAATTAGCATTGTAAAGTTCTGGATTGCTCGAAAAAGCACTGTCACTGTACCTTTAGCCAGTGGCTCCACAGTGATAATCTCGCTGCTGTTGCCTCTTCCCGCAGCAGTCACTGCCACCACCCAGACGCTGTACTGTCGATTCCGGCTCAGGTTGGGGATTCTGTAGGAAAATGAGTCGGGAGAGGCTTCAAACTCGCTGATTACCTGTGATGGGAGAGACAAATGTTTCCAGACTAAAATAAACAGTATTTGGAAAAAGTCTGCTAAGCTGAGTGCTACAAAGCCTGTTACTTCAGAGTACTTTGAGTGAGTATCAGTTTCTCCAAACAGATGGCAGATGACAATAAACAGAGCAGACACAATAACCTGTTGCAATCAATTTATATTCAGTGAATTTGGGCCTATATTTTTTTTAATTGTTTTTATCCAGGTTAGGGCTCTTGTGTGTCTGTTTATTTCTACAGGGCTGGATAAGCAATTTAAGGGAACATATTTGACAAATTTTTACCAGCAATAGTTCTGACAAGCTGATTTTGTTTCACAAGAAGCTTTCCCAACAGAGGATCCAGTCCTGCATCTGCTGTGAAATCTGGAGTTTACTACTTGAGGTACGTGTTAGGTCACTTAGAACCCTCATGCTGACGTTTCTTATCTGTGGGATTGGTGGCTTCAGTAATGCCAGAAATAAACTGTATTTGGTAACAGACTTTTAAAACTTCCCCTGAGTCTAGTTTTGTTTAATCACAAAATTACTTCCATTCAAAGATTCCCAGCAGAAGGTCATCGCAGCTATTTAGCTGCATTAGCAGGGAAGGACCAGTGCTGGAAGAAATGCCAGTTCACGCTACTCTTGCACTGTCACTCAAGTGCCTTGGTCGTGGGCTGCAACGAAGCCCACAGGCTGCTAAGCAATACTTGTTAATTGGCGAGACATTCTGCAGTCTGCTTGAAGTGACCTGTGTGAGGAAAGGTGTAGAGGAATATAGAGATTCTTCCAGAGGATGTGGGCTTTGTGCACCTCAGCACATCCTCCAGGGGAAGCTCAACTCCTTGGTGAAGGAGATGGGAAAACTCATCAGCCCTGAGCAGTATCACAATGTTCATTGTAGCCAGTTTCATTTCTGACATGGGCTTTGTGATTCTTGTATGTAAAAATACAGGAGTAATGAACCATTAGGATGAATAATAAAGACTCACTTCCCCATGCAATACTGAGCATGGTGATGGCTAACTGACATTAGGCTAAAAGTAATTTTAATGTTAATGACGTAGAAAAGAAGATTTTACTAGGAATCAGCATTAAAAATAATGCGTCAGTGTAATCTAACCTTGATTCAGTCTGACAGAAGGTGTACAAGGAATCTCTTTGATATACAAATATTTGCTGGTGGTGAAGGCCAATTTCACCTGATTATCATTTCAAAAGGTAGGTTGACCTGAAAGCACTGGAATATGTAGTCCTTCAAAGTGAATTCCAAATAAATAAGGGACGTTTCTGTGATATCATTAAAGACATCCCCAGTGTGAACTGGTAGCCACTTTCAGCTAGTGAATGGGTCACTGCATCTCTCTGTTCTTGTGCTGACATCTCCTATAGCTGGGGAAAGAAAGAGTTCGTAATCTCATCTCATCTCACTTTTGAACTCTAGAGTGAAGACATCTGTATCTAAGCCAGTCACCTTGACTCCCTCAGAGACCATGCAAAAAGAAGGTGACTTCTAAGGCAAGGTTCTTCCAGCCTTTTTGAGGCACATACGTTTCAGTGGGATGAATCATGCTCTTGACATATCTATTTATCCTCACCAACTATAAAGGTGTCCATATAACTAGCTCATGTATAGTTGTCTGTGTTGAAGACACAATTTAAGTAAGATGAAAACCACTCCATCAAGATAATATGCTTGTTAACTAAAACACTTAACTCCCTGGCTTTTATACAAATGTGTGCCTCTATTTGCTTCTACAAGAATACATCCTGTTTCCTCCATGGAGACTAACTTTTCTGGGGAGACTGGTTTGCTCCAGCTAACACTTGGCTAGGCTCAACACAAGCCCGACTAGGGACCTTGCCATACTCTCTAGCCTATCTCACTGCTTCTGTCAAAATGCCAAGTCAGTGTCTCCCATTTAGCAAGTGTTTGCCTGGGTTTCCACTTCTGATATGAAGAGGTCAGTGCAGGCAGACACTTCTATTATTATATGAAATATTACAGCAGGTTTTGAGAATCATCTGTCTTGGCATTTACACAAGAATATTGGACAAATGCCCATGGCTTGACAGGCTAAATCTTTGTGAAGTCATACATAAAAATTAAGGTATTGATCATGGTGCAGGAAGGTGAACTTTAATATTCATGAAGTAGCATTTCCTAGGGTTAATTTGAAAGTCAAACAGGCTAGGATGTCTCTGGCACTTAGGCTCCACTCATTAATGCAGCTATCTAGCACAAACCACCTATGAACATGGAACGTGGATACGGCATTTAGGAAAATCTAACCATTTGAGGCTTCCTTATTGCTGAACTTTCATTCCACTACGCAACAGTCGGATTAAATTTCCACTGTTTTTTCCATGACTCTCGTGGTTTATGAAAGGGATACATGGCTGCCTTTGGAAGACACTCCTAATACTGCAGATCTCCTGCATGAAATGCCTCGCTGCTCTTCTCCCCTCTGCAGTGACAGAGGCTGGGACAGTCAGACAGACGTATACTCTGTACACAATTGCTAAACACAGCTCAGGGAAATCTGGTTTGAGATTTTAGGTTTGCGGTAAGGTGAGCAGCTAAGCAGAAAAGGAAATCTCAGCCTTGGAGCTACAGCACTGGCATTAAGAGCTCCTGTTCTGAGGGACTGAAGTTAAAGAAAAACTGAAAAAATCCAATAAAATCTCCGGAACTTCAAAGATGGAATAAACATAGAATTATCTTCTCTAACGTCTTTTAAAATGCCTTGTCTCCACTTCCTTTCTTTCGCCCGCAGAGAACCAGCATCATTCACACATTTGCAACTGTAGATATTCCAAGCATAAATTCAATTATTCATGGAATTAATTTATTAATTGAATCTGGTAAATTTATCTTCGTTAAATTAATGATCCTTATTTTCTTAGAACAAACTGCTATCACAAGCGGTTTTGGTTTCTAGCTGGTTAACACACACCTCCTGTTTCCTCAGCTAACATTGGCTTTTAAATACTTGGAGATGCTCCAGTGACAAAGAATCGATTTTACTTTCAACTTTTGCCTGTCATTTCAATTAGACTAACATGCCAGAGACTTTCATTACACAAGAAGAAAAAAAGGGAGCTTTGTCAGCAAAGAGAAGATTAAACAATTGAAATAAGAAATACTTTAAAGGAACGTCAGCTTGACACATATTGGTCTTCACGTGTGCCATTATGAAACATATACTTCTTTTTTATCCCAAAAGAAGTAACATGCACGCTTAAGGGATTTTTTTTCTAACTGCTTTTTTAAATTTGGTTCAAAGATGATGGGTTAATATTTCTTCTGTCTTTAGCACACTGCCTAGGAAGCATATACAGGGCTGAGCTTCTAAGAAGCCAGCAAGGGCTGTGAAGAATAAAAAGAAATCAAAGTTCTGTATCAGGGTCCAGTCAATCTACTTTTCAAACAAGGCAACAGCAAGAGATGCCAAGGAACAGCCAGCCACTGCAGGGAGCATCTCTGATGCAACTTCAACTCTATTGGTGTACATTGTATGCTTTGAAATAGTATGCCATCTCCTGGCATTTCTGACTCCTTTAGAAAGCAATTAGATAGGCAATGTGCATAAACTCTGAAGCCTCTGGATGTTTTTTTGGTTTGTTTGTTGTGTTTTTCAGCCCAGCCTGGGAAAACTTCTAAAGGATGTTTTAGAAGAAAAATATGTTTGTAATAGTTTTCCAAGCAATCAGGGAATTTCCCAAGCAGGGAAGTAAGGTAACAGGTAACATTTACTGTACACTGAAAGATTATTCAGCCAAAGCAAGCCTGCACCTTGCCTGCAACTGCATCTACACAACTTCTGATGTAAAATAGGTGCACTGAGGATCTGTATCTCCTCATTCTCTGCAAGTTGCAAGAAAACTTGGAGATCAACTGCAAAAGCCATATGGAGAGTTAAGTACAAGAGTGAAAGGTGAGAAACACCCCAGGTTTGTGGTTTGTGTCGTGAAGTAAGAGCGTATAAAAGCCACATACCTGTACATTGCCTGCCTCATTTTGAAAATTAAAAATACTTGTATATACGACTTAGAGCAGCATGCATGTTTTCACTATGAATTTAGGTATAAAATACAGCTATATCATCATCTAAAAACTGGGCTGGAAAGACCTTGAGAGTTCACACAAGTCTATCCTTTCTCTTTAAACTAGGTTCAAATATATCTGCACAATTTCAGACAGACATTTTCCAACCTGATTTTGAAGACTTAAAATAAATGGAGATTTTGCAACTCCCTACACTGCAAGACCTACTCCATTGCTTAACTACTCTTATTATAAGTAAGCTTTCTTGAAATCTAGCTTGAGTTTCCTGCTGCAGTTTAAGCCCATATCTTCTTTTGCATTCTATTAGGAAGACGGAGAGTAGATTATTACTTTTGTCTTTGCACCAGTCTTCCACCTACATGAAGTTTTATCGTTCCTTTACCCACCCTTAGCTTTTTACAATTCAATAAGCCTAATGCTTTAAACATCGCCCAGATAACACATTTTTCTTTAACAGTTTCTCTAATAATATCTTCCGTTATCCTTTGGACTCTCTAATGGTGGTCCATAGCCTTCTTGGATACAGTTTCCAAACCTGTATTCAACAATCCCAGGGTGTGGCATTTGGCTTTTCATAAAAGGATTATAAAGGCAGCTAATGTTCATCTTGGGATGCACAATATCCTCTTCTGAGGAATCTAGACAATTGCTCTCTACCCAGTACTTTTGTAGTTGGTTATTCACAGTATCCATTTTCTTGCACTTACCCATACTACATTTTATTTTTTTCCAGACCAATTTCCCAGTTCATCAAGATTTGTCTGAATCCTAGTTCTGTCTCCGGTGTATTTGCAATCCCTCCCAGCCTTATATCTCCGCAAACTTAATAGGCACTCTTGCTATTTCATTATCCAGGTCACTAACGGAACCACCAAACAAAAGCGAACTCAAGAGAGAGACCTACGCTGCTCTCTCATGCCTACAACAATAAACCACTGGTTTCATAGCCACCTACAGAAGGGCAATCAATTTTATATCTAGTCTGAGCTGTCTCAGTGAAACCATGTTTTCCTAGCTAGGTTTCTCTCAATAAACACGCATCCTATGCTCTGGGTTTGTCTCCATTACTAAATGGGAGAGAGCCAGGGAGTGTGTTGAGCACTACACCCTGATGATCCACACTGCTTTTTAACTTGATCTCTGTCTCAGTTTTGTACTACACCACATAGCTCTTTTCAAAACAAATCTGGTTTAGAGGGGCTAATGCTAAGCAGTGTATGCAGACGTCAGTCAATGTCACATACTCTTGGGGCCAGGTGCTGCTCCTTGGCCCTTGTTTAATCAGCACTACAGATGAGGCCAACAATGACCACTGAGTCTCATCACTAACTAAAGTAAGTTTTTAGTTCTCCAAGGTCAAAACACAGAGATTTCCATCTTTTCTCACAACACCATCACAGAATTGTTTACCGCGCTCTACATCAGGCCTTCGTTGCTCCTGGAGATGACGTTTTAGAGTCTCTTGGCGTGAAAAGTTATCCAGTAGTGGAGGCTATGACAAGTTGTTTCTAACCAGAAGCAAATTGGGTTAATATGAAATCAATACATTACTGTATTTATAAAGAGCGAACTTCAAGTTCTGCATCCCTGAATAGAGCAGACAGACCACTGATGTGCCCTCTCAGTGAACTCTCTAAAGATGTGAAACTGTGCCTGAGGTCATGGACTAGTTGTTTTCTCCAGGACTCCTGGGTTTTGCATTGCTTCCTTTCACAGATGGACAGACTGTTGGGGCTGCAAACGACCACCAGTCCTGGACCCGTTTTCAGTATAACTCTGGATGCCACTTTGGTCATATAATGGCTTCTGTTCATGTCTTGCTATTTTGGCTCATGTTTGGAAACATGACATCTATTTTTCACTCAGCATTATTGAAGAAAACTGTTGTAAACAGAAACTGTGCCCACAACAGAATGCAGCTTCCATACAAAATGTTATTTTTTTTTTTTTTATTTTTTTTTTTTTTTCTTAAATGCAGAACTGAAATGTTAGAAAATGAAAGACGGAAGTTTTGGAAGCAGCAGAGGCAGCTCCCTGTCTTCCCATCTGCAGGAAAAGCTTTCAAACCCATTTCCAGGATTTATGTCTGGAAGACAGCCTGCTGCCTGTACTTCCAGGTATACCATGCAGTCAAGAAATCTGTTACTTGGGAGCCACTGAGGTACACCTGCTCGTCCCTTTGCAGCAGCTCACAGAGAGTCCGTCAGCCTCCTCGGGCTCATGATCAGGGAAGCATCATGTCATGTCACAGGCTGGTGCCCACAGGAAGGTCAGGAGACCACCCCCTGGGCTGCCAGGAGTCCTTCTTTGTTGGCTCCAAAAAATCACCAGGTTTGTCCAAAGCATTTCAATCAACGCACAAATTGTACCACACCATCTGGTCCCAAGTGCTCTGTCCTTTATATGATACAGAAGGGAATGGAATGAGTTCAAACGTGCTGAAATACATGCAACTGACACCAAGGACTTATTGTTAGACTATATTGTTGTACCTGTATGTGAGACTAGGTAGTGAGACAAAACCACAGTTTTATGAAAAAATCAATATCAAATTTGTTTCAGTAGGGTTTTGTGAGGAGATCTTTTAAAAATCGTACAAGCCAGCACATCATCAGAATTAATTTCTACTCTGTCCCATCTCTCCTGAGATCTGCTCTATGACAAAAATAGGACAGGCAAAAAATGTAAAGTTGACAAAGTAATTAAAAGAATGAATGTGCTGTGTTCGGGAGCTGGTAACAAAGCTGTGAAATAACTATGAAAAAGCTGTAAACAGTAAATGCGGTATATTTAAAAAGACATATTTTAAATACTATTCAAAATAATTTTTTAAAATAACCCCATAATTATACACTAGTTCTGTGCTATATAAAGAACAAGAATTAATAAACATAAATATCCTCATGCTGTAAAAAGTACTGTATAGACACAGTGATAAACACTGCTTGTAGTACAAAAATCAATGAACATATCGTTTAAATTCAACCTTACAGATTCTGCTGACTCTAAGTAAGTTTCCACTCAATAGTAACTTCATCTACTTAGCCAACTTTTGTCAGTTACCTCTGTCCTTATTTAAAGAGACTTTCAGCATCTCTTTAATCATTAAAGCCTCTACAATGTGTAACAACAAATTGCATCTGGCTTATAATTGCTTTTCCTCTATTTTCCATGCCTTTTATTCAAGTCTTTAAAATGGGAGAGGAACCAGGGGTCAGAAAGTACCATGCAAGGCTGCCTCACATTGAGAATTTTGGGCACATCCCATGCAAAATCAAGACAAGACCTGAGTCTGCCTGAAAGAATGGTGTGGAAAATACCTGGATGCTGGGAAATCATGTCGGCTAATTCTTGCTCTTTAAAGATCTAGTCTAAGATGATTATATATACTTTCACGTCATCTAGTTTAAGATGCTTATCACCTGGTTTACAATAACCATGTATGGAGTAAACAAAGAGAAGGGAAGCTTTTGGAAGAAGATTCATCCAGCTTCTCCTAGACATTTAGCTTATTTCCTTTAATGAAAGAAAAGCCTTGATGACCCCAGAATCAGCATAGGTGTCTCTCTTCAAGATATCTAAAGTCAGGTGATCTGAATCCCCCCTTGAGTCTATAAATTAAAGAGATAGAGAAGAGATGACTCTCTTCTTTCACAGAGCAACTCCCAGAGCATCCTGTGTATACTTTTGATAGGATATCAGTAAGACATTATAAAGAATATCCTTCAGGTGTTTTTTGGAAGATTCTGCATGTTTTTGTGTTGGGAAGTGTATCTCAAACATATAGGACTTCATAAAAAACCATGATATTTGTCCTAAGTGTATTCCACTGGGACCTTATGAAAACTACGTAACCAGAGTCAGCAGGCTGCAGACTATGAATTTATGAAAGAGAAGAAGGAAACCTGGAGAAAAAGTCTAATTCACGCCACTTTTTCCACTGAACAGGAAAAAAACCCCATTGTAATGCACCCTGACTGGGGAATCTGACTATAGTTTTTCCCTCACTATGGTGCTCTACAGATTGACAGAAAAAAGTGCATAGAGATGCAAGAAACAGATTAATAGACTAGTCACTACTGCTGCTGCCACAGGACTGAGTAGACAGAATGTACCTGCGAACAGTGTCTTGTGCCATCATCATATGCTTGTTTAATTTGACAGCAGGTTAAACCATGTATTTTTTTTTCTTCCTGTTAGTGCATTTAAACCAAAAGCTAAAAAAAGCAACAAATCTAGAAGTCTTAAGAGTGTGTTTATCACAGAAAAAATAAGTATACTTTAAAGATCAGTCAGTTGACAGGGTCCTTAATAAAGGAGGTACCCAGGGAAGCTGAGAAGCTTCTGGACAATGTTGTAATGCCCATAGTCAGATCTGACCAGGCTATAAAATAGGGTCCCAGTTGAAGACCTCCTTTGAGTGGTCTTCTTGGAGCAGCAGGTCTGTGAACTGGAGCCCTCCCTTTAGACTGGGAGAACGTCTAAGGAGACTTCCCAGGACTGAGAGCACCTCACCTTCTCCTGTGGTGAGTGGTTACTTACTGGATATATCCTTGAATGAGTCCTGCCTAGCCCAGGCAAGTGTGAGCCCTTGCCTCACCCAGGCGAGTGAATATTTCTTGTGGGTACCCTGGAGTGAGAGGCCTCTGGTTTTGTTTCTTGTATGTGTGAACGTTGTGGAGTCTCATTATTCTTATGTTGTCATACCCCGATAATCTCCTCAACTGATATCTGAATCTGTATTTTATGTTGTCGAAGTGCTAAATAATTGTATAAACCCCGTTTCTAATTGGTTTATTTGCTACACTTTTCCAGCTAGAATAAAGTCTCTTTTGGAACTTGTTGTCTGCCTAAAATTGACTTTTGGGGTGCCCCTGTTACACTCCCCTTTGCTGGAGGGGTGGTGTGGGCAGCAGTAGTTTGTATCAATAACAGCGCTCACAAAGCTAATTGATGAATGCTTGGGTGGGGAAAGCTTGAGTGGCGTCATAGTTTTGGAAGAGGGGACCTGTTGTGACTGGGGGAAGCCAGAGCACTGCTGACTAGTAGAGCCCTTGCAGCATCAGTGATCAGACTGGGTATGCAGAGGGGCCCAGCAACTCAGCTCATAACTGCATGTGGTGATGAGAACTGGAGTCACACAACACAAAGAAGGAAGGACAGCAGGAGAACATGCTCAAACAGGTAGTGGAAGGTGGTGATCAGGATATTAGAAGGCTGGAAGTTGTGACCTCTGACAACACAAAAAAGACTCCTGTTCCACTTGCAGATCTGCAAATTCAGAGTGTGTATAACTCCCTAGACACTACTGAGGATGAACAAGACCCATCAGAGGATTCATCATGGCCATCTCAGTGTCTGCACAAAAGGAAAAAGGCATGTGATTGTTATAGGAGACTCCGTCCTGCAGTGGATGGAGGCACCAGTCTGCCAACCTGACCTAATATCTTGGGAGTTTTTGGTTTGACAGGTTTTAAGATCTGAGATGTGTGGATATATTGCCAAGGCTTATCAGCCCTTGGACTATTTTCCCTTGCTGCTTTTCCATGTAGGCACCAACAGTGTCAGAGTCAACGTGAACCATATCAAGAGTCATAACAGAGTTTCAGAGATGAGAGTGAAGAACAGGGGGCCCAGGTGGTGTCTCCTCAGACTTTCTGATGAGGGAGAAGGCTTGAGCAGAAGCGAGTCAATTGATGTTGCAGGGCTGGTCTAGCAGTCAGAGCTTTGTCTCCTACGACTATGGGACTGTGAGGGTTGAGACCTTATGGTTAAGGATCAGAAGACAGATCAATATTCATAGTACTAAGTGTCTGCTACAGATCTTGTGATCAAGATCAGAAGGTAGAAGAAGCTGTCTTCAATCAGCTGGAGAAAGCTTCACAAGCACACATCTTGGTACTCATGGGTGGCTTTTACCACACAGAATACTGCTGGAAGGGCAATTAGACTGGAAGCAAGCAACCTAGGTGATTTCCGGAGACTACTGAAGACCATTGCTTGATGTAGGTGATGATTGAACTGATCAGTAGAAATGATCTTTGAACCTGTTGCCCATGAACAAGGAAAAACTGGTTGAAGATGTGAAGGTCTATGACAGCATTGGCTGTTGTCACCATAAGACTGAAGTTCAAGATCCTAAGAGAAGCGATCCCATGGGAAACAGTCCTGAAGGGCAAAGAGGCTCAGAATAGCTGGCTAATCTTCAAGGACAAGCTCTTCAAAGAACAAGAATGGTCTGTTTCTGTGTAGGGAAATTTGAGCAAGCATGGCAGAAAGCCAGTATGGATGCACATGTAGATCCTGATTGAACTCAAACACCTTTTTGGGTTTTTTTGAGGACAAAAAGAAGGAAGGTTTCTTTGAGTACATCAGCAGCAAAAGGAAGGCTAAGGGGAATTTGGGCCCATTGCTCAATGAGGCAGGGTACTTAGTGAAAAGGAATTTTGAAAGAGCTAAAGTACTCAATTACTTTTTTGCCTCAGTTTTCACTGGTAAGGTTTGCCCTCGGGCCTCCAGGTCTCTGAACCTTCTTGAAGAGTATTTGGGAGCAAAGCTGTACTCACAGTAGAGGGAGATTGAATTAGGGAGCACTTAAGAATCAATTAGACATACAAAAGCTCATGATACCAGATGGGATGCATCTGAGGGTGCTGAAGGAAGTGTCTGCTGACATTGTGAGGCTGCTCTTGCCTGTATTTTAAAGGCAATGGCAATCAAAGGGGCTTCTGATCACTGGAGAAAGACAAATACCACACTCATCTTCAAGAACAGCAAGAGGGAGGATCCAGATAACTACAGGCTGGCCAACCTAATCTCGATACTGTGAGATGGGTAATCTAGCAAATCCTGCTAGATGCCATTTTTAAACCCAAGAAGGAGAGGAAGGAAGAGTTGACATGAATTCATCAAAGGCCAATCATGCTTCACCAACATGGTTGCTTTCAATGACAAGGTGACTGGCACTGTGGACAAGGAGAGGTCAGTGGTTGTCATATTCCTCGGCTTTGGCAAAGCTTTTGACCCAGTCTTCCACAGTCTTGTTATCATCAGACTGGTGAAATACAGGCTGAATAAGTGAACAATAAAACGGAAGGAGAATTGTCTGCACTGCTAGGCTCAGACTTGTGATCAGTTCTGCAAAGTTCAGCTGCAAGCCAGTAATTAGTAGTGTCCCTTGGGAATTTTCTGGGACAATACTGTTTAATAACTTCATTACTGATCTGAGAGATGGAAGAGGAGTGCACTGTCAGCAAGTTTGTGAATGGCCTGAAACTGGGGGTAATAGTTTATCTGCTGGAGAGCAGGGCTGTTGTTCAGGGGGATCTAGACAGGTTGGAGAAATGGGGTGACCAGAGTCTCATGGAGTTCAGAAAGAGCAAATATAAAGTCCTACATCTGGGACAGAATAACCCCCCACACTAGTACAGCCTGAGGGCAAACTGTCCAAGATGCAGCTCTGAAGAAATGCAGGTCTGGTACTAGCAGCTCTGCATTCATAAGTGTGTAGCCAGCAGGTCCAGGGACGTGATCCTTCCTCTCTACTCCGCACTTGTGAGACTGTGTCTAAGTACTCAGTCCAGTCTTGGGCCCTCTGGTATAAAAAAACCCCAGACATACTGGAGCAAGCACAGGGCAGGGCTGTCAGGGGATGGTCAGAAGGCTCAAGCACAGCGCATACCAACAAGGACAGGCTGAGACAGCTGTCTGTCAGCCTTGAGAGAAGGTTCAGGAGATATATGTCATCTCCATATACTTCATGAAAAGATACAGAGAAAATGGAGCCAAGCTCTGCTTGAAGCTGCAGGGTGGAAAAATTCTGATCAACTGGGAGAAAAAAAAATACTGTGAGGCCATGGTCAAATGTTGGAACTGAGGTCCAAAGGGACTGTGAGATCTCCATGCATGGAAGTGTGCAAGACTTTACTACACATGTCACTGAGCCACCTGATGTAATTAAACTCGCTTTGAGAAATGGGTGGGACCAGACAACCTTCAGAGGAACCTTCCAACCTAAATTCTGTTATTCTATGGAAATTTAAAAACGGAAATCCACTTGGCCAAAATATATATACAAAAACTGAAACCAAACACTAGTAGAGCTAATGAGCAACTGTCTGAGAAAAAGAAACACACTAGATTGCCACCAGGTCATTTCCTAAGTTAGACAGGAGAAAGGCTCCAATGAAACTCCTGTGATATTTTAGGCCATTGGCAGTACTGTCTGTCTTTAACATGCGAAAATTTTTTGTGCACAGTTGCCCAAATAAATTCTGCTTTTAGCTTTCACTGTCAGGCAATCAGTCAGTGATAGCGAGGTCATATTTTTTCACATCTTAATGTGAGCGGAATGAAGACAAGAACAAACTGACAATGTCCTGAAAAGGAAAATCACTGAGGAGAGTGGTCTCCAGTTATTATCCTTTTATAGTGCCGTTCTATATTCATGACTCCTTTCCATTAATCTCCAGGCATCCCATGGAGAAAACAGAAGACTGATGCAAAATTTAATGACCTGCTTTGTTGGAAACAGCAGGATAAGCTTGTTTATAATGTTTGGTCTCATCAGTGAATGACTGACCAATGGATCACCATCAACAAAACCCCAACAGCAACAACAACAATAATGACTGCACTTTTCTAATCAACAAGGCAAAACAGATTTTAACACGTTTATTTCTGAACGAGTGATGTCATACTGTTTGTTGACACCCAAATTACATAGTTAGTCTATACTTCTTCACCTCTTAACCTTTCTCTGCTTTCCCTGTCAGTTCTAACATTTTCTCAGCCCTTCCTGCACCAGGAAATTCTTCTTTTTAACCTTCATTCTCCCGCCTTCAGCACACACTGTGCTTCTTTCTGTGTTGCTCTTTACCTGTTCTGAGATTACAGTTTCCCGGGCTGGCTAGCCATTGAATGCTTTGTGTCATTTTGTGTCACAATGACCTTTTCTGGACACTTTCTGATATCTAGATTTTATTTAATCTAATCCCATTGCTTCCTCCTTATGTAGTGTACTGACCTGAATCCAACAAGAGGTCGTTCATGGTGGGTTTTGTTTTGTTTTGTTTTTTTCCCCCCAGAAATCACCTAAATCTCATTTTCTGTTGCCCTTTTAAAAGCACTAGCAATACACATACACAACCCAAGGCAGCAGGTGATGGAGCAGCCACCTAAGTCAGTTCCTTCCACAACCCCCGCACAGGAGCTGAACCACCCTAGTGTATTTGCCAGGATTCAAACCATGTGCAATGTCTATGGCACCACTGGGAAAACCTGCACTGACAGGATGGGATGGCAGCCTGCACTGCAGTGAATACACCACCTGTTGCTTCCCTGTGGCCTGGGTAGAATAAGTGTGATGAGCACCCTGCCAGTTTGCCGAGGGGTGAGCACACCTAGAAGGAAGCTGTCCAACATCGGACCATTACAGGTGGTTTTGAGAAGCTAACTCCTACAATGAATTGGACATGGATGTGGGAGGAAGCGGAGTCAAGAACTGTGGGAATGTGGGCTGTGAGTTAGTATAATAGATGATACTTATTTTAACTTAAATTCTGGTATGTTTTATTTCTTATGTTCGAAGAATGAAGGACCCATTACAAAATTTCTCTATTTTTTCCTATATTTGCAGAGTAAAAATAAAGTTCTTCCTAATAATGGCTATACAATAACATAGGTACAATAATTAAGCAGTATGACATTGGATGCTTGCTTGCCCTTCATCTTGGCTAGAGAATAGATTGCAGTGGAGAATAATTTCTATTTTTCACATATTAATCATATTTATGGTTTGAAATATCCCAGGCAAATATTGTGCTTGGAACTCAAAATATTTAAAATTCTTCTGTACAGGGGCAGAAGAAGTTTTAACAGCTGAACTTTGTAAAAAGTAGCAAATCTTCATGTTATAATATGTCAGGGTCATATGGGGGTTGTGCTTTGTAGTAAAAATATGCACAATAGGACCAATAGAGTTAATTTGTTTTCCTGTTGGCGACTTAAACATCAAAGCAGTGTTCTTCTATAAAGGACTGTCCTGCTAGCCTAAGTGTCTAAAATTTACTGTATTGACTTGTTCTCAGCATATACTTACTGCTTGTAAAATATAATCTGCAAACAATATAACCTTCCCGTAAGTCTACATTTACTGCTGTCCTTTTCTCTTTCTCTTCACTGATGCTTAAAGACTGAATGTGCCTTTCTGTTTAAATGTCAGACTTGTAGCAAAGTTCTTCTGCAACCAAGGCTTTGACTGAAAGAAGTCTGTTTGGAAAGTTTTTATAGCTCTATACCTCCAACTACAGCACTTGCTACTTATGGTGATGGAACAGATGACAAAGACACAGGTCTTCTATTTATTCCCCTCCTCGCCCTAATTTAGGACCACTTCCTCTATCAACTGTCTCTGCCAACAGTGAATCACACAAGAACTTCCTTAGTCTATATAGACTGTGTCTGCACAGGGGTGTTAGCATTCAAGCACATCTGCAGCAGACTTTTCTCATTGCAAAGCTGGCTCTGAATAAAATAACTTTTTAATTCAAAATCCTTTTAAGGATAAAAGATAACAAATAACTCAGTTAGAAATAAAGTTTGGGGAGTGCATCCTGTATTAGAAGTGTCCTGAGGTCTTGCACTTATTTAGAGATGTCCAAGCTGGCTTCTGGAAACTGACCACTGAGTGTGATTACCACCTCACTCACCGCAAAGGACTGAAAGAAGATTCGCTCTGTTAAGTCACAACTCATGCTGATCTGCAAAACACCAGCAAGAAGTGGTACAGGGACTGTCCTCATAGATACATATTGTGTATATATATATACACACATATGTGTATGTGCAAATATATAGCTATATGTACACACGTGCATATATCCCTTCATGCATGCAGGCAGCAACAGGATAACTACACATGCATGTGTTAACAGTTAACAGAAAACGTGAACGCTTCCAAGTGCCTCTACCTTGGGCTAAGCTGTATACTGATACCCTCACATCATGCCATAATGAACACCTCAATAATATAGAAGTAAAATTCAGTACAGGTCAAGACCAGCGAAGTAAGTAACTACTGTTGTCATTGTCCATCAATGAGGTACTCCAAAAGGTAACCATATAATCAACAGGCTTTAAAAATAATTTTGTATATGAGAGAACTGCATATTAGAGGAAAAAAAATAGCCAAGGATGTTTATTTTCCTGGTGATGTAAGCATACAAAAAAATGTTGCTCACAAAGCCTCAGGAACAAACACTGCAGCTTGGTGCATGGTAAGTAATGCAAGAGCCAGCAGCACCACCTGGTGTCCTCTCCAACCCCCCAGAGAAGCACTTGGTCCCCACTCGGACTAGAACCCAATCATCAAGGTTCAGTGCTGTAAACTCTGACCTCTTTGACCCACTCTGTGCCATAGAAATGTACGAACCATGATAGAAAAATCTCTGTGCAGTTTACATTTAAACGGTAGGCTCAAGATAGTTTGGTTTGCATGGCTAAAATTATTAAATTAATGGAGTTAGGAGTTAATAGCCCCAAACATAAAAGAAGCAAACCAACCCTTAGCTCTGGATGTGACTAATAAACCCTCTTTATAGTAGGATGCATGAGTTCAAGCATAGCCATCAACGGAAATGTCTGTTTTGCCCCGTCTCACCTTGACTACCTACAAAATTAGGTCACTTGCTGGAAGAGTGGGCTGGATGAGGCTGTGTCTGCCTACAGGTTCCCGTTCAGACCTACCCTCTGGCCTTCCTCTCTCTCAACCAGCTTTGAAAACAAGCCTGAGGCACTTTTGGAAATTTCCCTGTCAAACTCCTCCTACTTCTGGAACAATATTTTCCTTATCTATTAAACGAAGATTGCATTTTGCAACTTGCAATGCTACCTTTGATGGGAAGTCCTGCTTAAAAATTAGATCAAAATTGTGGGTAAAAACGAAATAAGTACTTTTTGCAATGTACATTGAAATAAATATGCATGGGTATTTACAAAGAGCAATTGGCTCTTGTGTTTAAAGACAGCTAGATTACTTTGTGATTCAGAGAGGGAGAAAGATAACTAATATTCAATTCAATTTTTTTCTTGTCACTTTCTCAGCAGGTAATAGCATGTGGACCTAGAGTGGGCAAACGCTCCAGGCATAAATAAGCTTATTCACAAGCAGATATGTTTGTTCATAAGTCATTACGTTCCTTCACACATGAATACTCAAGCCAAAAAGGCAGGAACTTAGATGAAAACATGTCTAAGTATGGGGATATAAGCAACATGCCTCCAGCTACAACAGGGCTCTTGCAGCTAGTCCTGTAAAAGGTAACTGAGTACATTCAACCCGCTCCCCCCCCCCAAAAAAAAACCCAAAAAACCAACTAAAAACACACAAAAAACACCCAAACCACAAAACAAACAAAATAAAAACAAAACCCCACAAAAACACCTTAAAAGAGACTCAATTTCAATTATGAGTTTTGAAATGATTTATGAGTTGGCACTGTGCAATAGGTCTTAAGCAGTGCAAAAGTTTGATAGGTGGGAAAAAACCAAAACTAACCTTCAGTCACCCCTGTAGCCCCAGAATCCTCCTTCACCCTGGCTTAGGGTGAACAAACAGCAGGAAAAGAAGCAGCAAGGAGAACACCAAGTACTGAGTATCTCCAAACACACTGTTTCAGCCCCAAATGGCAGTGCTGCCCGTCTGTGATTGCCCTGTGGGACTTACCGTGGGGTAGGGGTGTGAGCAGAAGACAGTGTATTTCCGAATGATGCCGTTCAGCTTGAGGGGAGGGAGCCAGGAGACGAAGACGGTGGAGGCTGAAGCCGCAGCTGCTTTAACACCAGCGGGGGGACCTGGAACTGGAAACCCAAGATGTGTTAGACCAGCCCAAGGCAGGCACTGGGTCATCCTAGTGTAATGGATGAGTAACAAGGAAAAGGGAAGCATGTCGCTTTGGTGACCATGTCTGTGTGGACAGAGACAGACACCTTGTGTTAGGAAGCAGCCTCCATGCTGCCCACGCCAGTGAAATTGCCAAACAATGTATTATTATAAATTGCCAATTTTGAACACGGAGCTAATGACAAATTATTATTCACTGTATAAATAACACGCATATGAACAGTTTAATGGACATACACAGTAGAGCTGTGAATTTAATGAAGTGGAGAGCAAATGAGCCGTAGTCTCTGATGTGACCCAAGTCTAGCTGGTGGTGTGATGTGTGAGTAGACATATGGCCACACAGTGTCCGTATCCCCAGCCTTGCCCTCAACAGCTCAGACCTCTATCTGGCACTGCAGTCTGTAAAAACATATCTATCTCTGTAATTACAGCAGCTATCTATATAAACCAGCAAAAATGGTCACAGAGAAAAAAACAACCAAACAGACAAAAAAAACCCCAAAAAACCCCCAAACCCAACCTCCTTTCTAAAATCACATGGAAAAAACTTCAGCCAGGGAATGCTAAAATCTTGGACATAACATTAACAATATTTTTTGCATGCTTGCTTTAATTTCGTGAGCATATGTTATTTTTCAAACACACCTTACACTGTCCAATGTTCTCCAACTTTGGAAGTGCTCTTATACTAATGCGAAAAACTTCACACTTGCTAGAATAACATACTACACATAAGCTTGTACTTAAACGAAATAGAAATGGCTGCATTTAACATTAGAATAAATTGTTTTAAAGCTTCCTGGAGAAGCAAAACAAAACAAAACAAAGCAAAATAAAACAGCACAACGAAATATTGTTAACAGGAAAATATTTAAAAATATTTTTTAAACCATAAAAACATATAATTTGGAATATATTTGTAATACTGCATGTGGAGAATATTCAAGTTAAATTATTGAAATAGATAAATCGTATTGGAAATTACTACATATAGTATTAAAGACAAAATGAAACATTTTGATAGATTCTTTTCTCTCCAGAACTTCTGGTTTATGATGAATTTTTTTTGGTCTCATTTCAAACAAAACAACCAAAATGTTAGAATTTCCAGTAGAACGACAGTTCCAGTGCTTGATCAGCTTTCTTAACTTCCACAGAAAAAGTTATTGCACAATACAGAGGGAAACCCCCTTGTCCAGCAAGCTGATCTTTATAGATGGATCCCTAATCTTGTTTCTACTGCATTTAAACAGGTAAATATTATGCTGCTACAAAACTTTGCCTATAAAGATAAGCCAGAAAACCTGGAGTCTAAATTTCCTTAGCTTTGTGGCTAGCTACTTCAGGTTGGAAAAACCACATAAGGAGAACTTCAATTTTATATTTGTACAGGTGTTTCTGGAAGATGTAAGAAAACTGACAGATAGGTTCCACTCAGTGTGACATTTCTGAATTTGCATTTTCTCTTTATAGTGTATTGAGAAAGCTAATAAGGCATCAAATGAGAATGTCATGATTATAATTGCATGCAAACCCAGCCCCTTGCTGCAAAGGAGTTAATTCAGTTAGCAATTCTATCCAATGCGGGGTAAATATTGATGCTTGACAGCATTCATTTTGTTATTTATACCTGGCTCATTAAAAATGCCATTTGTTCCCACTGCTGAAGAGTGAAAGCTAGCTCTCCAGGGTAATTACTTAACTCACGGGAGGATTCCTTTATGGTTAGTAATGTTTCCTGGAAATCACTGCAAATAGAGGTATGAGGTTAAAGTAATTTATTGTTAAATTAGGGTGTGATCTATAGGGACAGGTTCTGATGGTAATTGGTCATGGCTGTCAATCATTGAGTGATTAACTCAGAATTCATCTAGCATTTTCCAGTCAATTGACATATGTGGAAAACATTACTTGTCGTTAGACTGTTGTATTTCTGTCTGGTACACAGACCAGTAGAAAGAGGGGCTAGAAAGAAAGTTGAGAAGTCCTATGGTCAAATTTCTGAAGGTTTTCTAATCCAAGGACCCCTCTGCCTCATGGCGGAGGGGATAGAATTAGGCAACAGGTTTTGCAGTGATGTCAGAATTACACTGAATATTCATTATTAGTCCTCTTTTTGCTCTTTTGTCTTTGTTTGCTGGGTTGTGCATGTGGAAATGACTGTGTGTGGGGAAGTGTGTACTTTTCCTTAGCAAGAATTCTGCACACTGTCATCCGATGCCTTACAGACCACTACTGTCCTCTGTCCAGAGGGTAAAGTCATTGTTCAGACTCATCCCTTGGACCTAAACAAGATTATTATGAGTTAGCTCAGCATTAACTGAAAAATTTGCTATTAAACATGGGTTTCTTGAGTGTCTGAAGAAGTTGTGGTGGGGCAATGCGGTGCCTGCCTTATCTTGGAGAGGAAAAACTCCAGCCTTGCTCTGCTAACTTAAGCTATTTTCTCTCATTGTAATTGCATCCCATAGCCTTGCTAGCTTCAGTCGTTATGGGACAGCAGTATCACGAGACCTGGGCTGTCTTATGGAATTCTCCATGGTTCTTTATTTAGGACACTGATTCCCACAGATCCCAGAAAAAGCAAAATAAATGTGCGCGATACCATAGTTACTTTTTTCCACTATCACCAATGGTAAAATAATGGTAAGAAACCATAAGACAACCAGGGCTGAGCACAGGGAAGCCAAAGTCGGTTTCTAGCCAACTTTGCAACCTTCCAGGGAGTATATTTAGCAAATTTAAGAGCAAAGATGGCCTCATTCTCCAGCTAGCAAGGCTTTGAAAGACGCAGAAACAGCATGCTGCTTTCATGTGGAGGAGAACACTTTGCATTCATGACACTGCAAGTGAAATGCTAACGCAGAAAAGGCAATTATACTGATACGATTCATCTGGGAAACAGCATTTAGATATGCTGGATAATAAGAAGGAGCTCCAGGAACTTTCTCATTCCCCTTTTCATAAGCAGAGAGATTATCACTATTTTTCTTCACAATACTGAGCAGCAGGGAGGCAAATGCATAGAGCATGGTGCATTTAAGAGCAATATCACCAATATGTCAGAAAACTGAACTCTGCTCCGTAACAGGTTTTCAATTTTGCACTATTCTGCACTGTCTTATTGGCTGTCACACTAATGAAAAAAAAACAAAACAAAAGGAACTCTTGACTGTTGTCTTGGTTCATGTAGATATCTCACCTATAATGTAGATCTATGCTAGGACAAAATACGTTCACTTGTGCTGTCCACCCCTCATTCACACAGAACTGGCCTCATATTAGTCACACCATTTCTATCAAATCTTGCCAGTTTCACAAGGGGAACATTCATTTTTCTGTACCTTTTTTTTTATTAGTCAATGAGATAAAATTTGACTCCTCTGACAATAGAAAAAAAATGCATTAAGGAGTCATAAGGGGCAATTTTCCATCATAGCACCCAGGTGATGAACTGCACAACCATCATCACCACCTGAACAAGCCCAAGCAGAGCTCTGCTCCAAAGACTACTGAATGTGCACTTGATTTAATTTATGCTTATTCATTAGAAAAAAAAAATGTAAATCTTTGTCAGATGATATCGGTACATCTATCTCTCTCCTGCCAACTGTCAGGAACCTTTGTGTCCAGAGAGAGAAAGGAGAGGAGGAAAATCTCTCTGGATTCAGGCAGGGTCTTACAATGAGGCTGGCATAGGGGTTTAATATTTTTCCTCCTTCCCCCCTGCAGCTAGTCCCTCGCTGCAACTTTCCCCTTGCTTTGAACACCAACCTCTCTGGCAGAGGAGAGCTGTAAGAACAGCACTGCTGCACCGAGCAGAGTCTTCTTAGATATACAAACAGCCTTCCGTGCATAAGAATGAATTTTCTCAAAAGAAACTGGTACGAGAGAGAAACTTGCATCCTCCTGCATCACAGAAACCCCAGACGCAATCCCTGCCAGACACTCAGGAAAAAGCAGCCAGGCCAGGCCAAATCCCCAGTTGCAGGAGGCTCTTCCCTGGGAAGGGGCTATGGGGACCGTGTCCTCTGCTGGTCAGTTCTGTCCGAGGTCAGAGGAGCTGCTGCTGCCCAAAGTGCCAGGTCACGTGTCGGGCACGTAAGGGGAGCAAGTTCATTGTCGCAACTGCAGTTGTCTAATATTGCATTTGCAGTGCAGACACAGAGAGGGAATTTGTCAACCCCCTATCACTACACAGTGGAACTGCTTTCAAAACTGTACTTTGAACACAGCAAGAATTTGAAGAACTACTTTAATTTTTAATGATTTAGTAAAAGGTGAAGAGGACAATCTGCTTATTAAAAACTGTAAAGTGGAAAGGGTGGGGGACAAAACCGCAATGAATTCCTA
Source organism: Caloenas nicobarica (assembly GCF_036013445.1). Lineage (NCBI taxonomy): Eukaryota > Metazoa > Chordata > Aves > Columbiformes > Columbidae > Caloenas > Caloenas nicobarica. Next base: position 121,067,216 of record NC_088245.1, on the reverse strand, counting down.
AAAATTGGACATTTCTGCTTGGCTTATTTTTATGCAAGCAGGAATTTCAAGAAGAGCAGTTTCTTTTTTTTTTTTTTTTCTGTAGGCTAATGGCAGGGGGCAGAGTGGGGGGGAAACTAGGCAAAACCCATAAATATGACAACATTGAAAGGAAAGCTCATTTCCTATTTTTTGCAAGAGCTGCTCCCATTTCCTAAGCTGATCAGCAGCACTGCCTGACCTCTGGTGTCTAAAATCAGTATCAAACATTATAAGAAATCAAAGCTGCAATTCATTTCATACAGGCTGACTGCTTTACTCTTTGCATTAGTCTTATTTTGCCACATTAGAGATTTCAGGCCTGCTAAAGAAATTTTGGCCTGATGTCTTTTAAGCCGAACACCAACAGAGAAGTCAACGGGAGACAGCAATCTGCCTTTCAACAGCAGCAATGGAACACCCTGCACCACTGATTTTATAAAGAAAAGTTTCCCCAAAAGTAAAAGAACTTAAAAGAAAAAGAACTTAATGCTGTGATGTGGCCTCATAATAATACTGGGGAAGGTTTGGAAGCCACTTTAAAATATCTCAGATTTACAGATTTTATTAGAGTGGAATATCTTGTGTCATAATATTAACCATAGAGGGTCTGGGAGAAGACATATAACATTTCTAGATCTAAGCTCTGTAGAGCTCACAATTATTTGTATTACACATGCTGAGAGAGTGTTCAAACTAACTTTAGGGCAGGATCTTTTAGGGACATTGAAATTAATCTTACTGAATAATCCTCTATAGGAGTCTCTTTTCCTTAGAAAATTAGAAAATTCTGTTCTTTCTGAGGAATGAGGCATCTGTTAGATACATATAGTATGGCAATGTGAAGGTTCTTTTCCCCTTTAACTTCCAGAGCCTTATGGATGTTTAAACGCAGGACTTTGTTTTTGGCTTATGTTTAACTACAGCCCTTCACTCTAAACCTTTGCTACCTTTAATAAAAAGTTGTGAAGCTGAAACAAAACATGAAATGAATGTATTTTCTGGAAACACCTATCAGTTTAGTTTTCTGGACAAAAGATTTAATGAGTGGAACCACTGCAAGGCATTAGAAAACATCTGAAAAGGTTAGTCACTCTGCCTCGGGGCGAATTATAGCTGAACTGCCAGGAGGATTAAAGATGAGAGATGATTCTTTGCACAGTAGCCAAATACGGTCAAAGCCTATGTGCCTCCCACATCTCAGGGCCTGTCTGATCTCAGAAAGGGAGAGAGGAAAAGAGACACAAAGAATTAGGGAAAAGCAAACTAGGAAGAGGTGGGTTAAAGTGGGTTGGGTGGGAAAGAAAAAATATGCATGTTGGGCTTCCAGTGTTTCAGAACTGTTGCAAACTGGAGACAGATCATAGGAGATGAATGGGTATATGTGTGGGGGGAGGGAGCAATGGACAGAGTAACCCTTCGGATAGGAAATACTGTTATCAAACAGCAAGTTATCCATTGCTCTCCCTGGTCAGCAGGATAGAGGGAAGTACTCAAATCATTTCGCAGCAAGAGAGATTGCATTATGGCGGATCCTTTACTGGTACAGAATACTTAGGGGGGCTACGGAGTCCTCATCACCATAAGTTTTTCAGGAAAGGTTAGTAAATATCACCAGTGTCCAAGATGTATCTCATCCTCTTTAGAGCAGAGGTGAGGTGTCAGCAGCCTTTCAGGAGCAGTACACCACGTTTTTGTTGTCCCCAGTGAGAGACAGAGGTACCATTGGCACCACCTCTGATCAAATCCAAAAGCTGATGGAACCTCACACACAAACAAAATGTTGTCTGCACCCAGCCAGGCAAGTTTTGGTAGCTTGCAGGTCCCATCAAGTTTTTAACTCAACAGAAACATGGTATTCCAAAACAGCCATTCTGACTTCTCCAGCATATGCACCATGAAGTGCTGACCCCGGGGTTGCCTCTACAGGTTGGCTTTTCAGGGATTTCTTGCAGAATGATCCTTGTTGTCCCTCAACACTGGACTGGCTGGCCAATTTGACACATAAGGTAGCAGGCTGAAATGCTGCTCAAAGGCACATTCTTGCTGTCCTCAGGGGTGCTCTGACATGAACTGTATCACCGTGAGACCAGCTTTTCCCTGAGCTCCTGGAGCAGTGTGGGACAATCTTCCTGCCAGCTACTGGCTTAAGTCCCAGTCCCAAGGTTCTGGAGTGAGAACATCTCTGTTCAGAGAGTATTCAAGGAAAAGTTGCCATGCTGAGATCTGCTTGACAAAAAGTAACTTGAAAATGCAGCACAAGATCTTACAGTTCTTTTCTTTTTTAGATTTTTCTTTGAAATAAAATCATCTACCTCTAAGCACTGGGTGTCTCAAGAGCATCTGACTCAGGACCTAGGGGCTCCAAAGTAGTTGTTAAAGGACTTTAGGGTGGGATCAGAATGACCTAACATTCAATGTTTAAGACACACAAGTCTATAGCTGAACACATTGTCCTTGACAGTTTCAGATTTGGTGTGGTATCTTGAGACAATTTTAAACAAAGCCATTATTGCAAGCCAATGCAGGATCTCAGTGATATCTACATCTAGGAAGTCCAGGAAGTAGACCTACATTAAACCAACATTGCTATATGCCTAAATTTCCTCAAATTTCTCAGCTATAAGACATTCACTTTTTCTGCTGTTAATTCAGCTTTGATCGAAGTAATGGAAGGTGTTAAGCACATGAAAATAGAATGAGGAACAAATACCTCATTTGATAATGTAAAAGAAAATTTTAGAAGTCCAATTTTCATTTATAATTCATGCTCTGGATATAACTGCAGTTGGGACCAGCTGACCTAACAATGTATGTAAATTTTAGAACTTATGTACATTTTAGTAATGTAAATTTAGTAATGTAAATTTTAGTGACTTAATTTTTTATTGGGAAAAATTAATAACATCTATCAAGTCATTTTTTTAATTGGCAAAAAGCACCAAATGTTCATCAGGTCAGTTAATTTACTGAAGCTACTCTCTTGGCACTTTTGTAAATCGCATTAAAAATAAAAAAAATGACAAATATATTCATATATTCATGAATGACCAGTAAACTGGATAAATAATAAAGAAAGATCCGTTGACTAATTTCCTTGAAAAAGCATTGCATAACTCACAGGAGAATTTAGCAATCAAACATTATTCAAGTAACTTCATTGCTAGGACTGTGTGCATTTTTATTTCTGCCAAAAAATTATTGGTTCAGATTTTCAAATACATTTAGGGATCTAAAGATGCATTTGTGCATCTCACGGGCTTTTTCAAGGCATTTAACAGGCTAGGGACGAAACTCTCCCTGAATCGAAATTCTGGTCTTTGAGAAATAGATGAGTATGTGGCATCCTCCTGAGGCAAACTAAAGTAATTCCCACAGTTAAAGTTACAGGAAAGTCATTATGAAATCTCTTGTGTGTGATTAAAATTTTCTTAAACTTTCGGCATTAGGACTTAAATTTTGTCTATGAACAGAGGCAAGAGATTTTTGTTCTTCATTTTGCTTTTGAGGGAAGAGGTGTTTGGAATTTTTTTTTTTCTTTTTCTTTTTTTTTTAATATACGGGAAAAAATCTTAGAAGCATGTAAGTTGTATAAGATCATCCCAGAATAGTCTCTCCTCTTTTCCCCATTTTCAGTCACTTTGAAAGAATTAACTCAAACCCTATCAAAATTCTCTGAAGCATTTGAAAAAAAATAAAATAAAGACAGACTTGCTCAGATCAATAATGTTATCTACAAACTTCTGGCTCACGTGAAGTCTTTGAAACAGAATGTTTTCAAAGCTGTGGGCACATACTCCTCTCTATGTGCTCCTAAATCAAGACCTCCAGATAGAAATGTCACTCTGCGTGTCTGTGTACAATATTTGCACTGTTTTGAAAGCCTGAGACATACAAACATTTCACGAGTGTAGGAATGGAAAATGTTTTAACGCCTTACCATCTTCTTTAGTGCGGGTGAAAATTTGTTCACTTCTCACTCCATCTCCAGCTCGTGTAAAAGCCAACACCTGAATGCTGTAGTTGGTGTATTTTTCCAGGCCATCAAGTTCTAGTGATGGCTGTGTAGTAGTGACATTCTTTATCTCTCCTAGCTCTACAGAATAAAAGAGATACTGAGTTATTGCCAAGTTCAGTCTTCTCCCATCTGTTGATATCTGCTGTGGAAATCTTGGGGATTAAAGTGTGTATCAGGGAAGCAATGCTTCATTATTATAAAATAACAACGAATTATAAGAAATTAAAATAAATTCCTTTGTGTTTTTTCTTCTTACCAAAGAAGACTCATTTTTCATTTTCAAAATTATTTTTTGCAATTTTTTTAAATACAGGAAAACTAATTGAAAATTTTTACAAGTAATGAGATTTTTCATTAAGAATAAATAAGAAGAAAAGATGATTGCAAAACATTCCCTAAAGTGAAAATGAGAAAGTCAGTTATCTTCACAAAGATTTTCTGGTTTTGAGAAAGACCATTTCTCATAAGGAAAAACAAAAAAAAAAGGCTCCTTTATTTTAAATATGTAGCAAGTGTTGCTGCAAAGCACTTGAAGGCAGTAATATCAGCTAACAATAGATTTAAACACAGTAAAACCAGATTTACTTGCAGAAAGATGATGCACTTCATATGAATCTTTTTTGCAGCAAGCTAAGAAGTACAATCCATATGGCAAAAAAGCTTTAAAAATATTTAGGGCAGAAAATAAATCTGAACAAATGAAGAAAATCCAGTTTTAAGCACTCCATGAACATCATCTTTTTCATCATGTTGAAGGATATCACATAAGAGCTTAGACGTACATTGATAATATTTACATAGGCTTTGATCCAAAGACTACAAGCATCACTGAAAACATTTACTTTTATGTCCGGCATGTCTATTTTTCTATGTATGCTTCTCATATATTTTTCATCTTCATTTTTAGATGTACAAAGGAATTGGCGGCTTGTTTCCAAATATTTTTCGATCTAACATTACTAGCAGTAACAATGGACTTCTTGGTTACATTTCCACCCCAAGTTCCCCTTGCCACACAAACAAATGCCAGGATTTGCAAGGCAATTGCATATGAGAGTGAACTATGATCTTGATGGATGAAAGTAAAGGAAGGAGACAGCTCATTGCCCTAGACCTGTGAAAATACATCAGGGCGGATAGGAATAAACACATGTGCATCTCAAACCTACTAATATTTAACTTATGAGAAAGGAATTAGCATCATGTGATAAATTGCAGATTAGTAAGGTATCTCATTTCTCCTTTGCTCATTTCACTCATTCTCTGCTCAGAAGTCTATTTCCCTAGGAATTATGCTAAGAGCACAAAATGTAAGTCCAACAGAAGAGTCTGGCATGAAAATAACAAGCCTTTTCCTAAAATGTTTCTTTCTATTGCCCTCAGCTATGGAGATGATATGCATCCTGTCAAAAAAAATAGGCAATAACCTCTCAAGTAGGCAATTAGCTAAGCAAACAGATAGCCAATGAAACTAAAATAACATACAGGACCGGACAGGTATGCTCTAGGTTCATATTAGCATTCTTTATAACAGAAACCTGCTGGACTTGGTAATTGAGATGTCATTTTAGGTCATTCTAGATACTGTGGTAGGCCTATGGAGTGCTGCAAACCCACAGTGGAAGCCTTCCCTGAGGCCCCCTCCAGGCAGCTTTTCAAGGCCTTAAAGCTCTACAGAAAATGGCTTCCTTCACAGGTAGGTGAAGCTTCCTCTAAACCATAGAGAAAAGGAAGTACAATGCCTTCACAGCAGAGAGTAAATGATATAAAGGACACATATAGGTTGTTACTTGGTAATAGATTGATTTCTCTCACCTCCGTCCAAGAGATTGGCCCAGTAAATAACCCTGAATCCTTGCAGAATCCCATTCAGGGTTTCTTTTGCCAACGTTGACCAAGAAATAGAGATGGTTTCTGGTGATGTGGCAGTGGCTTGCACATTCCCTGGAGGGCAACTGGGCACTGGAATAACATATTCACCATTTTAAAGTCAATACAATTTAATATTTACCCTTCAGCTACACTTTCAATTTTCCTTGCTATCCTACCACCCATTATTTAATTAGCAGCTACACACTGTTCACAAGGCAAAACCTTTATTCTGCTACAATCCACATGTTTCTGCAAGTGCAGCTGATTCCCTGGAAAGACTTTTGATGTACTGTTTCCCCACTTGCTGACTAGTCTTTTAATAGGTTTTTTGTTGTTTCTTTTGAAAAAGAAATGTATGCTAGTGCTGAAATATGCATAATATTCTGTAAGTAATTGAAATATAATTTTTTTAAGATTGCAGCCAAATTGTCATCTTTCTGGACAATTCTAATGTCTCTCTAAAAAAGGGGCAAAAATGTTCATAAAATATCTTCACTGACATTTTGAAAAACTGGAAAAAGCTGGCCAATTCGAAGGCATTTTCTGTTGGCCGTTTAGTGTCAAAGCAATACAGCAGTATTAGTTTTTGCCATTGCTTTTAAAGCTCATGACGTCTTTCATTCTGAGAGGGACCCAAAATTGAGTAATGACCAAAAAATTGTTACCAGGAAAAGTAAGCATCCTGACTTCTGAAGAAAAAAAAAATATTTATCATAATACAAAATATATGCATGTATGAGTGTACTACTTTCTGAGGTCTTGTAGTGATTTTTTTAGGCCTAGAAACACTTAAAGTGAATGAAAAACACCAGCCTTTCACAAAGTGTATGCCTCAGAATCTGTAACTCTTGAGAATTTTAGATTTGTGCTGCTCTGTTTCCTCAATTTAGAAAGTAAAATTCCTAGCTGGCACTGACTTCAGTACACTAATACCAATTTACGGTAGTTGAAAATCTGACCAACACAATCATTTAGGATTATTATTTGCTTTTCTATTACTCTAAAATATTTGGCTTCTTTCAGAATGTGGAATCATTCTCTTTTTCCACTAGAGGACTCTCTCTCACTGTTTGAGAAGTGCTTTTTAAGCAGTTAGAAAAAAAAAAATCTAAATTGTTCCTTGGATTAGACAGTTTGAATTTTGTCTGAAGTAACAATGATTTTTCTCCCATTAGTTTAGATATCCTTAAAAAAACATATGTCTCTTTAGGCTGACAAGACAAGGGATTGTGCAGTACAAGAGCTCCAGGTTTCACAGCAGATACATCTGAAAACAAAGTCAACAAAATTAACACTATCGCTTCACCTTTCAGAGTTTTACTTCTTAGTTTCTCAAAACTATGATGAGATCACTATGAAGCTCTGATAAGATCACAAAATTTGAAAATGTGTAAACACCAAAGCAATAGGCTTCTTAATGAAAGCTATGGTCTTAGTCAATATCATCCACAGCAGGACAGATCACATTAATAGAGTTATAGTTATTTACCTGGATGATTCTTCATCTCTTGCAATGAAAATTGTACATGCTTATTGGCCAGTCTCTTCCCATCCAGCTGTCTATGTATCTAACACCTGTTAAGTCTGATTTTCTATTATTCCCACTATAATAATTACTAATCAAGCAATAAACGTAACAAGGTAAAAAGAAAGAAATAAATAATTATATGTCCCATGATAGCTGTTTGCCAAGGACCTACCATCCTCAAGAGTAGTGGTGATGATTTCCTGAGAAGAAGGTCCTATTCCAGCCCGGTTGCAAGCCTGGACTACCATGCCATACTGGGTGAATTTTTTCAGGTTATTCAGTGTATAAACTTCACTGTCCCCAGTGGTATCAATACTGATGATGTTGAACTGGAAATTGCCCCCTGCACTGTACTCCCGATAACCTATCTGGTATCCACGAATAATTCCATTTTGCAAGTGCTTCTTTGGGGCCTAAACAGAATATGAAAGATTACATATTAAGTACATGTCTCCAAAGTCAATTTGTTCCACTTAAGTTTTCTTCTTACTGAATGCAAGTCTATTTCTAAGCAATGATTAAAAAATATTCCCAGTACATGAAGTAGTAACTTTTTACAATGATATATAAATTTCAGGTGCATTTTGTACTAGTTTATGCATTCCTATGCGAAAAGAAAGACCTTTAAATGGTACATACACAGAAAAATCTGATAAGGAGGCATTCTTGAGTTATAATTTGAAGTTATAATGTTTCGTTGTCTTATCAGGTTAATCAATCAAAGTTGAGTTGATAAGGGTATATTTGCATTATAGGCCTACCACTCACTACTAATCATGGTTTTTTGCCAGAAGCCCCTACCATTCACTTGCTAAATCTTTAGTAAGGCATTTATTGATCTCTTGAAGTCAGTCACATAAGTTTATTCAGCTAGATGCATTAGGAAAATTTTACGCTGTGCTTTGAAATGTGCTTCTGTTCATTCAGTGTGTAGTGTGGAAAGGTGATTAGATAATGAGTGCTGAAGGCAATAATGAATTGGAAAGCAGGGATTTGCATACTGAATAGCTACTAGAACAAGGTGTACAATATCTGGCATTCAAGAATATGGACAGTACAAAATGGTTGGCCATAATTATTATGTACCATATTTCTCAGTCTCAGTGCAAGATTCCCTGTATGTGACTAGTGAAAATAATTTCTGTATTCTGCAATATAAAATGTAGCCTCAAGTAAAACAGGGATTATAAACAATTCCATTTAAGTAGTACTGGACTAATTTCAATATGTGATAATGTTCCTGTCTGATTTTCTACACATATGAGGTATAATTACTATAAAAATTTTAAGGCACAGTTTATAATCCATGGACAAAAAGCTCTTCCAAATCCTCCAAACCTTTTTCAAATTCCCACCAGATGCCCACGAGCTCACCTATTCCACTGACCCATAAAAGGTCTTTGTGACGCAGTTTATCAGCAATGAGTTAAACCGGCAGAGGCAGCAATTTCTGTTGTTACTATATCCCATCAAATCTACTGAGGAACACTTTCTCAAGAAAAAACATTATTTTCTGCCACAAAACCTGTCTGTTTCAGCAATTTTGTAGTCCACTGGACTAAAGTCTCACTGGAGCTAATAAAATCAGAATGGGATTTGCCTTTCATCCACTACCAACAAATCACTGCTCTGCAAAAACCAGCATGGATATGTCTGATACAATTCTCTCTCTTTTTTTCTCCCTCCTGCCTCCAGAAATGGAAACAAAACTTAAAGCAATGATATAGTTTCCACTGTGCTACCGCAGCTCCTCTGGTACCAATAAGCTGTCTGCAAGCATGGTGCTTTCCCTTCAGGTGTAGATGACTGAATTAGGAGATTCAGATCTTGAGCACCTTGTAAAGTCACTGCAGGGATTAGAACTGTGTTTTTGGAATCTAAGAGTTTAACTGTTTCCTGTTTAATAATTTCTATGTTTTATTGATTAAACAAACAACCTCCCCCCAAAATGTCTTTAGAAACATGTAGATCTTTTATTATCAAAACACTTTGTTTGCAAATGTGTTACCTATTCTGAAGAACTCCATGGCTTCATGATCTTTAAATTATTGTAAAAGGTGTGTTTTTTAAGCTGGACTGTGGCATGAAAACTAAGGTCAGATTTTTTGTTTGTTTGTTTGAGGTTCAGATATCTTCATAAGATAAAGCTGTTTCATTTAATCTGGGAAGAAAACAACTTTAGCACATTTAAATAATTAAATATTCAATTGCTGAATTCTTTCATTACTTGAAGGATTTCAAATTCTGTTACTAGCCATAATATTTTGCATATCTCATATTTATATAAACATTGTCAGTGTTGATGAGAAGGGGAAAAATACTGGACTAACATAATATAAACATTTCAAATTGACTAAAGGACAAACAGTTTGACAAAGTGACAGTCAACTCAAACAAGTGTTATTACAGGGAGGACTGCTTTTTGGCAACATTGCAGGTCACCATCTCTTTTCTAAATGTGTATCAGTGTGGAGGCACCAGTTTAATCATGCCAGGGCATCACTCCTCTCCATCAATGTTGGCTTCCATCACAGATTGGCAATCCCCCAACAGTCTGCATGGAGATTTCTCAAACATTAGCATGTGAACTGTTGCACATCTCAAGATCTAAAGCATCTCCTACAGGCTGCAACTGGAACATTCCCATGAGTTACCACAGGTGGCTTTTGAAGAAAAGTTGTTGCCAAACACACATCACACACTGGAACCACAAGCAACATGCCTAAAACACATACACACCACATAATATTAATATAGTGAATTTATTGTTTCGTGAATGGCATACACAGCCTTCTGCCACATACAGCACACATTAAGATGCTGTATGTACATACACTAACGCATGCACATGTATATCAAGAAAAAGTGACCTTGTACATAATAGATCACAGAAACATTTAGCACATATATTGGAACACACATATACTGTAAACCAGATGGAACATAACAATAAAACTGAATCATACATTTATTATGGATTGAAATGTTCCAGAGCAGGACTATAGCCAGAATACTCTCTTCACTGGGAATTCTGCAATCATATACTTTCTCATTTTGAATTAGAATGAAATGGCAAATTTTGCATTTTTCGTGAAACATCTTGATAATTACTTTAAGCCAAGAGAATTTTTTCTTTAAATAAAATATTGACTTTTTTTTTTCACTTTGAAACATCAGACAATATAAACCAAGCTCATAATCACTTCAGAACAAAGCATTGATATGTTCTACTCCACAAAACTTCAAATATTCCTTGTTAGTACTATCTAAATGCTTCATTTTGGATTTACTTTTTGCATAAATAAATCGTATATGATATAGATGCCTTTTTCTGTATAGAAACATTTTTGGTAGAAAATTCAGTGAAGAAGCATTTGCCCATGACAAAGTGTTTTTAGGGAGAAATATTGTTAACCTTGTCAGTAGTCACAGAACATTATGAAAAAAGCAAATTATAGTTCATTATCTTACTGCTTATGTCATAAAATCCGATGTTTGTAAAATAGGCTATCAATGGCTTTTTTTAAAGTATGGCATTTTATACTTGTGTGCATGTGTATATGCATAAAGAAGAGAAGGAATATTTCCCAAGCCTAAATTTAATGGGTCTATTTTCCTTGTAAAGTACTACAAGAAAAAAATAATGAATGTTTTCATGCTCTTTTCTAAATGAGAATTCCTGTTTAATTCCCATTCTCTCTGCACCGTTTTAAACTACCCAAAGTACTGAGTATTATTTAAAAATTCAATCTGAAACCCAATGGTCTATGTGAACACATAAGAATGGGATTAAATAGATCACAGACCTATAAAACTTCACTTAACTAGGATTTTTTAAAAGTGGGCTAAGAGAAACTTTAAAGAAGATTAATGACTGTAGCAAGCTGCAGAAATAGTACTTAATACAAGATAAAAGATAATTGATGTGTTATTCTCTGCTCCTTTTGCTGTTATTGACACTATCTGTATTTAAATGAGGTTTGACAACTTTAAATAAAACTGTGGTTCTCAACACAGTCTCTTTTGTATAATGTCATCACGGATTTTCATGGCAAAAGCTCCACATGCCTCCAAAATAAAAACGCCCAGGTTATTACTGAGTTTATTTTCTTCCTTTTGTTGCCTCCATGACAACAGAGAATTGATCTCATGGGTATTTCTTTATTCTCCAGTACTTTGCATTGTACAATGCAATAAGTGCCTTCTGCACTGCAATGCATCAGAGGCACCTACCCAAAAGTAAGGATTCAGCATGGGACCAAACTACAGTTTGTCTGTGGGACCATCTTAAAGTACCTTTTTGAGTAATGGACTAAAACTTCTCTGGCCAGGAGAGAACTGCAATAATTCAAGGGAATTAAATAGTTCACTCCTGGCTTGGGACTTTTTCATTAGGAGGACTTCTTAATCAGCTGTTACAAATTGTCATTCAGGAAATAATTATTCTAGCAAAGGTAGGACTACGCAAGCACAGGCCTTTCAGGAAAGCATCTCAGTGACTTCACCTTTGTCTGCAAAGGAGCTTTGAGTTCAAGGAAAACAATTAGGTTTCAACTATGTCCAGCACCACAGAGAAACTTAGCACCCATCAGATGAGCTAACCTCTCAGCAGATAAAGCAATGACTGACAGTCAAGGCAAAGAGTTTTCAGGCTCAGCACACAAAGGGCTTGACAGCACAAAGATCAAAATGACCAGAATTTTGGTGAAGTGCCACTGGTGCCTTTTGCTGTCTGTCCTTTCTGGGAACACGGACTCACGTTTCCGGATCTGGATATATGCTGCATTGGTACAAACAGACATTTCCAAAGTCACAGGTAGCTCACACCTTAAGCTCACCGCAGTTGTTAAAATCCATCTCTACACTCAGCTCATGAGGCTTGCCAGGGCAATGGAGTTTGTATTCAATACCTAGCACATTTCTGTGATTATATTGTTATATTAGATACCAACAATTACTTGACAAGTATTCATAAATCGAATTCCAAACATGATCTTGAGAATAAAACTCCAGCTGCTCCTTTGATATGCTTCTACTCTCCAGACAATACTCAGAGATCAGGACACTAAATTGCACTTGAAGTGTCCTGGAAGTACAAATTGAACCATATTTTAGACCATGTTATTGAAACATAGGTGTGGAAATTTTGTTTGTTCTGTAGCTGCCTGCACACATCTGCATCTATAAAATTTAATGACAAATCTTCAGAATCACAAATGGCAGCTATGAACTCCCACAGTGAACCAATGGTGCCTATCTTCTCTTGTTGCTGTTGAAAATATCCTCTGAAATGAATTTTTAAAAGCAAGCAAAGTCTCTCAATCTGCCTACCCATACATCCATAAAAAGAAGTTCATGCATAGAAGCTTGGAGGTCATAGCTGACTAAATCTGATGGCAGTCACACTTCTTGAGTGCTTTAAAAAGAAACAAACTATTAAGCATTTATTTCAGCTGTTGAGAATCACTGTACACTCTGCATTGCTTCAATAGCTACTTCCTTTGCTCCACTGACTCTGTGTTGCATTTAATCCATGGTTCATGTATGCCTTTTGTAAGTGCATTGTTGTGTTTCACTTCAACCACCAGGTAAGTCTGTGGCTAGTGACCACGTGCCTTTCATTTTTGGAAACCATTTGATGAAAACCATCACTGATATAAATTTAAGATGTGGACAAAATCCATGAATCAGTACTGTATTAGTGACCTGTGCCTAAGAGGTCTGATAAAGACTGCTCCTTGTGAAGCTTAATACTGAAATGTCTCATTGAAACAGAATTTGAAATGCACCTTTTTTAAAACACCATTGAATTAGTCAAAAAATCTTGACAGCTGAGGTCTCTCTGTAACACTTGGACATCTCTGTAGTTATATGTCCACCTGGACTGTATAGTGATCATGTACTGTATAAACCTGTCTTTTCAGGAACTAACTCAAAACTGATAGGAGATCATGCTGGTTATTTATTGTGTAAATAAATAAATAAATAAATAAAAGCAACCCACAGTTATTTATATGGTATAAGAAGCAATACCTTACTGTTACTATCCTGACTTTCTGAATGTTCCATATCATGGGGCAAATACACATTATGCACATTTGCAGGAGTAATTAACATCACTGTAGAAATTAATGACTACTATGCTACCACCCTACTACAGCTTTTAATACTACATATTTCCGAATCTTAAATGTAGGATTATTCAATACAATTTGGAAATTGTCATTCATATTAAGATTACATTACTGTAATTAGATAGTTTTATTCTGTACTCTACAATGTACAAGCACTATATAGCACAAAGCCGTTTAAAACATGGTTTAAGTTCCTCTGATATCATATCAAAAGCATTTTAAACATTCTGTGGTTGGCAAAATCTAGAAAAAGGAACGGAACCACAAGATCTGACAGTTTTTTCTATGAGTACATTCCATGAGAATTCATCAATTCTTATGGACTATACTGAGACACTATATTGGTCTCCCTATGCAGACATGCCTTCATTAAGGCTGTAATGGTTTGGGGAAATTTTGCCCAAAACCACAATGAAATTCTGTAGTGCTCATTTTCCAAGCACATAGCACATCTCTGAAATCACAAGGAAGAAGGAAATGTTATTGTCCTCAGTACAGGCAAGCATCTTCTGCTATTACTCTCCAATGGGAGGTTCTTTTTTTGCATAAATGCACCAGTCTTAATGGCCAATATAAGATTTGTTTGGAGAGGTATCTGCAAGGTCTCTCCTGCATAAAATAACTGATCCACAGTGGTTATAATACTGCCATCAATGAAACCTCTTTGGATGCACCAAAATACTGTCAGAGTCTATATTCTTGGCTATGTGTATTTACCTTCCAGGTGACCCTAATACTTTGTGAAGATATAGGCTCAAGTTGGACATCCTGAGGTGGACCATCAGGAGCTGCAAAGAGAGAAGAGACATGGATCAAAACTGGCCCTCTCAGCACACAGAATTCAGCACTTTGAATGGTATGTCACCAATTTAACACATCAGCGTCACAAAGATTTGGACTGAGTCAGTGTCACATGGAAAACTGAAGATACCACTTCATCAAACAAAACCAGAGCCTAGGATCTTCCTTATTAAGGTGTCTTCTCTGGCCAACAGTGAAATACAACACATGCCAAAACATAGCAACCTGGCAAATAAGATTGAATAATAATGACTTTTCTTGTTTAGTAATATGCTCACAATGCTGTTTCTGTTTTGTAAATAAGCAAGACATATTTTCGGCAGTCAGAACCCTGTAGGTGATAGAAAGGCAGCAGAACCCATTTGAAAGCAGGTGAGACAGAAGCTCCCCAGCTGGACTTCATTATGTCACCAGTGGAATTCCCTTTGCTCACTGCAGATTCCCATTCAGTCAAATATCAAATATTTTATACACAAAAACCTGCATGTTTTACCCTTTCCCCCTCCACAGTGTAGGTATCTCAGTATGGAAATCAGACAAAAAATTGAAAAAGCACGCTGAAGCTCCTCTTTGAGTCAGGAGGAGTTTCATTTACTATTGATACACTGCCAAGGGTGTGCGTGATGCTCTAAAGGCAAACAAAAAAAGAAGGCCCTGAGTCTAGGGGAACCTGCTTGTCAGCTGGGCAGCAACAAAGCAGATCAAGAATTGGCTGGGACTGAACAGAGAGGTATGAAGTAAATTGCTTGCTCAGTGAGGTAAATCATTGTAAAAGATAGATCTGGAGAAAGGAGTAATCTCAAGCTACTGTAGAGGGTTCCCTTGATGCAGAATATTGCCTCAATAAAAGGTATTAAATTAAGTTTAATAGCATGACAAAGGAAGTAAAGCAATAAAAAGGGTGAGATGGGGCTGTTAGAGGTGGAGCAGCAGTAAATGACAGCTGCAGTGAAAGGAACCAGAACATTTTGCTTTAAATGATGAAAGCAGAGAGACCCAGAATACAGCCTATAATATGTTTAAGTTGTTAAATATGCCCTAATCTCTGCTATTCTTGACTGTCCTTCATATGGAAAATTTCCAAAGGTTGAAAGAACTTTATTTCCATAGGATGGAGAAAAGGAAAAAGTCCGCTGGCAAAAATGAATCTATGAATTTTTGAATCCTGTCTTTGATTCTGTGCCCCGTTGACAGACATGAATACCATTTCTCCAGGTACATTATAATGTAGTGCAATTTGAGCAAAGCATTTTATCCTAAAAATGAGGCTTAAAATGTGCTCCACAAAGTCTTAACTTCTACTTGAAAGACCCCAAAAGGTTTATGGACCTGAGTGGTTAGCTGTTTCCAGCATACCATGGTGAAATCTTAAATAGGAAGTAATTTATATTACATAGTTAATGTCATATAGAGTTTGGGACAAAGATGGAAAGAAAACCCAGATGTCCCAGCTTCCTCTGTTGATTTCAGTATTAAAGAACAGCCGTAATGCTTTTGTTTTTCTGACGAGCGTTAGTGCAAGTATGTACCTGCAGTCTGTTTTACAAAAGAGGAGATAACTGTGGTTGTGTTGAAGGAATGATGCAGTCTACAAGCTTTGAAATCATGCCAGGCTTCTATCCTTTTGCCACAGAGACCCTTTAAAGTCTTCCTTCTAATAGCTGGTGCTGGGTGACTCAGGTCACTGTAATATGTGATACACAATCTGCATCCTCTTGCCAATAGTATCATTTGAGTTATTCAGTTTTTATATTATCTTTCTTGGACCTTTATTTTTCTTGGACCTTCTCATTACCTTCTCTCTTACTTCCTGCACCCATGCTATTCTCTGTTTCCTCTTGTAAATAAGAGAAGAGAACAGAAGTAAACAGTGATCAAAAAATAATGTTCCTGTACATTGTACACCAGGTGAAAGCAAAACCCAGGAGACAAACATCACATACTCTGTCTAAGCCTGACCTCCTCTCTTCCAATTGTTCCCTAGGTAGATATGTGACTTTTGAATACAGCTCCACACTGCTGGTCTTTTTCTCCAAAAAGACTGCTCCTTAAAAGACAGTAACAAAAGGATCAATTATTCTGAAACTTGGTTACAGAGAACTGAATGAAACGTGATGTCAAGATTCCACTCTGTTCAATAGGGAAGCTGTGGGGTTTTTTTTGATTTCAAGGCCAGCTGCTCCTCCTGACAACTTGATTATCGGTCAGAAAAAACTCAGTAAGTAAGAAATATTTGAAGCATGGGTGAATACGAGAGAATGAGAGAGTAGATCCAAGACTCATCCCTTTACTTTGATGAATATACACAAAGAAGGATGGGCATTTTGGGGATACAGATGATGCTGACCAGAAAATGGACAGTCTGTTTCCTCTAGTGATTTAACATTTAATTGAACAAAGGAAGAGAAAAACCCTGATCAAATGATAAATATTTTGCAAAGAAACTATTCACTGTTAACAAAGTTGTTCACTGAAGGCTTGTAAAAATGTGAATATTCTTCATTCTTTTCTTTCCACTAGGACGAAAAAAGAAACCTGGCGAAAAAAGAAATGCAGCTCATGTTGTCTCCTGCTTACTCTGCCTTGCACTGTGAGCCCTTGTGTCCTGGTCTTATTCAAAAAGTCGCTTAGAACCAAAACCACGTTCTCCTGAAAAAGGCTATATTTTCATTGTAGTAAATTCATCTGCAGAAAAAATCAGTGAGGATTATAATACACAGTTGTATTCGTATGAGCTAAACTGAAAATCGTTTGCTGAGTATTTCAAGTCTAGATCAACTGCCAGAACACTGTCACCCACACACTCACATTATGGCTTTCCTCTCAAAATCCCCAAAGATGGAAGCATTGCTAACTAAGCATAAGATAACAGGAAAAATAAAATTAGTGAGATAAAAATGTATTTTCAAATACTAGTGAGCAAGCTCCTGTCTGATCAAGATTTTTCAGAGTAACACCACCCTGTTTCTTGGCTGTGTTGAAGCTGCTTGGGTTACTCTCAACTGCATGCCTTTGTAGATTGTATATAATTACAATGTATTCTTGGCAGACATATTTATGGTCATTCAGCATTTTCATTCCTAATTGCTGAAATAGAGAGCTGTAGCCCTTCACTTTTCCCCCATAAGTCTTTTTCACTGTCACGTGTCACATGTAGGCCTTGAGACGTGGTAGCATGCACATAGTTATGCTGTCCTTATCCATCTGTCACTTCTGCTAGCCCTGAGAAATGAAAAGACGATGACACTGGAAGGCAGCAATTCCATTACACAAAAGAGTGGCTCCAAACATCAAAGTGAAAATGCCTGTGTACTCCTTCTGCTACAGAACCTGTAATGATGTAGAAGAATACATGGAAACAAAGAATAGGGGGATGATACTAATTGACAGCCAACTGACTTATACAGTGATCAGAAAACTAAATGGTGGGTGAGTTGGGGGATGGAATAGTCAATGGAAGATTTGATTCATGTAGATCAGTGTTCTCAAATGGGGGTAGCTTAAATTGGTTACTTATACTAATATGTGAGCATCTAAGGAAAGCCACAGGACCCATAGGGGAGGAACCACCACTAAAAATAGAAAGTTGTTGATTGAGTTGCCTAACTGTAGATATAAGCATGCCATTTCCAGTATCCCACATGAAAATTTGGAGCGCAATGTCTTCTTTGACCACTAGATGCCACTGAATGGCTTTAATTACAGGCCCGCACAATGAAGTTACGAAAGTCACAACGTTTTATGGGAACGATTCAGTATTTCTTTTGATGCAACTGCAGCAACATAAGCAGTATTTCAAGTAAAGATTCCTCATGCCAAAGAGCAATAATTCCCAGCGTGATCTAGATTCTATGAACCCAGAGCATACCTGCTTCATCTGTAGTGATGGTGAGCTCATTGCTGGCCTCACTCTTGCCGATGCGATTCTTGGCATACATGCGAATATTGTAAGTTGAGGAAGGGTGGAGGTCAATGATAGTGGCTTGGTTTAGCTGAGGGGAAACATCTCTGGTCCTCTGAACAGAATCCCAAGAGTCTATTTAATAACAGATTAAAATAAAACAGACAATTAAAAGATGATGTTAACATTGCTAACACAAGCATGCAGTTAAACTGTCTCACAGATCAGGGTACTGCCATTGCTGAATTAACCCAGATAATGCCAGCTGCTACAAGCGAATTGAGTGATTGCCTTCCTTGACAGCACTCCTGATGGCTCCGTGTGTGTGTGTGTTTACATGTGTGTGTGTGCGTATACATAGTGTACAAATTGCTTTTTACCATTGCTACGTTGGAATAACTGTGAAAAAGATGGGAGCTGCTGCCCCACAGGAATCCTCACTGGGAAAGAAGGTTGATTGTGCTCCACAAAGGGCAGAAAGGGAGTAAATAAACAGGAATGGAGGGCTCTTAGACTAGCAGAGATCAGACAGAAAGTTTGATCCCAAATTCCAGGAACTCAGACTATAGGTGAACAGTGAGCACGAGCTTGGAGTACTTAGACATGAGGCTCAGCACCCTTCAGGACTGATGTTATTTCCCTGATTCGTGTCAGGATGCAGAAGCAGTTTAATACAAGGGAAATGTAGAACCCTTTTAGCTGTTTGCATATATCTGTAAAAGAAGGAGCACATTGTTATTTTCCATGCTTACTATTAATCTGCCTGTTATGTTTTTAATCAATTCTCCAGACATATAGCAGGAAAAAGGATGGAAATCATCTAAACAATTCAATTTCTGCAAACAAAATAATAGAATCTATCCGTTTAAAGCATTTTGATGTCTTTTATGAGTTGCCATCCTTCATTTCTTTCTTACTGCAGGCAATGTTCCTCCTTTAACCTCTGCAGCATCCTTTGGGAGATGTCATTGGAGGCTCTACAGGAGTGTTTTACAGTATAGGTCACTGTAGGCAGTACCGCAGAAAGCTCAGCAGATAAGAAAGACTAGTTTAAAAATAGAAAGCTCACTCACATACAAAATATTTGCACATACTGTGTAAATTCTTTTATATGAGGTTGCTAAAAGATGCACAAGTTGTCACAATGACTTCTTCAGCTTGACTCATTACAGGGCCTGTCTGCTTGTCCATGTGGCTTTGTTTACTCAGAAAACATTTAGGAATCAGGCATTTAAGTGTTAATCAAATGAACTCGAATATATTTTTTCTTGGTAACTGAGTTTGTCACATCTTCCTCTGTAGGATACTTTCAGAAGCTCTAAAGGAGTAACCTGCAGGTAGCACTGGTACAACTTGCATTCAGAATTTCTTAAATTTTACAGAATTTTAGCCAGCAGTTATACTCCATTGTGTTAGATGTTATGCAAGCACAGAAAGACACTCTTTTCCAGTGTACCATGCCAACAGGAAAGTAATTTAAAAAAAAGACTTGCTTGGTATGGAGAATGTGTTAAATTTCCCTCATGTATCATGAGGATTTAATTTAGTATAGTCCATATATTGCTTAATTTTTCACTTGATTGTTTGAAATACTGACCTCTGAGCAGTGGGACTCTCTAGTACATGTTAGCTGCTGAAATCAAATAAGCAAATTTGAAAAATTCTTGTGACTCTCAGTAGATTAAGTAATGACACACCAGGGAGAAAGAGATGAAAACTCACAGTACTCTGTAGTTCTAAACATAGGCTTTCAGTGTTTATTTACAACTAATGCATGGACTTCAAAGGTATATTTTGATACAGGCACCCCCTCTTTGAAGGGAAAAGCAAACCGACAAAAGCAATCTCACCAAACTGAGACAGTCCAGAGAGAAATTAATCAGTTTATCTCCAAAACTATTTTCGGTTCTGAAAAATGTCTTAAAAGAGAAAAAGAAAAAGAAAAAGAAAAAGAAAAAGAAAAAGAAAAAGAAGAAAAGAAGAAACAGAAAAAGAAAAAGAAGAAAAAGAAAAAGAAGAAAAAGAAAAAGAAGAAAAAGAAAAAGAAGAAAGAGAAGAAAACGAAGAAGAAGAAAAAGAAGAAGAAGAAAAAGAAAAAGAAAAAGGAAAAGAAAAAGAAAAAGAAAAAGAAGTTGATTTTGTTTCTTCTGTCAAACTCCCGAAACTTTTTCTTGCATCCATGTGGTAAGTAATCAAGTGAGGTATTCAACATTGACTATTGGTTCTTCTGGGTTTTTTTGTGTTGTTCCAGAGAGCTCTAAAACCTACTTACCTAGAAAGACTGAAAAAGCACAGAAAAGAAGCAGCAATGAGCTAGTGTAAAAAAAAAAAAAAAAAAAAAAGGAAGAGTGGAATTTTTAACCTGTTCGTTATTCCACTCATAAAAATGTTACACCCAGGCACTTCTTTTCTGTGACCTGTGAAAGATTTCTGATTTTACGAAAACCAGCAGCTTTCCGCCTGTTCCTGAAGCACCAGCCGAGGCGCTGGGATTTCTCTGCGGAAGACAATCAGGGCCCATCTGCTTGTCAGGTCCTGCTGTGGAGCGGTGGCTGCCGGCTGCCAGGCCTGGGCTGGTACCACACCCAGCCTCCCCAGCTGGCTGCCCACCCCCCAGCTCCCTGGGCAGGTTTTGTGGGGGAAACCCCCCCAGGTCTGTGAGGGCATCTGCATCCTGAAGGGGCAGGGGTTTGCGGGTGAGCACAAGGAAGTGCAAAGCACTCTGCCTTCAAGTCAGGAGCTAAGCAGAAGTGATGTTCCTCTTTTCAAACATTTTTGTACACCTTCAATGCAAAAGTCTGATGGCTCCACATGAGTGGTTTCAGCGAAGGGCCAGGTCTGAGTGCTGCAGGTACATGTCTGTATGGACAGGCATTGTATCTGAGCACTGCAACAGCCCAAAATGTGGAGCTCTCATTACTCCCACTGCTCTGGCATGGCAACTGGACCCTACAGATGTCACCTACCCGTGTGACAGGCAATTCTGCTCCTTCTAGAGCGTAACCAATGTGTCTTTTTTGTCTGATGGCATGGCTGGAGTAGATCGGATACATGAGGGCAGTAGTGTATGGTGAAGTCCATATATGATATGTGGTAACCTGAACATTCTCCGAAATGGAAAAATTTTCCTTCTTGAGACACCTAGATGATGCATCCTGTTGTTAACCCATTTCTGAGTCGTCTGGGTAAGCAACATAGGCAGAAAATTCTCACTAAATACAACTGGGCAGTTTACACCTTTACTTTAGCCTTGGCAGGATGTTCCCTAAATTTATCATCTAGATTGTGAATGCTTTACCTAATGTTTTTTCTGCCACTATAATATCTGGAAATGGTGAGAAGTTTTCTTAATTACCTCTTCCCTGTTATAACTTCTCCCAATCGCCCTGTGCAAATTCTTCAGTAACCACCCTTAGCGTTTCATTTTCCAGATGATTTTAATTCATGACAAACATTATGTGCAAGGAATCAAAAACCTGGTCCTAGTTTCTCCAAACATTCAGCCTCACATTCTAAAAAACAACTTTTCTCCTGTTTGCAGTGAGATGAAGATAATCCGCTCTTTTTAGAACAAGACCTCTAGTATTTGTTTTCATATACAGACAAATAAATATTTTCTCTAACACCAATTCTGCCACCCACTATTTTTTCTTTCTTTCAATTTTATTAACTGCTATCACTATGTAGCATCCTGATGTTTTCATTCAATCTGATGGCATTTCATTTGTTGTCTTGCTATTGATTTATCTTGCCATATTACAGAGACATAATTTTGCAAAGCAAGTTCACAGTGATTACTGCTTAATCTTTGCCAACATTCTGCATGATCACTTGAAAACATTGAACTAAATCTAACAAAGATGTTTCAGAGCTCTGAAATCCCTTTCTACCACTGCTTCAAACAAAGAAAAGTGGCTCAGTCTTCCTAGACAGAGGTTATGCTGAGTTACATGATTCAGAAATACAAGAGAAGTTTTATGGTAAGAAAGCAGACTATCAGGCAAGAATGACTTTCAAAACCTGTTCTGGAGCAGGTGGGCAGTTGGAAAGAAATGAAAAAAATCAAAAAGAAAACAAAGCCCACAAACTTTTAGGTATATGTGTCCCTTGAAGGAAGCCTTGCCTAGTCTACATCTCCAAAGTTTTGATTCCTGACCACAGCCACATTGGGGATCTTTCACTTGTAATATTTCAGGTACTATGCTCACCTGTACATCATCAGTTTCATTTGCAAAACCAATGCAAAAATGGTGACTGATAATTTAATACTCTTGAAAATATTTTACCTAGTAATAAAAGCATCACACTATTTTTGCCTAACTAAGTAAAGTACAAGGGAAATCCACAAGGTAGACACATGGAAATTAGTAAAGATGGGTAGACTTTTTTTTAATTTGGCAAATTTTAGAATTTTATGAACAAGTACATTTTTACATCTCAGAATGGAAGGGAGAAGGCTATAAATGTACAATAGTTGCTTTGATAAACAGAATGTTTCACTGATAAGCACACATAGAGCATTCCTAATAGTGGACAACCTCACCTTAAAAATACTATAACAAACTCCAATGTAAACCAGTACAATATAATTTCTCAGTGTCTTTTTAATCATACTTAAAACATTGTTCCACTGCTATTTTCTATCTAGGCCCTTCTCAAAGCCTGACTCAGGAGCAGTGCTTATCAGTGTGCCTAATTTTAAGTATGATCTCACATCACAAACACAGCTCCAATGTACCTTGAATGTTTTTAGATTTCAATAGACAGTGAATATTTTTTTGGCTTAATACATACCAGAACAGTAATATTTTCCTGAATTAGGGGGTTGGTGTGGTTTTATGTTTGTTTGTTTGTGTTTTGTTTTGTTTTGTTTTAAATCATTTACCTCATTCATTTTATTATATGTTCATTGATGTGACTATAAGATGACCTAGCAAAAAGGTATCTGCTGGCATTGGCCTGCCAATATGTGCCACTGGTCTTACCCTTCAGAGTATTTCCAGTATGCTACTGGAAACTCTGCATGATGCTTCAGCAAACTACCACACAGCTTTCTTCATCTAGAAATTCTCGTAACTACCCTTTTTCACTGCTGCCTTTACAGGGAAGATATTATGTACTCATATATTGATAGAAAATAACTTCTAAATATCAGCACAACAGGAAACATAATTCACAAAGGCAGGTATTTTTGTATAGTAAAACATAGAAAGTTAAAAGAAAAAAAAATGAAGAAAAGATAAAAATAGGGAGCAAGAATCAGCTAGGAAAACTATCGTACTAGCTGTCACCTAGAATGACTTGTTTTGGAACAAAATTTGTCCCTCTTATGTGTAGATTTTCTCTGGTAAAAGGGAAAAGCAGCAATTGATAACATTCTCAGCTCAGACAACAAATAAAGGTAAATATTACTGTGGAAGATTAAATAAACCATGGTTAAAATTTCCATCAGGCAGTTTAAATTTATGAGTTATCTTTTACAATATAAATTCAGTGATGAATGACTAGTGATGGAGATTCCTTCAGAGGAAGATGATTTCTTACCTGACTTGTTCTTGCACTCAATATCGTAGCCAGTGATCGGGCTGTTTCCATCAAAGCCCATGGTCCATCTGAGGGCAATGCTGCGTGCTCTCACCTCTCGGATTTCTATTTCAGGAGGGTCGGGGGGCTCTGAGTAAACACACACACAGTTCTAGTCAGGACAAAGCCTGTGCTCATAACAAGATCACAGTAATGAGTGTGGCACTGGCATAGCTTACTCGTGCCATTTTCTCCCATCGCTCATTAGTACCCCGATCAGTTAATCATCTGCTGAAGAATACTCAACAGAGGGAGGAAAAGTCACTTTTTTACTAGGAGTCACTGCAACATAGAGTTGCATTTACTTAAAAGCACTCCAAATTGGACTACTCACGCTAGAAAAGATTTTTGCCATGAACACCATGTTTCATTGATGCTTCTACAGTTTTTATACAATACCTGATGGTAGAAATATGAATACTGAACTTAAAAGTCCTAAATTTGGTGAGAGGAGGGAGTAAAATTTCTTTATATTTAAAAGTCTTCGTTTAGAAAAGAATAATTTGCTAACAGTTTAAAATTACACTAAGGCCTCTTTCTCCCTCTGTAGTTAAGCATCTAAATAAACAGCATTTATTCCCATTCTAATGCCCCTTTAAATTGTCAAGGCAGTGCAAATGAGCAGTGGTGTAATTGAGAAACTGTCCCCAAACTCCATCCAAATTTTTTGACAGGGCTGCCATGGGCATTCACTGCAGTTCATTGCACCTGCAGTTACTTGAAATCAAAAGTGAGGAGAAAGAAATTTGCAAGTGCTAGAAATTTGTTGTGGGCATGCTCAAAGGCATACAAGCACTGGAATAGGCATGGCACAGAAATAAGCAGTGGCTGGTGGCTGAGTCCTGCCGGTGCTCTGCATCTCACATACTGTCACCTCGGCCACCCCAGGACTTGCTGCTGTCTGCCTGAGTGAAACCCTATGGGAGGGGAACCCCAACCCCAGGCAACATAGGTTCCTAGAGTTTGCATTGTGCATTTATTTTGACTGATTAAACTTGAAATATTTTGTTTAAAGATCCACAGTGGGTTTAACATTTCTCTAGAGATAAAGTCAGATGGCTTTTGCTTTATTTCAGACTTGCATTTTAAGCACATTTGTTCTTTAAAAACAAATGCAACCCTCTCTGGCTTCCTCCAAAAAGTAACCCCCTCACACCCACTATCCCTACTGAAGATGTTACATTTTTAGTATCTTTAGTAGATTATCAGCGAGTGCCTTTGAGAAAAACATCTCCTTATTAATCTGTACAAAACTAGAAAGACTTGCACTTATCCTTTATTTTGATTTCATCTGTAATGCTGGAAAATGGGAGACTGAACATTTTAATGTGGCTCCTCATTTCTTTGACAATGAGGAATACATTTAATTAGGAATCAGAGCCTCCCTCCCCCAACAGATTTCTGAGGATGGCATACACTTACTGTACTACAATAGCTGTGTTTTTTTCCTTATGTTGTCCTCTTCCTACCTTGCACAGTGAGCTGAATTATTCCACGATCCTCCCCATAAGAATTGATGGCGTGGCAGGAAAAGAAGCCAGAATCTTCACGCACGGTTGGCAAAATCTATAGGTGGTTTGAAAAGAAGTGATTGATTGAACAGCACACAGAGAAAATAAACCAACAGTTTTTCTGTATGGTGCAAGAAAAAAATGTACGAACTGTTTTACTTGACAGTAATAAATACATACTGCATGTTATACACATACATATGCATAATAAAGCATCCAAAATACTGAGACTTATCAAGACTAGCAACACCTGGGTTGAGGAAACAGGCTATCAGCTCTACATGTGTAGTCAGGAATTGGAGCACCACCTATTCCTGTAGCTTCTCATTAGGAGTCTTGTTTCCAGTTACTCCTGAGTTTGCCAAGTATTTAACAATTGGCTGAAATTTTCCATACACAGTGGTGCCTCCTGCTGCCTCCAAATTTTTCCAGTTATTTCTGAAAATAGCTCAAGTTGCTGAAGTCTGTGTGGAGGAAATAAAGGTTCTAACACTGATGGTGAACTCTGTAGTATTCAGCATGCTGCCTCATAATAAAATTTTGGGTGGTCTTTTTTTTTCAATTTGTTGTTTAATAACATAGAAAGTTATAGATAGTCTTTATATACATGGTCATAATGATATTTTTCTACAGGACCACTGCTTCATTCAATGTACAATAGGGGGAGGATTTTTTAAATGAGCAGATATTTCAAATACCATTTTCTTTTCATTGTTCATTGTGCTGCTCCAGACTTTATTTACTGCACGTGGTTCAAACTGTGCCCTGAAGACAGACTTATTCATTTTCTCACAGCCTTTTCTGCGGCATTCACCTATGCAATACCCATTTCAGAAACACGAGTGAATTTATTTTCATAAACCCTGACATCATGAAGTGTATTACCACCATTTCACATGGAGAATTAAGGAACCAGACATATGATAATGCTTGCAACTGCTTGACAAGTTGCCACATATTAGCTGAGCCATGGTAACTACATGTGTTCTTTATTCCTCAGCAAAGCCAAGGTAATGTGAGTACAACTCCCATTCACCACTGGTTAAGATAAATGGATTAATTCCCCTCTTGCTACAAGGATATTGGAGAGTTATCATCTGAGATGTGGTAACTTGTCAAGCTGTGTTAAGTTGCATGTGTGGCTGAGCTTTAAAATAGGAAAACAAAATTTTTCAGAGCCCAATTTGATACATCTAGGGCCTTCTTTTCCCTCCTCAGAGTCCTTAGCAATAAATAGCATTTCATATGTTCATAACAGCTTCCACTGAGTTAAGCTGCAGCTATGAGAGCTTAGTACTTCTGCAAATCAGACCCCAAGGGCTCAAGGCAAGTACCTAGAAAACAAAGAACACACAATTATTGGCCACCTGTGAAAAGTGTGGTTTCAATGATCAGCCTTGCATCACACAGTGTCTTTCATTACTCAACCCTAATTCAACTCCAGAGAAAATCCAAGTCATGCCTGACTGAGGCAGAGGTCCTGCAGAAAAAATAAAAGCTGAGTATACAACTAAAGATCACATCATCATGCATGCATGCAAAAGCATTGAGTTAAAAGCTTCGAAGACAACCTTAATCCTGACATTTTCTGTTTTGGGTGCTTTTTATCTCTCAGAAGTCAAAGGTTTTGTATGTAACATACATATAGATGTAGAATGCCACAACTGTACACAACGGCTTCAGAAGAGAATGCTCCAAGCAAGTCTCCAGCCTTCCTAAAAGAAGTATCATTGTGCATCCAGGCATTATTTTATTAAAGTCGATAAGACGAATGAGAGCAGAAAGGTCTAGAGGTCTACCCTATAATTAAATATTATCCGTAACACAAATATACTAACATGAACAAAGTCACACATAGAATTTTTCTTCCTTGTAGAAATCAATGACAAAGTTCTCTTACAGAGAACAAAACCAGATTTTTTATTAGATAACATTCAACACAATTTTTGGCTAGTAAAGAAAAATATATACCTCAAGAGTTACACTAGAATATGGACAATCACCAAAAAGCTAGAGAATTATTACCTGGAGCCTGGTAAAAATGGTTTTAAGAATATGACTGAAAAACTGAAAATCAAGATTTTTGACTGAGAATCGATATGATTCTAGAAGAATTCTTTTAGATTTCATAAAGACACATGTTTCAAAATTTTAAATTTGAGTGGAAAAAGCTGAGTCCTGGTATATTGAGGGCAATGTCATATCCTGACTTGTTGCAGGTGACACCAGAACAGCAGGAGTTTCCTGTGCTTCCATGACATCTTGGGGAAACTTAAGTCCCCAGGACAGCAGTGCCACTCATGTAGCCCCTCAATCTAACCTACGTCAGCCACTTAGGAGTTAATGGAGTCCCACACACTGATTTGTGAGGGAAGTCAAAATGCATGGTTCCCATAGCACCAGACAGCTGCCTGTCACAAAAGTGAAGATGCAGACTATGACCATTTGCTAGGTGGCTTGGTGTTTTTTACTACTGTTTACAGTAAGTGCCGAATACTACTGGCAGCAGCACATATACTACTTACGTATCTACATGTGCTTTTTCCTTCCATCTCACTTTGAATCTAAAGACTAGCCTGACTTTGCAAAATGGTTTCATGAGCCCCTCATGAGCTCTCAAAGTTAAAGGGAGGGAGGAAAAGTACTTTAAAAGACAGAATTTTTATCTCAAAACAGGTTAATGATTTTGGTGAAGGTAAGCCTGACATACATTAGAACTAGAGGTCAGATATTCACTCAGCGCTTATGAGCAGTGCACTCAAAACTGAGCTGTGCCACCCCAGGAAGGGCAGGCTAAGGAATGAACCATGTTGCTCCTGAGACAGAAATGATGAGGGGCTGTGAGCCAGGCTCACTCTCTTGTTGCCTCTAGAGCATGAGAAGATGGACAGTAATTTTTCTGGAGAGTGGGATGCAGAGGTTTCCTACCTCCTCTTGCTGCCAGCTCTCCAGGATTGTGCGATGGGTGGAGGGAGTGGTGGGGCTCCGACCTTGTAGGGCAGAGGTAGCTGTGCACCCCTATCAAAACCAAACTAAGCAACACTCTTACACATGTAGATGAGTCATGAGTCACTTTGGTTTCCTACCTGCAGGGTAGAAATCACTTCATCTCCAACTTCCTTGGTGGAAACAAGGTAACGGGACATCTCAGGGTTAATGATTCGGTCTTCTTTTTCCCAGCGGACAATGATGGGTTTCTCTCCATGTGCCGTGCAGCTCATCTCCTTCTTTTGACCTTGCGTTGCCAAGGTGGTATTTGGATAGGAAGTTATCATAGCTGGAACTAAAACAACACAACACAAAAAAAGATTGTTCTTCAGTGAGCTGACTAGTCTGATGATACACAGTTGGCCATTCAGTTTGGGTCTCGTTCAGCTTGTCCGTATGTGACCAAATGGCCAAAAATGTGAAAAATATTTTACTTTCATTTCTATGTCAGAGTATCTTCTTAAGATTGAGGATGGGTCTTGAAGGGAACTTAGCAGAGAGGAGCTGGGACTGGACAATGGAGCTATAGAGCCAAGAAGCAAAGTCAAAGGAAGCCTGGCTCTACTTGTTCTGATGGTCACAGGACAGCTTCCAATGTAATTAAAATATTCACAGCACATAAAGGAACTGTAAGTAATAAGCATTCAGATATGGGGTAAATAAAAAACTGATGAAAATTTCTTATTCCATCTGATATGCTACTGTTTTATTTGCTGACAGATACATGCTCTACCATTTTCTAAGACAGTAATGACCTATCAAAATGAGGGCTCCATCAAACCAGGAGCTGTACAAAACTAAAAGAAAGACTCTGCACCAAAGAGCTTGCAGTCCATGTATGTGCTGAGTGCATAGTTAAACTGTATTGAACTGGAAGTATAATTAAACTGACAATAAACCTAGCTAGAACTGTGGTTTTGTTGTATTCAGAAGGTATTTGCAGAACCGTTGGGACATAATTGTCAACTACATTAGTGATTCAGGATTTTAATGATGAAAAGAGTACCCTCTTGCTAGCAAGAATAGGGCTGAGCCCCAAATATTTTCACATTTTGGAATGAAAATTTTCTACAAATAGGAAGAAAAAATCTTCGGAGTGTTTAAATACAACTCCCTCAAAACAAGGCATTTTTGAAACAAGATGGTCTTTTTGGTGTCCTCAGCCTGTCCTTTCTTTCTCTTATGATTTTTCCACCAACGAATAGTACCTGGGCATTTGTGAGTAGGAAGAATCAATGCCCAAGGGTCTGTCTTTCAGTTCTGGCCCTTTCCCTGCTTGGGAGAAGCTGAAAAGCCCTGGACAGCACACAGAACCGCTCTCTTCTGAATGAATTTATTCACTTCTTTCAAGGCATATGAGGTGGCGGTAAAGAGCCCCTTCTCTAAGTTCTTGCACTCCATGGTTGCCTCCTGCAATAGCTCTACTTTCCTTTTCATGCATGAACACTTTCCTGCTCTTATTGGAACAACTCATTCAATCTGATCTTCTCTGGGTGTCTATTTTAAGAAGATGACATTGGCATAGGACCTGATTTGAGTCCTTCCCAGTCTTTCCTCCTGCATCTATTGCATCTATTACTACCAGACAGACCAAAAAAAAAAAAAAAAAAAAAATCCTTACTTAAATGAATTACTATAATTGCTATTCTGAAATGTTAATGCTTGGTGGCATGACCTTTTCACATGCCAGAGCTGTTGATTCTTGGATATGACAATATGTCAGGATGCAGCCCTTTTTATTCAAAGGCTTTCTGAACCAAAACAAACTGATTTGAAAATTAACAGGGCTGTGGATCTGTGGGTCAGAGTTACGAATGAGATTTAATTACAAGAAAAAGTCTTAGAAAGGTCTTGTGTGAGACATGAGGCTCTTTAGGCACTGATATATGTTAGTGATAAAGTATGTCTTATTTAACTGTTTGGACACTAGGTAGTGATTACTTTCTCAAAGAGAAGCATTCAAAAAGAAGAAATGACAAATAATCAGAATAGGAAATTAGGACAAGTCTGTTTCCATTTTCCAGAGAATGAAAATAACTTCAGTTTTATCTGGTGCCTCTGGAAGTACTGATGCCCCCAAGGAGGTTACTTTCAGAAAGTCACTTTTTGTGGCCATCTGCATGTTGCTTCCAAAGACAGAAGCTAGCATGCTCAGCCTGTGGAAATGCAGCACTTTGGGCCCTGTATGCGCAGGTATGCGTACTTCAACAAATCTGCCCTCATCTGCAACACCTGAAATCAATATATGCTTTTATGCATTTTATCATCAACAACTGACCCAATTCAAATAAGTGACAGGCTACTAAGGAATCCACATTATGACCATTAGCTTGTGTCACCACCTTCCTTCCATAATTTCCTAAACCTCCCACGTTTCTCTTCCTTCTTTGTTTGCTGCACCTCTCCACATCTCCCTCTTTTTTCCTGAATGCAACACACTCCAGTCCCCTTCACTTCTCCCTCTCCTCTTCCTGCTGCAACCTTCTTAGGTTCTCACATGTTCCCTAACCCCTGCAGCAACATTTTCCTCCTCCAACCTTATTTCCCTTTCCTCATTAAATCCTGCCAACCTCCCAAGTTACTTTCTTTATAGTGACAGTCCTTCTTCCCATCAGTATCTCCTACTTTGAGTTCCATGTTACCTTCTGGTGATGGAGGGAGCATGTGTTTAGCCATCCAGGAGCTGAGGGGTAATCCGTGCCTCCTGAC
This sequence comes from Caloenas nicobarica, assembly GCF_036013445.1. Lineage (NCBI taxonomy): Eukaryota > Metazoa > Chordata > Aves > Columbiformes > Columbidae > Caloenas > Caloenas nicobarica. The sequence continues at coordinate 121,036,153 of NC_088245.1, read as the reverse complement.
GAGGTACCGGAGCACCCAGGGTGCCCACATCTCCAGGCAGAGGGCTCAGCATTCGAAGGAGGTGAGCCTTGCACTGGCAGATCTACGCTCCCCCTGCTTCACAGGTAGGAGCACGCAGTGTGCATCCACAGAAAATGAGATGTTTGGATTTGGATTTAAATCTCACGGACATCAAGGAGCCTGTCTCAGAGACTCAGTTTCAGGTCTCCTAAACAGTTGTCTACCAAAAGTCCTCTGACGTGTGACCGCGCCAAACTAAACACTGCAACCATCTTGCGTGCTTTTTATAAAGCAGAGGTTAGCATATGAAGCTCAATTTTTTTTCCAACAAACTTTCTTAATAAGAGCAGCATAAAAACATGCAAAGAAAGATGACTTTATTCCTCAGATACAGCTTTATCCCTACTTATCCTTCCCTTCTTCTCATTTAATCTTCCACACTGATTCTTTATTACTTTAGCAATGCCTCACAGCTAAATATTTCCCCTTCTTCCAAAGCTGATTTTTCACTCTTCACAATTTATCTCCAATGATCCTACACCATAAGCTCTTCTTTTTATCTTCCTCTATGTCAAAAGATTTCTGGTAACAAAGCCACAATACCAAGGATATTTTAGGCAACCTATTTCTTCATCCTCCAACTATCTTTAATCAAATTACTGATGCAAATAACTGAAATAAATATGATGGCTCTTTACTGACAAAATAATCTAAAAAACTGTAAATAAGCAAACTAAATCTGTACTGTATATGCATGAGATATTCTCTGAGGACGACTTTTTAAAAAAGAGAAGGCATTTAGAATCATGAAGATGATTCAGATGCAATATTAAGTGTGTGCATCCTTTATGTCTCTTCAAATACACATTATATACAGACACACATAATGATATATATTTATATAAGAGAATTTTGGAAGAGAAGGGCATATTGCTCTGTATGGTCAAGGAACACATAGTGTCATGTGCCAGGATTTTGGAGTAGACTTCCCTGTGGGACAAATTCATACAAAACTCTCTCCTCTGGGGTTCTCCACATCTTTCTCTGAGGCACACCATGTGGCCTGGCCACTGTCACATGTCTACAGTTTATAGATTATGACAATTTCTATTTTCAAGGTATGGATATTGCTGCCAGCACCATTAAGCTAGGACATTTCTCTGTTTAAAGCTGAGTTTCAATTTGGAAAGATGATTTTTTTATTCCTTTCCCCAGGTTAAACTGTTGTTTTCTCCCTTCTTTGTGTCAACCCTGTGAAGAGTCATCTCATTGCTTTATAGTATGAACAATTTCATCATTAAAATTTGAAGTGCAAAATTTTGTCATTGAGGTTACTCTTAAGAATCATGGAACTGGCTAAGAGGAAACAATAAATTTTCATCCCATTCTTGAAGAAAACTGAACCTGGACCTTTCCTGAGATTCAGTAAAAATTACTTAATCTGACTTTCTTTTTTTCTGCTGCTGCTGAGTGTTTTATCAGGAACTGAATGCAAACAAAACTGAAAAACATTTAATTACCTTGACAAAGACTAGTCTCATTATCTGGAATTAGGAGGCTATAGTAAGTTAGGTGAAGCTTGAGCAAAGTAACAGAAACCTTTAAATCCTTTTAGAATAAACCTTCACGAGTTGCTAGAAAACTGAAATTCATATTAATTTTAAAAATTATGTAGGGAGCGGACAGGGAGAAATAACTATTTTTTCTTTCTTTTAGCTCATAGGTGGAAATAGCTATGTGAGAAGAAAGCAAATGAAAAGCCTCCCTATCTTTATATTCTAATTAAACACTAAATATCCTTGTATATAGGATATATTATATTTATATAATATATTTATATCCTTAAATGATTATAAGACTGACTGAAGTTCTCAGTATGCTTAAGACCTGTTACTATCTGTAGTCTTCAAATAGTATTTTTCTGGCAACCTGGCTGTGATGAGAAGAGAGGAACACAACACCACAATCAATAAGGAGATGACATGACACTGTACAATGTGTTTTGAGTTAAATTGCTGATTGTAGTGGAACATTAATGCAGATTCTAGTTGCTCTTGAGAAAGAGAATGGAAAAGATGCAGCAGATAAACAAATCTAAAGGCATAGTGATCTGGAGATAACTGAGCACAGGAGAATTGAGAGTGTGTTCGATAACAGACAAGTCTTGGCCTCTGTCAGTGGTGTGACTCCTGGCATTTCAACACGTCTCACCATATTTCCACTTCTCTTGGTCTAAAGATCTCCGCCCTGGCAGAGTGTCACTCCCACATATCTTGGCTCCTTTAGTAAAGCATGCTCAAAATGACCCATTTGGAGAAACAGCTGTCACCATAGTGGGGTTCATCTGGCAACCATCTATGCCAGGCTAGGCATTGTAGACTTCCTCAATGGAAAGGAAGATGCAATACTTCAAGAGTGCTGTTCATCTAACCATCTAACCAAGATGAACCATGCCTTCAAAGCCTCTTTTTGATCATTCAGGAACCAGAAACGCCTTGCTTGATTGCACACATGTGCACACTGATGCTGTAATGACGGAATATGAACTCCCTTTGCTTTTCTTGTACAGCTTCTAGAACAGAGAACTAAGGCCCTTTGATGCAGTTTCAACAACCTTGGGTAAAAATAACATCACGAATGAGGACAGGAGTTGTGATACAAGAAAACTGCATTAAATTTGAAATGAATATGTGCTGAAAAAATGAATTAAAATTCCAAATTAACATTTAATCAAAATTCAGCATGTCATCTCATGCTGGTCAGCCACAGTGTGAATACTCTTCTGTCCATAACATATGAGATTTTTCTACCTTCAAAACAAATTCCCTTTTCCTCAATCCACTTTTGCTCAGGCAAAGAAATCCCATGCAAATACATTACTTAAAATTAAGGGAGACTAGATCTCACACTAAAATTAGTTGATTTCTGTTTTTTAATTTATTTTCAAATTTAGCAGACTTCAAGTAGTCAGTGAGTGCATTAGCAAAATTGTTCTCTTAAATTCAGTTTTCCCTTCCTGATAAGTGATGTTTTTTACTTAAGAGGCATATCTGCAGAATTCAAATGGTGTCCTGAATCTTGCAGAGAATTTTAAATTAATAGGACTGCTCAAATACTTCAATTTAAGCACGTAGCTTCTTGGTAAAACTGTGACGTCTCCAGTAGGTGAAAGTAATGCTCTTAGCCCTCCTCTTCAATAAATGCCCAAGACTAGAAAACAAACTGCATGTCTGAATCGGTGAAAGAAATACGTTAACACAAAAATAAAAAATCAATTTTCATGAATACAAGTTATTTTCACAAAAAATAATGAACATATAATTAATGAAAACTGTTTTCTATCAATATTCACTAATTTTGAAGACGGACTTCATGTTTGAGACCTACTTATGTTCATCTATTGTGAACCTCCCTTACAGACATGTTCTTTTAGGATAAAGATTTTAAAAATTCAATTTCAAATATTTAAATATTTCATGAAAGTGAATTTTGAATGCAATATTTCACTATATTGCTTGGAGTTAGTGCTGAATTTGTTGTGGAAGCAATGCAACTCTCAAGCAGAAACAATACTGGGTGACTTACGTAACTAATCAATATGGCATGGATTTCAAATTCAAAAAGCAAATGCTTTGAAATCAATTGCTGCTGAAGTTCCAGACTATGGGAAATAATTCCAAACATGTAAACTTGAGAACTTTGAGGAGAGAAGCAAAAATTTGATGAATTAATAAGACAGGCTGAATTATTTACTCAGCTTTAGTTTTAGGAGTCTACATTATATAAAAATAAATCCAGAGAATTTATTGACAAATATATTCCTGAAAGCATTTTTAAAACAAAGCAAAACAGATCAGATTACTTCCTACTGCCAGCCTGCCCTAAAAGGAGGGATGCTAGGCTTTTGCATGCTTCCATTAATAACTTTTAGATTATTTGATTTCTGGACAATAGGCAGGAGCTTCATTAGCAGTTCTATTACCAAAAAAATCTTCTGACAAAACAGTATGAAAAACAGTACTGTCACGGAAAAAGAGACACTACACAGCAGAAACTGAGTCTTTATGTTTCTATTTAGCAAAGAGTGATGCCCAGGAGAATTATGATATATAAATAATAGAGAGAAGTTAAACACAGACATGATCAGTCCATGCCCCAGCATTACAATTTTTGCATTACAACTGCCATTTCAAACCACAAGACTCAGTGGTATATAAAAACTGCACTATTACGATATTGGGGCATCCATACCAGGTAATCTTTGAAAAAAAAATCTAAAAAAAAATAAATCAATGTGTGGGAATGGATAAGTATTCTGCACACCCTAAAATACCATTTCAGCTAGCTATTCTACTGATATAAATGAAATTACTTCAATTATAATTATTATTTAAACATGTTTTTCCAAGCTAGAACAGGCCTTGTTTGATGCTAAGCTTTAATAAGAATGACAATGATGTCTTGAGTACTTGGCAGCTTCACCACTGCCTCATGATCTGATTGAATATGTCAGGGTAAAGGCTGTGAACATTTAGGGTTCATATCTTATTCACTCAGAAGCAGTTTCAGGTCACATTATAGGAAAAGAAGTTGATTTATTTTGCATGACAACTATGAATTTTAACCAAAAGACACATTAATAAAATAAAAAAGGTCTTTTCTCTCAAATCACAAAGGCACTTCTTTCCTCTTCCTAAGGTCTTTTCTTACATTAGTTTTATGTTTGCACAGTGCAAACTGCTGTCTTCAAATGTTACACATGAGACCAGCAGCTGCTTACATTTCTTGGTTTTTCCTTTGACTTTGATATGGTTCTGAAACGAATGTGACTTTCTTTTGCTTTGCTATGCAGCTTCAATTCCCATTTTGTCTAACTGCACTTCCTAATAACCAAGAGAAAGAAAATGGGAAATGATAAGCTGACAGCTTTGTTCCCTGCAGTCAGTTATAATAAAAGCCTGTGAAAATTTGTGACAAACTATGGTAACCCGCATGAGGCACTGGAAAATCGGTTTCATAACTAACAAAAATAAGTGATCAAAGATCTATAAAAATTATAAATGCATTAGCTTATATATAATAATTTATGAAGGCTTAGACAAAGACCATCTTCATCATTGCCATTGGATGTCTAAAAAATAGTATTAGAAACTCATATCCATTACATATGAATTTATTGGGCCATTTTTTATTCCAAATCAATTATGATTTTTTTTCACCCTGTATAAAAGTGAGGCTGGAAAGAGCAGGAATGTTAAATAGTTAAAACTAGCAATGTATAATTTTAGATAACTTTCCAATGCTTTGATCTTAAATAGAATTCCGTCTGCCATCAAGATGGCATCAAGTTTAAATGTTAAATGAGAGGGTTACTGCTATCATAATTGTAAAGTAAGGCACTCTAATTTTTGGTGACTTAATGAATGCAAATCAGCAAAAAAAAAATAGACTGGAATCACGCGGGAGAGTATTCATTTTCTTACAAGTTGTCATGTTTTAATCTTTACATTTGTGCCATTTCATTAAAAATATCCAAACAGTTTACAGGTTTAAAAGGGGGAGGAAAATAAAAAAGGCAGAAAGTCACTGGAAAACACAAGCTTTAATCAGGATGTATTTTATGGCCCAGCAATTCCTGTGGGTCTTTTAGATTTTGGAGGCTGTGAAGTGACATGTGTAAATGTCCCTCCCAGGGGAAGAGAAGCAAGCACTAATTGAGGTATTGACAGGTTTAAATGAAGCAGAAACACACTAAGAAATTCTGACTACAACAAAAATGAGTATTGGTGAGCAGTGCTTGCTGGGACATTAATGGTTTTCATTCACTGCTCATTCATGCAAGTAAGTATACTTTTAAGCATGATGACTTGGGTCTATAACAGCTCAGTTCTGAGCTAAAAAGCCATGAAATACTATCTGCTGATGTATATGAGAGCTCTGGTAGAACTAGTCTCATCAAGCCTTCCAGAGTGAATTATACTTTTATTGTCTAGATATGGGCAAATATACCGATAGCATCTGATACTCAATGGGAGTACTCAATGGGAAGAGAACTCAAATGTATTTAAATCAGCAAGATACAACTCTCTATATATTTATGTAGGTATTCTCTACATAAGTACATTAAGACAAACAATATAAATATATATAGTCTGCTAAAAGAAAGGAATTATTGCATTGTGTATATGCACAAAAACACCTGTGCATGGAGGTAGAGCATGTTCATAGAACCAGTCAGTGGGATTCATCTCAACCTGACATGAGGTGGCTAAAAATTAGTCATCCAAGCCTTCAGCTATTCAAACGAGGATGACTTCTGCAGCAGCCCTTGGCAGGGGGGAAACAAGACTCTCCAGAGGGCAATTAATCTTGTCTTAAAGATGAAGAATGGCTTGTTATTGATGATAAAAGGACCTCAGGGTGAGCTGTTGAGGCTTTTGCAACCAACCTTTAAAAGCCTAGCTTAAAGTCAGGAGAATCCAGTGCTAAGGGTCTAATCTTAAATTCTGCATTCTCTTACCTGAGGAGTTTCAGGATGTCAACAAATGCTACTACCTTAGGAAAGGCAGGAAAGGAGATTCATCTGGGGAGAATATGATCCTAATAAAAAGCTCTGAAGACATTTATTTTAATGGACATCAATCTGGTTTCTCCAGTCAAAATTCTAGTATTTGCCCCTTGTCACAGAGACCATGTAGGGATGGTTTGAGAATGGTCTGACTGTCCGTGGAATATTATCTCTGCTTGTTGCTGAAAAACAACAATTTTGATTTCTAATCTATTCTATCTTTTATTTTCCACTATGAGGTCTATTTTCTACTTTGGCTGCTCAGCATGCAAGCAGCTTCTGCAGGGAAAACAGATCTCTTAAGTTGATCAGTAAAAGGAGAACATTTCTAGAAGAAAGGGGAACCATCTTAAAGACTGCACAGTCTAGGAAAAACTGGTAGGTAACTTGAGTACTTAACAATTTTTTTTAATATATGTCTTATGGAAGCAGGGAAATACTAATAACAAAAAGCAAAGAGGGCTTAGATAAACATGATATTTATCAAGATATTCAGTATAATACTTCTGTGAGTTACATTTACTCCTAAATCGACAGCAGGTCTTACAGAAGAAAAGAGGAAAATTCTCGCTTAGATTCAACATAAAATTAGGACCCAGCTAGGGGACTTTTTGGTGCCTTTTATATTCATTGCTGTTATGCTGTTGCAGTGTTTTAGCAAATGTAAAGGCTATGCCTTTCCACTGAGTATTTTGGGACTATTAGATTGAACAATTAATAAAGCTTCTAGACAAAAGCAATGGCTGACAATTTGGCTCTAGTACCCAAATGCCTAAGGCCAGAGGAAGCAGACCTAATTTGAACCAGCTTTATGGTTATTTTAGCATATTCAAAGCAGAAAATATGCTCATCCAGCTGTAAGCCAGAGAACAGCTGAAAAGTAGTTTTAAGGCCAAATTTTACACTACTGTTCCTGATGTTGACAGTGTCCTGCTATATAACTTGGGTCCTACTGTACAATCGGGGTCAACGTGCGTGTGCTTGTGCTTGCAGATGTGTGAGTGAATGATAGGGGGGAAAAATGTTTTTCATGCAGTCAAATAAGGAGAATTATTTCATTACCTGGAAAAGAAGACAAATCAACCCTCATTGCCTTCTTCCCTTGACCTTCAGCTGTCCCATGGATTTCTCTTTTCAATACACTCTTAAAAAATGTTTCTGTTTCTCTAGAGACAGTTTTTACCCCTTGGCCAAGGAAAGGCATCGTAAATACTAGTGTTTCAGACAGGAGTAAATTATAGCCATCCATCTCATGAACAAAGCACATGGCACAGGGCTGCAGGTCTCTTTCCTCCACGGTACCTTCTCACAGCATGAATGTTATAAGGAGTTCAAAGGATTTGGTTTATTTTTTTTTCCTTTAAATTGTCCTTCAAATCAATAGGAACTCCCATTCCCCCTTCCACATGCAGAATGAACACCCAAAACTAGAAGCCAAAATGGCAGTGGTGATAATGTAACCACCAGCAAAGCAGGAAGGAATTCATGCTTCTTAACATGGTTTGACACATTGTATACGATCAATGTTGAATATGATAAATGAAGCAGCTAGTTACAGGGGCAATATTAAAATACTTGTTTGATTTTTTGTAACCGGATTGTCAAATGTTTCTTTTTGATTCACATCCTTAAAACACACACACACGTACACAATCTGCACTTAGATCTAAACTTGCTACCTAAATTATTAAATTATCTTTATACAAAGAGTTTGGCTTTAGGAAATTGAGGAGCTTTAAGTGCTGATTTGGCGATTCTGCATTTTGTTTTTACTTTTAAAAATTATATTCCATTATAAAAGGAACAATAATTTACAATGAAATAGCATGAGATTATGCACTATATAACAGCATTATTAGTCACATACACCAGGAGGTCAGGATTTATGTTCTGGTTTTATTGGAGTGGTCTTGCTCTTTCTATGATACATTTTAGAGTTTCATGTAAGTGGGTAGGAAACTTTTCAGAGCTGTTCCTCTTGGGACTTTGACTGTCATTTTTTTGTCAGTGTGTTGGCAGCTGCACTTCCCCACTCCAGGCCCTGAGAACTGGTGTGGCCGCTGCACATCCCCCTCTCAGAACCGGGGCCTTCAATGGGGCAGCTGATGGCTCTTTGTGGAGACCCAGAGTCGCTGGGCAGGGTCATTAGCAGAGGAGGGGCCAAGAGCACCCACAGCCCAGAGAAGCCGAGAAGCTTCTGGAATGCCCACAGCCAGATCTGAGCAGACTATAAATGGGGTTCCCGCTGGAGATGCCCTTTGTGTGGTCTCCTCGGAGCTGCAGGTCTGCCGTGCTGCCGGAGTCCCTCCCCTTAGACGGAGAAGCCGTCTGAGGTAACCTCCCGGGATGGGGAGCGCCTCACCTCTGTGTGTGGGTGAGTGATAAATTACTGAATATATGCTTTAATAAGTCCTCGCCTGGTAGGTGAGTGTAAATTCCTCATCTGGGACAGACGAGTGTAAATTCTTTGCCTGGCCGGCAAGCGTAAGTCCTGGCCGCAGTAGGCTAGTGTTTCTCTCTTATGGGCGAAACAGGGCAGGGAGGGCTCTGGTTTGTTTTCTTGTGACTGCATGTATGCACGCTGTGGATCCTCATTATTCTTATTTTGCTGCACCCCAAATAATCTCCTAACCTAATATCCGAACCTGTATCTTATGTTATCGGAGTGCTAACTAATTGTATAAACCCCGTTTCTAATTGGTTTATCGGCGGTACTTTTCCGGCCAGAATAAAGTTTGTTTTGGACTTTGTTGTCTGCCTAAACTTATTTTGGGGTGCCTCTGTGACAGTCAGAGAACAGCTGATTTCTTCAACCCAAAACTATTTTATGAGCATGTGATCTCTTTGACAAAAAGAATTGTTGAAAAGGGTGTATTAATTCAGCTTTCAGTTACTGGTCAAAATATGAGAAAAAGAGACCGCAAACAGAGTAAGCAATATAGTCAATGATCACTGCCTGTTTGTGGACACAACCTTGCATCTAAATGCCTCGGCCTCTTTCTCCCCATTTTCTGTTTTTCTAGCATGACAAACATTTCACTGTATATACAGGCTTGGGTAAGGTCAACAACACAAAGAAAGTAAAACAATGCAGACTAGAACTGTTAGTTCATTATCTTAAGTTTCTTCAATGATATTTTATTTCCAAAATGAAATATTTCCTATAACAGACTGAGAAATTATCATCCCACTATACCTTATAAGCTTGGCTGTAGGACATCAAGATGTAAGAACGGCCAAGCAAGGCTTTGAAATTCATTTATCTACATCACATCTAACCACTGTTTCTTGGGATCCCCTCTTGCTTTTTATGACTACGCAGAAAGAAAGGCCTCTGGTTATAAAGCAGTGCTGCCCAGTAAACTAGGTAGATGACTGAGGCTTGGAGAGGAACGATCAGAGTTTTCACATTCCCAGCTGTGAAAGAAAGATGCCCTACATTTCCTTGGCTCCATAAAAAGTAATCTGAAAATAGTGAAGACTCAGGCTGGAATGGGGATCTCAGGATTTCCCAGCCCCCTGTGGTGAAGCTGAGGACCTTGAGTGTGCCTGTGGTTTGACACCATAGGTGGGATCAAGCTCCTGGGCTCCACAGCTCCTGGTTCAGCTTTTACTATCACCTTCCTAAGATATTGGGCTTGATTTGTAGTCAGCTATGGCTGGTCTAGGCCCTCAGAACCTGGTTCCTGGGCAATAATTTATGTGTGAAATCTAATGATGGAGAGCCAATGGGTGGAACTTTCTGAATATTTCTAAGCATTTATTTTCAGCTGTTGTCTGTGCAAATATCTAACGTTTTATTTTTCTCTCCACAAAAACTTTGGAAAATATACAGAGAAATGAAATCATGATTTTCATCAGGCCATCATCCATAATTCTAATTTCCTGATAACTTGGAACTCTTCTCCTTATTTTATTCATAAACAAATGCAAGACCCATCAGCTGCTGTGCAAGCTTCCCTTCTTGTTAATGTCTCTGTTATGAAACTGAAATCAGAATTCCAAACACGTTTTAGACAGTAACGACTGATGGGCAGGACACAATCTAGTGCTGTACGCCCATGTTACTTCTGCTCTGCAAATAACTACTGGAATCCAGGATTTTTTGTTTGTTTTGGTTTGGTTTTGTAGTGTGTGGTTTTTGTTGTTGTTTTTTGCTGTTATTTTTTTCTTGGTAGCTGCTTGTAATGAAAGATTTACCATATTACCTCATGTCCTGTAAAAAACACTCTGAGATTTTATCTTGAGAAGCTCTTGCACTTCTGCTCTCTGTTAACTGGTAGAAAATCTATCTGTTTGAAATTTGGCATGAAAAATCCCATGTTGTTAAAGACGTGCTACACCTTTGCCCCATATTTTTTCACTGAGAATTCACAGATGAAAGATGCAGAAGAATGACCTTATTTTTTCACTTTCCTTACTAGTAAGATAAAGTAATAACAATATCAGCATGATGCCATACTAATAACTGAATACTGAATATGGATGTTCTAAAAAGGTAGATGCTGCCACTCTCAAACCACCTGCAGCTACAATTCTGAACTGGGACACAAGCACCAGATTCCCACATCATCTCAACTACTTATGCAAGGAAAATGGTGATAAAAGCAGATTGCCTCTCCACCCCAATTTATTGTCTTTTCTTTCTTTTCCCTCTAGTAAGTAGGTCATTGATCACATTGGACATCTTCAGGAGCTTCTGTGGACAACACTTTTTTTCCCCTCAATTCCTAGGAATGAAAATGGAGGACTATTCAAGCAAGATGCTTTGTCCAAGTCTCCATATCCAGCAACTGACTGGAAGAGTTAGTTCCGTTTTCCATCAGTATTGAATCCTGCATCTTGAACGACAGAAGTCTATTTTGAAGACTAAGTATTCTGACTCTACTGGTAGCCGACTTTAAAAATATGTAACTATTAAAGTAATTAAAGAAACTGTAAGATATCCTATCTGGATAATTCTTATATGGATTAAGAAATAAACTTATTTTAAATGGCAAATTCAAGCATCCAGAATTTAAGTAAACAAAATAACTTCCAAATAGTCTCCTATTTTGTTGTGGTCATGTTTGATGATACACTCTTTAATTACAAAAACATTGTTTTCTCATGAGATAAGGTTTTCTTTAGTACAGGGTGTACATGGTGCTTAGGGTTATGCAGCTAGTGAATTATGCTACTTCTCCTATTTTTGCCTTATTTTTGATCATGACCTTGGTTATAAAATAGTAAAAGAAATGAAGCAAGAAAGAAGACTGGTCTTTCAACTAGGCTTGCTGAATGCCACGTAGGATACTTTCATTTTACTCTATTTTCTGGGGCAAAAGTAAAGTTTCCTAGAAGGTTACTTCCCACTTTGTTTGACAGATGTTGTTACGTTCCTTTCTTTATTCCTTGGTGTTCAAGTTGCTTTGTAAAATTGCTGGAAGTCCCTGAATGCAAGTGAAGTCTTCCTAAAAATACACCTTGATTATCTAGACAGCAAATTAATTGCTGTCTTTTGAGGTAGTTGCAGAGCTAGAAAAGATCCAAACTCATATAACAAAGGTTTTCCAAGGATAACTTGAAAACGTCTTAAATTTGTGTGTTTCCTGCAAGGTTCCTGTATTTATGCTGTGTACTCGATTCAGTTGTTCTGTATGAATGGCATCAACCAAGAGACAGATGACTAGTCTTACAACGAACAGCTCATTAAGAAGCTGATCTCAAGTGAACTGTGAAAACAAAATATAAATGCAATCATATTTGCAGCACCGAAGAAAGAAAAAGCCTCTTCAGCCCTGTGTCAGTTAAATACATTTTTGATACTGCTGCTAACAAATCCTTTGATTTTCTTTCCAAAAGCTTGCAAAGTTGCCAGCAGCTCCAGTAACTCTTCCAGTTCCTATTGTCAGCTCTGCCAGTCCCTCATAAATCTCACTAGTCGCTTACATGTCTCTCTCCAGAGCTCATGTTCCTTGCCTCAGATTTTGACAGAGTAAATCCCTATAATGTCACAGTTTTCCAACCCCCCTCAATCTACCCTCCTGTCTGAGTAGGCCCCTGTTGTGTTTTTTAATTAGATAGTGTCCTTTGTAGAGAATAGGAGGCAAAGAGGTGAAATTGGGGTCACTGCTGATTTATTGTATGTATCAGTACTGAGCTAGCTGGTAACTGCAAGGCACTAAACTTGAATAATTAGTTTTGTAGGGAACATTGGAAGATTTGGTACTCCAGGTGAAAACAGAAAGGAATCTGAATCATTATCTTAATCTTACTGAAACCTCTCAGGAAGTTAAAAACAGGTCAACTGTCAAGAATTCCCATGTCATTATTACTGGTAAGAAAACATATAATTAAAAAGCAACCTCTGAGATGGTTTTCTCTTTCTCTTTTGGGATCACCTAGAAACATGGAGTACAAAAATGTGAACTTAGATGTTGCTTTAGACACTACTCTTTCAACTTTAAATTTTCTAAAATATTTGCATATCAGCTGTCTTGGACTTGCTTCAGGGAAGATGGTTTGCTCAGATGTATTTTTCATATAAAGTAGCATCCGCATGAAGAGCATACACTTTATGAAATTCAGTGATTAGGGAAAGACGATGGGGGAATAAAGTTTGGGTAGCACCCTTTGTCTTCATTGTTACTGATGGCTAATTACTGCTGACTAAAGCAACCTTACTGTTACCAGTTACCATGGTGTTGTGGTTTAAAAAAAAATCACAAATCTGGAAAATGATGATATTGACAGTGCTTCTAGGGATCTGTTTGTCAGCAGGTCCCACATAACCCTGTGGAAGAGGCAGCATTAGGGAAGAAGAGCTCCTACCAGCCCTTCAACAAGTGTCTTGTGCAGCCCAGGGAGAAATGCTTAACTTTTCTGTGCCTGGTGAACCCATAGTAGCTCTTGGCAATCGTGCACAACTTACTTCCAGAAGGAGAATTATCACATTTCTCAGTTCAGGAAAAGAAAAACAGGGAAATCAAAAAATATATAGCTCAATAAATTGTCACTTTCGTAGCTCAATAAATTGCCATTTTCATAGCTCGGAAGGAAAACTTTAAAAGATGGTAACAGCTAAAATCCATAGGGAACAGAAAGGAGGAGTTCAGTCTTTCTTCTTGAACCAGGCTGTGCAGAGGCAAAGCCAGGAAGGGTTCAGCAGTGAAGTGCTGTCGGACACCCGCTGGTCCCGCTGCCTTGGAAAATGGGGACAGCTCTGATCCTGTGACTGTCAACAGCAAAACCCACATGCCAATCACAGGCTTGAAATTGTTGCATCACCGCCTTGTTACAGGGGTGTAAGTGAAATCACTCATACTTTTAAAGCTTGAGAGGTGCCATTTGTGAAATTCTGGTGCTGTAGAAGGCCAGAAGAGCTTTGCCACTGATTTTTGCCCAACCAAGGTTTCATCTGCTAAAGTAAGTTATACTGGTAGCTCTCCTACAATCTTACTTATCCAGTCCTCATACAAGCTAAAAGTGAGGTGCTGAATAAGAACTAAATTGTGGAATAGTAAAAAAATTAACAGAATCATAGAACGGTTTGGATTGGAAGGGACCTTAAAGAAAACTTCTCTTCCAACTCCCCTGCCATCCACAGGGACACCTTCCACTAGACCAGGTTGCTCAAAGCCCCATCCAGCCTGGCCTTGAACACTTCCAGGGATGGGGCATCTACAACCTCTCTGGGCAACCTGTTCCAGTGCCTCACCACCTTCATGGTGAAGAATTCTTCCTTAATCTAAATCTACCCTCTTTCAGTTTAAAGTCGTTACCCCTTATCCTACCACTACATGCCCTTGTAAAAAGTCCTTCTCCAGGTTTCTTGTAGGTCCCCTTTAGGTACTCAGAGGCTGCTATAAGGTTTCCCTGGAGCCTTCCCTTCTCCAGGCTGAACAACCCCAGCTCTCTCAGCCTGTCCTCATAGGAGAGCTGCTCCAGCCCCCTCATTATCTCCATAGCCCTCCTCTGGACTCGCTCCAGCAGGTCCATGTTCTTATGTCGAGGGCCCCAGAGCTGAATGCAGTACTCCAAGTGGGGTTTCATGAGAGCAGAGTAGAGGGGTAGAATCACCTCCCTTAGCCTGCTGATCACACTCCTTTTGATGCAGCCCAAGACACGGTTGGCTTTTTGGGCTGCAAGTGCACATGGTCAGCTCATGTTTAACTTCTCATCAACCAACACACCCAAGTCCTTCTCCTCAGGGCTGCTCTCAATCCATTCTCCTCCCAGCCTGTATTTGTCCTTGTGATTGCTCCAACCCACATGCAGGACCTTTCACTTGGCCTAGTTGAACTTCCATGTGGTTCGCACAGGCCCACCTCTCAAGTCTGTCAATTAATTCCTTTCTGTTTATCTTTAATAAAACCAAGAAAAAAATCTTACAAGTTCCTTAGTACTGCCTATTACTATCCGTATCCTCAATTCATGACTAACACATTTTAATTCAGTCACAGGATATGCTTTAAACAATTCAGTGCTGCATTATGTGCTGCACTTGAGATGTTCAGGATCTTAATTGTTCGTTCTCTTCAGTATCCCTCACACAAGAAGCCAATTAAAAATTCAGTCATGATGGTATTGTTTATGACATACATAGCTGTGACACATGATAATTTCGCAATCCTTTCAACACACCATGTGGTTTCTTTTGACATTTTGTGGCAGGCTGTGTTATCAAGCACAATTGTTTGCACAGGAAACAACTGTAACACGTGGTCTTTGGGACATCATGTTATCTCCTGATAATGATGTCATTAACATGTGTATACTATAATTAATGACTACAAGAGCGATTCATTTGAGTGAGGCTTATGAATCCATTTCATCTAAAAAGGGAAAGAAAACCTATAATCATTTGGGCTCAGATCCTGAAAGCTACTTACTCGCAACCTGCTGCAGCTACACTGGGTGACCCATTAATTGAGGCATATTAACCAAGAAGCATTTATTTGGCAGTTCTATTACAGAAGCTTGGATGAGAATAATTATCATAATGATTGTTCTCACAGAGATCAATGAAAGAAACAGGAACGTAGCAGTGCTCCAAAACCCTTTGCTACCCTATCTCCTACCAACGGTAGCCAGGAAACAATTACAGTTCATCAGTCTACATAGCTAACATAATGAAGCTGAAGATATGTAGGTAGCAAATCCACTACAGCTAATGCCACCCCCCCTTTCTTCTATAAGCTGTAAAACAGAAAAATACACTTTTATATCCTTGTCTGCATGCCACACAGAAAGCAAACTGTCTTAAATGCAGTTCAGACATGTAGAGCTTTCTTCTGTAGGTTTAATAGTTTATATTCCTCACTGTTACAATGGGCATCCTCTTGACCAGATAAAATATAGTCTATTTTTGTCACCATATTTTTGCCAGTCTATTTGACTGTTTGATGTCCTGATGTCAGTCATACCATGGTTTTAGTGTAATGTCTGTTGTGCTTTCAATTCCAACTCGGATCTGCTTTTCACTGCTTATAGCTTCCTGAAAAAAAAATACATTTAAGACCACCCCCCCGCCCCCCCACTTCCAATTTGTTTTCGAGCTCCATGTTTCAATCCTTTCCCTTAAGGCTAGAAAAATCCGGAAGACACTTGTTTTTTTCAAATTTTCACAAGGTTGTGTTTGGACACACACAATATTTTCACGGAGATATTTGCATTCAGAAACAGCCACCAAAAATAGCTGGGAGTGAATGAAATTTCCAACCTGCCACAGACACAGTCCTCAGGAAAACTGCTTATGATGTGTCTAAAGAGATTAGAATAAGACAGGATCCCTGTGAAGATGTTTGAAAACAGACTGCTCGCAGAATCTACAACCGATGAAGGTCGAATCCTGCAAAATCCTCCAGACACATTAAAGCAGGACAGGAGGGAGTTGGGGAACCATGATCAGACCTGTTTCTCCCAGCAGCCCCCAAAGTATAAATATTGAATGGGGTTCAAAAATGCATGAGGCACTAGCTAGGCTTTTCCAGAATAGGGGCAGTGGGATATGTTTCTGCAAAACCAAATAAATAAACTGTTTTTTGGAAAGACATCACTTCCTCTTTTGTTTCCTCGTCTCTTCTTGTGGCACTGGAGGAGAGCAGTTTGGGAGAAGCCAAGTGCACCTCTCCTGTCCAGCTGCTTCATAACTATACAAGGTCAATCTCTTTGACTTTTCTGTAGCTTCTTCTATATTGTTTCTATAGATGGAGTGTACAGATTATATGAGTATATTGCATAAATAATGATTTATATGGATCATTAAGTTTGCACTGAGGCTTGAAATGCTAAATATGTACGTATGTAGCAGCCTTTCTTACTCTGTAACTCCAGAATATTCATCACTGTATCTACATCAGTGTGTGCTATACTTTTTAAGTTAAAGTGAATAAAATAATAATATGTATTTTTATTATGTAAACTACAAAATATTTTAAAAGTCAATAAATACAAAATCAGAATTTCTGAAACAGGAAATTAGAGCACTATTATTGCCAGTTGGCATGGGAGATATAATAAAGGAGTTAACATTCAGAAGTTGTTCACTCTACCTCATAAAGATGTCATATCTGTATTTGTACATGTATGTTCCATACTTGTACTGTTGTCTGTCAAAAACGTTGTTGTGATTATCATAAATATAAGCAAAGTACAATTGTTCGTCCTTAACCAAGCTCTTGATTCAGATACTTTTTCTCCTATGAAAATCATGAGAATTGGAAATTTCTCAGTTTTGGTGTTCAGGAATATTTTATGAGTCGAAGTCTACAATTCACGTATTATTCATTTAACTTTTTAATTGCAGTATTTTATAAGCATTGATTATAACATCCTTTTTAACAACAAATTAGAAGAAAATGTTTCCGAAAGGAGAAATAAAATCTATATACCCATACAAAACCAGCAGATCTGTAGAAACAATAAAGGAATATAAAATATTTCTATTGCAAGTAGATCACAAGCTCAATTCTGCAAAAGGAACAACAAATTAAAAATTTTCACAAAGTTGAAACAGGGATGTCAGAGTTTACTCTAAATTTAGAAGCCTGCCTTGACTCAACAGTTTGAGAAAGTATGCTGATAGAAGATTATTCCTAACAGATAGGATCTATACTTTTTAAATGCTATGCAGATTGGCTTAGCATTTAATATTGCAAAAAAATTAGCTGGGAAACATATTTTTCCTGAAAATACTCAATGGAAACAATGTGTCAAGTGGTGCTGTGAAGTTTCTTTGTATTCATTATTCATATTTGTGTATGTACATGCATATATATGTATATGCACAAAGAGAATGTATGCATATATATAACTACAAGAGACACCCACGTTTAAAAATTTGTTCACCCTCATACTTTTAGTAATCATGTTGGCCTTTTCCATATACGGTCTTCTGTGGATTTACAAATGTGCATTTTTTTCTCCCCTGGCCTCCATAGGGACATAAAAGTAAGTTTCCATTGTATTAAGAAAGAAAAGAAAATAATAAAAAGACCTTTAAAGGAGCCAGATTTAAATAAAAGATGCATTTTTTCTGGGTAAACATCACATGATACACACAGCACATGCCAGACATAAAAACCATTACATGACTTGCACAAAGGCTCTGAAAAGTCCTCACTCTCACTTACTATCTTGCTGAAACATACGATGATGTTTAATTAAATGGATACAGAGTCCCTACCTTAAACTTCTTTGGAGTATAAGAATTGAAGAAGCAACCCCTTCCAGAACATTGTCTTGATGAAGACAATTGTTTGCTTAGGTGTCCAATGGTACTTGGGGAAAACCCCTCACCAGTTTTATGGAGAGAGGCAAAAAAGAACACAGACCCCTCCTGACTTGAACCAGTTAGATGGTTTATAACACTTCATATGGTATGACTCTTGCTTTCCCTTTTCTGGGCTTGAAAGTATGAAAGTAGGTTACTCTGGTGTAAGAGTATAACTCCTCAAGGTCACTGGCATTTCAGTGTATATGTAACATTCCCTGAGTTAGCTTATATCACACTGCATGAGAAACAGGTTAATGCACTGTTAAGTCAAGCTGTCTTGGTACAAGCAAGTTGGAAGTACAAGATATATCCCCTAAAAGTACTCTTAACTCCTGTGTGTTCCAGGCAAAAGTATCCCTGGATGGCCCCAGGTTAAATCTCTGGTGCTTTCAAGATCCTACATTTCACGCAGATAGCTTGCTCATTCAAGTGCAGGACCTGAAGTGAAATTTATTTCAGGTTTGTGCTTTGGGTTTCATCTGTCTGCTCATGTGTCCCCTGGTTTTGAAAGTAATTTTAACTAAGCTGCAAAAACTCAACTCTTGCTCCAGAAAATGTGTCCATGTGAGAGATTTACAGTAACACAGTTAAATAATGTTACCGTTAGAATGTGCTAAAATCATCAGTAGGAGCAGAAATACTCTTGAATACGGACAAGAGCTAAGGAACTTACTGGGATTTGCAGAAGACAGCATGCATATATATTAGTATATCCATATAAGCACATAAATACACAGCTTAATTGTAGCATCTGAAAAACTTACTGTGTATCAGCAAAGCCATGGGAACTGCCCAGGTCCACATGTTTATCTCACAGGAAAAGGTAGAAAATTCAACTTCTTTAATTGTTGAGCAATTACTTTGCCTATCCACTGTGCTAGGCAGACACAGACACTTAGCACAGCTCAGCAGATGCCAAACCACCAGCTCATCCACCTTCACTGGATCATACATTTGAGCCCCCTCTTCAAAAGCGAGGCTGATTTATTCTGCTACTGTACTTTAGCAGGTGAAATAGCTAGATAGCAATGGTTAAAGGCAGATCCCAGCCAAAGATGAAACCCTAGTTGTCCTAGCAGAGCTAAATAGCAGGTAGTGCCAGACTTACTCCTTCTGACCAGGTTGTTCTTTCCTGTCTCGGTTTTTGAATAGCTCTTTAAGTATTTTCACTGAAAGGCTTAAGACAAAACTGTGAGAGTGTTAGCAGGTCTGTGCTATAAGTTATTCTGCTGGGAATGCTGAAACAAGAAAGGCAAGGGTCACTATTAGCAATCAAAATGCAGAAGTCCTCATTCACATTCATCTCTCCGCTGGCGAGTTCCCTGAAATACATCTGAGAACAGACACAGATGTTACACGGAGTCAGCAAAATTCCTGAGGGCACCCAGGGTTGCTATGAACTCTTATAATAGTCTTCCTCACCATTTAGGTGCATACCTACGTTCCTTAAAAGCTAGGATCTTCATTTAACTATTATTTAAATCTTAGAGACGAGCATTTAACAAATGGTAATTGCATTTTCAACAACGATACGCAACTGCTTATGAAAAGTCTGTTCTTCCTTATTTCAGTTTGGCAAGTCACTACTTAAAAATCTGATAACCAGGGATTTTCCTTGCTGAATGTATGGTTTATGGCTCTAAGTGCATGGCAAAAAGCCAACCTGTATCAGTTGTAAATGCAACAGTTATGCTGCACTGCAAAGTAAGACTAAAATAGCAGAGCACTGCTTTCTCATGGAGCACTTGCAGTAATAAGCACTCATTTTAAAAGCCAGTTTTGAGATAAGACCACAGAAGTGAAAACCTGCTGCACTATTGTATATGTACATGCGTGCAATTACCAAAATCAATGACTAGTAATTAAAAGTCAGGAAAAAATAACCCTCTAACAGATGCTCTTTCTAGTGCTCTGAAGACTTGCAACAAAATGTACTTATGTAATAGCTCTGTTGAGGTACTCTTTTTTTCTCTCTCTTTATCTCTTATTTTGTGGTCACAAGTTTATATCAGTTACCTTCCAGAAAAGACATTTGGTCCTTTGAAAACCTTTGTCCTTTATGAGGAAAGAGGTGGGAGTAAGGGAACAGTATAGTTTCTCAGGTACTTATCTCTCAATATGACACGTCAGTTAGTGGAAAATTGTTCTTGTTAAGTCACTGATGATATGATTTAGGAGTTTATTTCAACTAATACAAGAAAAGTTCAGAATGGGGAAACAACTAAGAGAACTTGCAGTGCTGACTGAAAGCCAGACTACTGACTTCAATTGCTGTTTTACTATTCATTTCCAAAGACTTAAAACATTTGCTGGAACTAGTTTATGTTTACTTACAGAGCATGGCATACAATATATATGCACATAATTTTGCTTAAAAGTTTAAGCCAAGTTATAAAACAACAACAACAAAACCCAAACCCAAACCAGCTCCTAGCAACATATGTTTAAATTCGTAAACAGCCATCTGCTTTGCTAAGCATCCTTCATCCTGTCACTGATTACATGAAAGACAATTGTGTGCACACTGTTTTTATAAATCAGGGCTCTGTTTTATGAATGAAGAAATGGCTTTAGGAACATTATACTCAGGATGTATTTTTTGGAGAATGTATCTTTAGGGATCAAATTTAATCCAAAAAATTCACAGGAATGTCACAGATGATAATTGTTTTAAATGCAGGCAGGACTCCCATCATAGGTCTATTGTTTTTTCTGCTAAAAAACTAGATATGTAATTTTTTTTTTCTTCAAAGATTTGCAGTCAGTTATCTCCATCCCATCAGCCAAAGATCAGTAATTTCCTGTGTTTCTCTGAAAGCTGCATCACAGCTAAGTAAACAGCGTAAGACATACATTCAGGAAAATCCTGTACCATCTGACCACATCTGGTTGGGTTTTATTCCTTTTTGCTTGCTTTCTTTTATGTGAGCATCAAACATTTATGCGAGCACTCACACGTTCATGCAGTTATGCACACACAGATATTGGCAACTGAGGCCATTAACTTCAGTAGATCAAACAGGGAAAGAGATGTCACTGGATTTCTAGGGCATAATGACATTACATGGTATTGTGCAAGATGAAGTACTGACTTTTCAGCAGAATAAGTTTGAATTGTAAAAGCAGGGAGTTTAAACAACTTTGCCAATACTTGCTTACACTAGCCCACTTCATTGATCGCCTGAGAGCATGTCAGCTTGTACAAAAGATGGTGCACGAGTCAGGGTGCAGACTCACAACTACCCCAGCTAAAACCATTTCACAATAGAAATCACATGGACCCAGTCTTACCTGCACAGAAATCTCTGTTCTAATGTTTTGATAACTGCAGACAGTGGGAAACTTCCATAAACAGAGTGGAAGGTGTCCCTGCCCATGGCAGAGGGTTTGGAACCAGATTATCTTTAAGGTCCCTTCAAACCCAAACCATTCTATGATTCTGTGATCTAAATTCTTAATGGATACTGTTGCTTACTCTTTTGCAAACTCAGCAGGAGGGTTTCCACAAGATAACAACTTTAATGGAAAAATACTGTTTCACAAGTTGAGAACTGCAGTTGGAATTATACCATTCATACCCTTCCTGAAGGTTCATTTCTCTCTTCTGAATTTGGTCATTTGTTCACCTACATCCATACAGCTAATGGAATTGCTTTCCCAGGGGCTACCAGAATTTACCAGGTGGAAGCTAAGCACTGAATAAATCATGATAGCGAAGGTAAAATTAATGTCGTAAAGAGGTACCCACTGCCTGGATAACACAATTCCTACACAATCAAATATTCTAACTCAATATGGAAAAGAAAACAAAAAGTGAATATAAGACCAGTTATTCTGTGGACTGAGACAGTTAAAAAAATGGTTTGGGTTAATCATAAGTAATTAGGCCAACAGTAAGAGCTCATTCTTCCATTAGCTCCTGGTTTGACAGACCTAATCAATTAATTCCTTAACCCTGCAGGATCCTAACAAGATTTATCTAAAAATGGAGCCATGCTTCTTTAGTTATCTATACCATGAAGACACTCAGAAATCAATTGCTGTGGCCAAAAATAGACACGTCCTTTATTTTTCTCAAGAAACAAAAACCCGACAGATTAATGTATGCTCAAGCATCACATACCAAACAAAAATCTGAAAGAATAATGTAGATGGAAGCTCATACACTCATGCAGAGGCTGAATCTTAATGGTTAGGAAGAAAATCCAGGGTGAAAGGAACCTGTTTGCCACAAAGCAAATGCATCTAGACTGCTGAAAGAAAATCTGCATTTGCAAATCTTTTCTTCTGGTTATACCTGACAGGCACAGCAGGAAGGGTACAGGAAGCAATGCCTTAAATTCTCCTGTATAAATTGTCTTCAGCTTCTAGACAGCTCTTCTTCCTACCTTGTATACTCTGTTCCTTTTGCATGCCTCCCAGATGAAAATTTAAATTTTTGTTTTTATGTTGATTTTCACAGAATCTGTACATGGTATTTATACTGAGTACCATTGTAGGATTTTCAGAGGGTTATAAACAAAGCTACCGTGTAATTCTTGAAGAGCTATTTTGAAGCGAAAAAGAAAGTACTACAAAAAATGATGCTTTCTTTATATTTGAAGGCAAAATTGCTTGCTTTAAAAATAATATTAAAACTGCACTGATGGAAGCAGTTGTAAAAGATTTTCTTTGGCTAATAGCAACATTTGATATTCCATTTAAAAAGAAATATACTCTCATCCAAAGCATAAAATATTTGCATATAAACTACTTCTTTTACTACAGAAAAATTGTACAGAAAAATGTGTGTAACTGGTTTGGTACCTGTGTCGCTTGATACTCAAATGTCGTTTATATCACACATATTTTTAAGATATTGTATAAATTATTTTTTAAGTATAACTCATTGTCTTTTTATTTCCTTTTTTACATCAAATTAGGGATAATCTGCCATAATAAATAATGTGAAAAATGATTAAAAAATCATCATGCAAGTCCTATGACAGCATTCAATAATAAGAAATAGTGAATAACCTTTCGAAACATAGGTTTAGTGCTGAAAAAGATTGTGAATAGGTCATTCAAAGTGCAGAAGAACCTCTGATACGTAAAAAACAAATATTGTAATCTAAGACTCTGTCCACTACTTATTGTTGTTCAAATAGCATGCTGTAAATCTCATATGAGGATAATAGTGGAGAACTCTCAAATGTATAGATAGAAGAAAGAATGTGGTATGGAAACAGATTTTTAAAAAAGGAGGAAGTGATGGCAGAGATGTGAGGCTTGCAGAATGGTGACAGCGAGGAAGAGGAAGAAGCACCAGTGGCTGCAAACAGAAAATTATGTGAGACATGAGAATATCATCCTCTCTGAGCCTGAGGCTTTCTCCTTCTGAAACATGGTTACTTTGTGAATGAGATGTACCATAAAGCTGACATGACTAAATACAGAGAAAAGAGATGAGGAGAAAGGAAAAGGGAAAGGAAAAAGGAAATGGAAGGGAAAAACAGGGTACTGTGACAGCTAGCTTTTCTGAAATGGAAGCATCATATGTGCTGTGCATAACCACTAAATTACTTTACATCCCACTATTGCTTTACAATGCTCCCTTAAGTTTGTTTAATTTTTGTTAGTGAGATGTAGGTCCAACTCTTGATGACATTGCAAATATAAAAATAAGCAACAATAGATCGTGCATGTACTTGCTCCACTAGAAGCCAACATTAAACCCAGCAAATGCACGGCATACAGCCCCCATCCCACAAATGAAACTAATATATTCACAGCAGCATCTATATGTTAAAATGTTGCTTAGGAAAATTATTTAGCTTAATAAAATAGAAGCATGAAAATCCAGGGAATTACATGCACTATAAGCATTAAATGTCCCTTAAGGTAAAAGGAGGGATTCCCAAACTGGGGTAACCTCCGGGGGGAACCGAGAAAGCTGCCAGGAGCCTGCAGCTCATGCTACAGCAGCTGACAAGACCTGGGCAGGTCCAGGAGCAATAGAGGACAAGACCCCCCACACGCTTTAGGGAGCACCAGCAACAAGGAGCTCTGCCAGCAGGGTGAGATACATCAGTAAGGGCATGGTGTGGCAGTTTGTGTGGCAGTTTGTGTTGAAGGGTGTTCATGAAGGGCACTGAAGCTTTGCCAGCTAGATCAGGGAGCAATGGAATCTACCCAGAAGAAAGCCATGGTCTCTAAGCTCTGCATCCACCATGACTGATGCAGCTGCCCAGACAGCTCTGCTGGGAAGGCACTGTCACCCCAGTGCTAGCCCTGTTATGTTAGAGAGTTTTGATTGTCTAGAGCTTAATGATGGTGATGATAGTGTTGGGTGTTTATGGGTAAGAATCAGGGGAAAGGTCAACAAGGTAGATATCGTGGTGAGAGTCTATTATAACCACCCAACCAGGATGAAAAGGCAGAAAAAATATTCTTTAACAAGCTGGCAGAAGTCTCACAATTGCTAACCTCTCTGCTGTATTGTATTTCCAGCAGATATCTGGTAAGGTGAAGGTCTCATCAGGAGCTTCCAGCTTACCAGATGTCTGCTGGAAATACAATACAACAGAGAGTCTAGGGGGTTCCTGGAGTGTATGGAAGATGATAACTTCCTGACAGAGCTGGTCAGTGAGCCAGTTAGGGAAGACACCCCACCAGACCTGTTGTTAGAGAACAGAGAAGAACTTGTGGGTGACTTGGGCTGTCTTGGGCACAGTGACTATGAAACGATAGAGTTTTCAGTTATCAGAGCAGTAAGGAGTGCGGTCAGCAAAACTGCTCCCTTAGACTTCCAGAGGGCAAACTTTGGCCTGTTAAGGAGACTGGTTGACAGAGTTCCTCGAGAGGCAGTCCTGAAGGGCAAAGGAGTCCAGGATGGCTGGTCGCTCTTCAAGAAGGAAATTGTAAAGGCACAGGAGCAGGCCCTCCCCGTGTGCCAAAAGACGAGCCAGAGGCAAAGACAAACCTGGCTGAACAGGGAGCTTTGGGTGCACCTCACGAAAAAAAAGTAGTTTACGACCTTTGGTAGAAGGGGCAGACAACTGAGGAGGACCACAAGGATGTTGTGAGGTTACACAGGGAGAAAAACAGAAAGGCCAAAGCCTAACTAGAACTTAATCTGGCTACTGCCATAAAAGACAATAAAGAAATGATTTCATAAATACATTAGCAACAAAAGGAGGGCTAAGGACAATCTCCATTCTTTATTGGGTGTGAGGGGAAACACAGGGACAAAACATGAGAAAAAGGCAGAGGTACTTAATGTCTTCTTTGCCTTAGCCTTTAATAGTAAAACCAGTTGTTCTCTGGGTACCAAGCCCCCTGAGGTGGGAGACAGGGATGGGGAGCAGAATGAAGCCCCTGTAATCCAAGGGGAAATGGTTAATGACCTGCTACACCATTTAGACGCACACAAGTCTATGGCATTAGATGAGATCCACCTAAGGGGACTGAGGGATCTGGCAGAGGTGCTCAACAAGCCACTTTCAATCACTTATCAGCAGGCCTGTCTAACCAGGGAGGTCCCAGTTGAGTGGAACTTAGGAAATGTGATGCCCATCGACAAGAAGGGCCAGAAGGAGGATCTGGGGAGCTACAGGCCTGTGAGTCTGACCTTGGCGCCAGGAAAGGTTATGGAGCAGATCATCTTGAGTGTCATCACAGCAAATGCAGATCAACCAGGCTATCAGGCCCAGTCAGCATGGGTTTATGAAAGGCAGGTGCTGCTTGACCAACCTGATCACCTTCTGTGACTCTGTGACCCACTTAGTGGATGAGGGAAAGGCTGTGGATGTTGTCTACCTAGACTTCAGTAAAGCCTTTGACACTGTTTCCCACAGCATTCTCCTGGAGAAACTGGCTGCTCATGGTTTGAACAGGTGAACTCTTCGCTGGGTAAAAAACTGGCTGTGGCTGTGTGGCTGTGGTGAATGGGGCTGAATCCATATGGCAGCCAGTCACAAGTGGTGTTCCCTGGGGCTCAGTATTTGGGCCAGTTCTGTTTAATTTTATCAGTGATCTGGATGAAGGGATTGAGTGCACCTTCAGTAAGTTTGCAGCTGACACCAAGCTGGGTGGGAGTGTTGATCTGCTGGAGGGTAGGAGGGCTCTAGGGAGGGATCTGGACAGGCTGGATTGATGGGCTGAGGCCAATTGTATGAGGTTCAACAAGGCCGAGTACCAGGTCCTGCACTTGGGTCACAACAACCTCATGCAATGCTACAGGCTCGGGGAAGAGTGGCTGGAAAGCTGCCTGGCAGAAAAAGACCTGGGGGTGTTGGACAACAGCCAGCTGAACGTGAGCCAGCAGTGTGCCCAGGTGGCCAAAAAGGCCAAGAGCATCCTGGCTTCTGTCACAACTAGTGTGGCCAGCAGGACTAGAGAAGTGATTGTCTCCCCGTACTTGGCACTTGTGAGGCTCCATCTTGAATACTGTGTTAAGTTTGGGCCCTTCACTACAAAAAAGACATTGAGGTGCTAGACAAAGTTCAGAGAAGGGCAACGAAGCTGGTGAAGGGTCTGGAGCACAAGTCTGATGAGGAGCGGCTAATGGAATTGGGGCTGTTTAGTCTGGAGAAAAGAAGGCTGAGGAGAGACCTTATTGCTCTCTACAACTATGTGAAAGGAGGTTGTAGCATGGAGGGTGTTGGCCTCTTCTCCCAAGTAACAAGTGATAGGATGAGAGGAAATGGCCTCAAGTTGTGCCAGGGAACGTTTAGATTGGAAATTAGGAAATATTCCTTCACCTAAATGGTTCTATGACTCTATGATTCTATACTCAAGGCAAATAAGACTGTGTGCCTATATACATGCTGCATTTGAAATCAATTTGGTTCTAGATAAACCAGTAAACATCGTTACTGAATCATGGGCATTGTTAGTGTTTAGTCATTACTGCTCTACCACATGGATTAAAGGAAAAAAAGAAATAACCTATTATAGTACAACACTGTACTAACAGTATTTGTATTAAGATACACTTTTGTGTAGCTGACTTCAAGATTTAGTCATAATTTTAAGAAAACATCAGCAAATTTTGTAAAGATTTTTTTGTTTGTTTGACTGGTGACAGAATTTCTGACATAAATATTCAAATTTAATTACCATGTCTACTCATATATCTCCCTGTCTTCCAGATTCACATGGTAGGTGACACCACAGCCTCTAAATGCCATGAGATACAGCTCCAAACAGCTGAGGGTAATCCATCTGTCCTGTTAAACTAGGAGGAACAGTAATATTTACTATACTAAACCTGGTAGATGAGTAATGAGTAACTCAAAGATGAGTAATTCTGAAAATCTGGCTGTCAACTGTCCTATTCTTACTGGCATATAGTGTCCTTAAAAGGTTATTGAGACATTGTGTTCCAGAAGGGTCTTCATTCACATTTCATGTGAAGGCAAGCTTAATTTTGAATAGTTACATTTTAAATTATCTTTCAAGAAAACCATCTTCCAAATTATGAGCAAAAATAATTTCCAGAATTTTTCCTCCCAGATAAGAGCCTTTCAGCATTATCATTTATTATATTCAAGCACAGTTGCACCTGCAGTATTGTCCCAAATACAATATACTGAAATGTGTGGGCTTACTTTCTTGATGAAGGTTATTATGAATGGTTTATCTGTCTAGCTTGTATCAATCACTGCAACACCACCATCTGAACTGGAGGAGAGCAGAGCAGACATTATTTTCAAGTCTTGTTTCAGCAGTGTTCAGAGACACGGAAGCTATAATCCTTGATCTGAAATGATCTCTGTTGCTTATAAGTCTGCTGACAACAGCTGACCAAACCTGGACATGGAGTTCATTGCAATCTGAGAGCCATGTGAAACCTTCTCTGAATAAACAAGTAATTTAACAGGACATATGAGGTGTTAAAATTGTGAAAGAAGCACACGCTGTTAAAATATCTGTCATTTGGCTGTATTTAAGTATTACTAATGTGTTCAGTAAAGGGAGAAATTAACACATCAGCTAGAGTACATATCTGGTGAACCCTAGCCCCTACAAGGCTTTCTAAGAAATGTGAAGATGTGAAGGTATTCAAAGCTGCATCTTCGCAGCTTTGTTAAATGGGTCATTTTTTCAGGAAAGGCTCAATATTCTGTATCCATTGTGGAAATTTCAACAGAGAGAAAACCTCTGAAAATAAAGATCACCCGTGCTTCATTTTGAATGTTGATATTTGGGCAACAAAAAGTTGAAAGGGGCAACAAAAAGTTGAAAGAGACAACTATGCTTAAAAAAACCCATATGATACTCTGGATACAAATGGGAAAGATAACAGCAGAGCCCGTGTGCACTTTCTGGCTAGATAGCTAGCTGGAGACAAATCTGTTTCACCTTCCTGCTAGAAACACTGCTGTGCAGCCAGCCTTGAAGAAAAAAAGGGCCGTTATATTCTTTTTCTCCTTGCATCCAATTAGAAAATTTTTTTTTTTTTAAAGAAAGGAAAAGTCCTTACCTCCCCTCTTTTCCTTAAATGAGAGTATTGCAAAGATTTGCATACAAAAGCACTTGACTATTTGTACTGCAGTACATCTGGCAATTATCTTACAAGAGAAAGCATTCGTTTTAGCCAATTGCCACAGGCTTGGCATTACTGAGAGAAACAGAAAGCACTTGAATGTACAGAAGAAAAAGGATATTCCAGCTTTCTACCAGCTACCTTGAACATACTTCACGTTTAATTTCACCCTGTTGCCACAGGCACTGTGTTGTTATGACAGCTGATCTGCCATTGAATAGCTGTAAAGGAAAATCAACAAAGGATCGCTTCAGCGATTTTCAGTGCAATTTATTGGAGCTTGTATCTCGCAGCTGCTGCCGCCTGTCGGGGTAATGACACATGATGGGTGATTAAAGTGCAAGTCCCTAAATCAAAGCTGTGCCAATGGTCTGAAGAGGCAGCAAACAGCATTCAGACCCTGTTCATTTCTCATAGTGGGAGGACCTCATTAGGAAAAAAATGGGCTGTTTTACCAACAAGAGAAAGTACTTGTGTCTAGAGAGAGTTTCCGTGGTTCTGAGATTTACCAAAGCTCTCTTACAGCATCTTTTAGACTGTGCATTTAATTAAAAAAATAAGTAATTAAAACAGATCGAGACTGTTACAATCCATCACAACTGACTTGGAATTTAAACTGAGCTGTACTGTAGTTCATTTGCATCCTCATATTTAACACAATTTTTGCCTTTTTTGCCAAGAAACAGGTGGTGAAAGAGAGAGCTGCCTGTCATGATAGTAAGGGCAAAGGTAGACAAAGGCACCTCACCAGCTCATAAGAAAGCAAACTTTGGGGTACAAGAGTGGTTTCAGTTCACTGATTTTTTTTTTCCTTTATCTCACTCTTGATCCTGAAGAGATATGCAAGTAATCTAGATAGAGACTTTTACCAATTTTAGCCAAAATTGATCATTGGACAAAAATGCACTTAAGATAACTGCAAAATAATTATGAAGCAGCAAATAAATGAAAAAGACCTTTGTGTAATGATGGCAGAATGTCAGGAGAAGAAAACAGTAAAACAGAGTACACAATCAGACCAGAGGACTTTGTTTTGTTTTGCCACAGAAAACACTACAGAACATGGGACTGCAAAAAAATGGAGCAAGGACAGATTAAGAAATATCAAAATAACTGGGCTCAGGTGGATTTCACATAGTATGATTGCAGTTCTTCCTATAAGCATTTTTGAAGGTGTTATAGATGAAGACTTTAATCTTCCTTTACAACATGTCATGGATAACCTACCTTTGTAAATGCAGAAAAGGCAATGCCACCCTTATTGACATATTGCGGGGTAT
This sequence comes from Caloenas nicobarica, assembly GCF_036013445.1. Lineage (NCBI taxonomy): Eukaryota > Metazoa > Chordata > Aves > Columbiformes > Columbidae > Caloenas > Caloenas nicobarica. Next base: position 121,006,019 of record NC_088245.1, on the reverse strand, counting down.
ACACATTTTTAACAAGAAATTGAACATAAACAAAAAGATAGCATCTATGCATAAAAGTTATTCTTTTCATACACAAGGAAAAGTAGCAGTCAGTCAGATCTCAACATTCCTATATTCTCAACAAGGAATCGTTTTCCTAAAGACTAAAATGAGTATTTAGAGGCACCTGGGTGAGCAGAGCGCAGTGAGTTCTCCATCACAGCTTGCTGGCTTTACTGCAGGTGTTGCAGCAAAGCAAACTCATCTGACTGGCCATATGGGAAGTGCCTTTATCCTGACCAGATGAAGTTTCACAGAGGAAGCCAGGCACAGACTTCTATCCGTTTTAATCAACAGATGCTGCAGTGCTTTAACCATGTTCAGTAGAACAACTGTTAGTTAGCGGTGGAGGAAACAGCTTCACTGGATTCAGAATATCCCTTCATAAGCATTTTGGGGTGTATTTGTGTTTATAACTACTATTATCTTTTATTTCTTTTGCAGCAGTAGCTACTGAAGTGATCAGGGCCTCTTTGTTCCAGGAGTTGTCTGAAGACAGAGAGAAACAAATCTTGCCTGGAAGATGACGTGGTCAACATGCATGAGAGGCATTATAAGGGAGGCAGAGGCAGCAGAGGGGCAAGCTGTGAATTACCACAACCAAAAGCCAGAGTAGCTGAAGGAACAGGGCATTAGATTCACTTTTCCACTGTGACCAGGCTCCCTTTCCCTCTTCTTCTGTTATTCCACCAGCTCTTGTCATAGATAAAAATTCTAAAAAAAATGTTTAAGTGGTAAAACTTAGCATTAAAAGTATTATCTGTGATTAGTATGTTCCTGCTGGAAGGGGGTGTGGGTCTGACTGATGGCTTTAGGTTTGTTTATTACATGCATGTAATGCAAATAGCTAAGAAGCATATTTGAGAGGAAAGTGAATGAAACAACTCTATATTCTTGGCAGACAGGATTTGTTGGAAATGTTTTGGTGATCAGATTAAACTTCTCCAACTCCACACTGACGTGAACATAAGTGATGGATTTAAGAAGAGGCAGGGCTAACAGGACTGCCTCCAACAAATTATTTACATAGAGACATATACACCTTAATGAAAGCTTGCTTTCTGAGAGGGAATTTTTTCACAGTACTGTTTTATCATGTTATATATAGCCTCTAAAGTGGAATTAGGAAGTGTGACGTTTATTCAGATGAAGGCAGGCAGACAGTCCATTTTAAGCAGACATCTCTTCCCTTGTGACTCCCAGGCAACCTTTAAATAATTTCAGTTCTTCCCTTCATGTTAAAGGCTCATTATCATTGATAGAAATTCTTTAGAAGTCTTCTCATCCCAAGCACCAGGAGTCATTTCTCAAGACAGCACTAGATTCCTTATTCCAGATCTCTCTCATAATTTCCTAACATTGTATGTCTAAGTGAATAAGGAATTTGAGAATTACTTATCCTTGGTTCAGAAGAAGAGAAAAAAATCACTGATCATGATTTTTATGTCCATTACTTGAAAAGAAAGGCTGAAGAATAATAGCTGCGAAGTGAAGATTCTCTGCTTTCATGGCTGCCATTCTAGCCCTGTGGGTACCGATTCAGCATCAACTTTGGCAGCTCTTTCTTTTCACATTTGTGTTAGTATTCCTGAAGGCTCTTTCTTTTCCTCTCATCTTTTTTTCTTTGCACTCCCTCCTTATACAATCTCCTCTCCCTTCAACCAAGAATTTGGACCAGATTCTCTGATGTGAAGGTGTCACGCAACAAATAAACACACTAAGTAAACATGTATCTGGAATTACTACCTTTTCCTTCCTAACATTAAGAGACTTGTTAAGCAAGTCAAGTTGGCTTATAGCTTGAGTTGGCTTTACACTAAGAAAAAGTCTGCCAATTTTAGAGGTAGCAAGTCATGAAAGTATTTTAAGTCAATGTTTATTCTGTCCACTCCTGAACTACCAAAACAAAAATTGGCGTACTCTCTTTTGACGTCAAGGGTCAATAGCTTTTCTGTTTAGATACAGGTGACACTGGAAATTCTGGAAGAGTAAAACATCCAGTCTCATTTAAGGGATTTGTCACAGGATCTATGAAAAACAAAAATTAATCGAGCAATGTTACTAACAAAGTAGGTGGAAACTTCTATCAAACATGGAAGAGAACAATCACTTGTGCATAAGAGGGGTTTTTTTTTGTTTTGTATGTTTGTTTGTTTGGTTTGGTTTTATTGTCTGGTTTTGTTTTGTTTGGTTTGGGTTTTTTTGTTATTTTTTGGTGTTTTTTTTCTTTGTTTTGTTTTTTTTTTGCTTTGTTTTGTTTTTAAGTTTGCAGTGGTGCTATCAATGCTTAGCATCTGCATACATGAGGTATCTGTGGTACAAGGGACAGTTAACAAGTGAAGGAGGCAGCTGTAAAGGGACTGCTGCCATGTCTTTCTTTCTGCGAAGGAATCTAGTTTCATGATCAGTGACTAAATCCATCTAAGCCACTCCAGGTTTTTATTGGATGATTTGAGCTACTGCTCACAGACAACCCACAGATAGACTGAAGGAAGATGGAAAGTCGATTTGTCACAAGGAAGCCACAACAAAATGTATTGCTGTTAAACTTTGTTTATGCTTTGGAAGGCTGTTTCTTACTCAGCAACCTTTTCACCCAGAAACAACTGTCTGGGCCAGGTCTCACCTTCTGCCTCTGAATAAAAAAGGCATTTAGGGTGACCTTGTGGAATAGGATCAAATAATTAAGAATGCCATGAATTTCATGAGGGAAGCACAAGGTTTTGATCTAGTAGCAGGGCTGTATCTGAGGATCCAGAAAGAGGCTTGTAGGGGAGAGGAATAATCACAGAGAAAAAGGAAACAGCTTATGACAAGATACAGTACCAAAGAGAACAGAAGCAGGTCCAGGCCCTCACTTTGGAGCCGCTCAGCCTGAACAGGCACAAGAGTTACATGCCATAACCACACCACCAGAACAGGAGATCCAGCTATATCTGAAGCCCACCATGGCACGCTTCCAGTCAAGTCACTCCCCAAAGCAGCTTGTCCTTAATTTGTGCTGGATTAAAGCTAAAGTTGTGCCTCTTCCACTCACGCACCAACACACTGACGGCGTTTGGTCAAAGAGCCATGCTGGGAGCAGTACGTGTGTTAGTGCAGGTGTGTGAGGGTGCACAGACATGCTTGCCTGCTATCTCAGAGCCAGAGGGGTTTTCATTAGATTCAAACAGCAACCGACTCTCCAGGGAAGCTCCTGCTCTTATTTGATAAGGGATGCTCTTTTATCACACATGAAACTGCATGCAGTGATCAGACAGGCAGTGTGGATAGCAGCCAACTAGAGGAAAGCTACTTTCCTGTAGCATATTACAACAGTTCATTGCTACTACTGTTGAAGATTGGCCCAAAAAAATGGCCAGTTATGGAAAGCACAGAAGCTGGAACTTCTACTGGTCCACAGAAAAAGTATGCAATTAATATACTTGCTTGAGGGGCTGTGATATCATATTATTTTTCAGAAGATGAACCCACTACGGTAAATCAGAGTGGAGAAAATATCTGTGGTACTGGGGCTTGCAAACCTAACAAAGCTGACACACTTCCTTTCAAATAACTTATTCTCTGACATTACAGCAAACAAACGACACCCCTAAACCTCAGCATTAGTGGTCTAAAGTATAGCTGTCCAATGGAGAATAAATTGGATTTTCCTTCCTTTCAGGAAAAAGAAAAAATCTTTACTTTCAAAGGCAAACCTTTTTCTAGCCAATTGACATCTCAAAACTTCAAAACAGTCTTCAAAAATCCTACAAACAAGGAAGTGCATGGCTTGGTGACCTCCTTCAATACTGGTCTAATAGGTCATCTGGGAACATTTGGCATGTTGAAGCATCAATAGTCTTTTTTTTTCTCATAAATTGAGAAATTATGCTATCTCTACAGCTTTTTTTTTTCATAATATTTCCTCTATATTCTCAGCTATGTTCATATTTGAAGGAGTTATAGCTAATATGCAATTAAAAACTGGAGTGCTTTTGTCTCTTGTGCCTAGAAAGTACTGATAGGTTGAGGTTGTGTACGCACTCTAGATTCAACAGAATTAAATACATTTTCTGAAGGTTATCTGCAAGTGCCTGAGTCAAAATTACTACTGCAGCTGTATCTAAAATATCTTATAGTATATTACAGCATCTCGTGTTATCTACTGTAATTGTACATGTAGCATCTATCCATGGTATCTTGAGAACGGATTTAGGGACCTTTTAATCCATGTTTTCTTCAAATTCTGAGATTTGTACCAGTTGCTACGAGTATTTCTCCTTTGTTATAGGGATTTTCTTTACCTTTAACTAAATAATTTTCTTACTTCCCCTTCATTAATCAGCAGTAGCTCATACACATGATGCAAATTTTTGAAATTAGATGTTAAACCTTTTAATCTTTAAGTCTCCTTTTCTCCCTCTACTAAACCACATTTTTTTATTAACCATACTAAGTTCCAGGTGCTACCATATGCAGCTAAATACCAACAGTAAATTAAAACCAACAAAATCAGCTTCTCCCCTTCCTCCCCACTTCTCCTCCCTCCAAACTAAGGATGCAGTAGACAAGCCTTTTTCACTCAACAATAACATCTGGATCACAGAGAAGTGTTTTAGTTCTTACTTTTAACAGTGAGGTACATGGACTTGCTGACGTCTGCTCCCACATCATTGCTGACCTTGCAGAGGTAGTATCCACTGTCTTCTTCCAGCACATGTTTAATCAGCAAGGAGCCATTTGTGAGAAGCTGGATACGACCGTTCAATGCAATTGGCTGGAACTGAGGAACCCCGGCACCTAAAGAAGGATCCCCATGGAAAGAAGTTAGTTAGGAAGGAAAGAATCCCAGGTTTTTGTTTTATTTTTATTTTTTTAATAACTCCAGTTTCCTGTTCTTAGAGGCTCATTTCAATTAAAATATGAATAGTTTCTGGCATCATCAGAACAAATGGAATGGTTCGTTGCCCAAACCAGAATTCATTAAATGGATAGAAGAAAGACATTTGAAACATAATAGTAACAATATTTTGCCCATGTTAAAGGTACAGGGGTAAAAGGAGCTCGAAGCAGGAGTAGAAGGACCTGAAAGAGGGAGAGAGGTAATGAAGGAGATTTTCAGACCGCTCATGGGTAAAAAGGCACATTTGTTGTACATTTAGAGGCTGATAAATTATTGACAATTACAGCTGAACAGTCATACAAGTATGCATCCCTAATGCATACACCAAATGAATTTCTTATGACTAAGAGGGATGTCTGTTTTAGTAAACATGGCATACTCAAGGGACCTCTAGGACCTCGTTTATGAAATTCTAGGTAACAGGGAAAACCACATCAGTGACTGTGTTGCTTGTTTTTTCCTGCAGCTGACTGACTGATGACACATAAAATCTCTGTTCTGCCATGTTTGTAGCCAGTATTTATTTGGACTGTTAAAAAAAAAATACAAAGAAAGAAACAAACAAACAAAAAGCTCAGCTCAGACCACTAATCAAGTGTGAGGTGCCATGTTTGGCAGAAATATAAAAATTGAAGTACCATAAAAAGACAGGAAGCCAGAGATTTCTGTGTCAACCATAGTTTTAGTGAAGAACCTACTTTTCCTTGGAAATGAGATACTGGGTAATTTAGGGAGTAGGGAACAGGACACTGCCATGCTGTCAGATGTCTGCACAGAGCCTCACCACAAGTTCAGGTTCCTCTAGCACTAGGGACTGTCTAAGTGTACATGAAGATCTGGTTCTTGTAACAAAGGGGTTTACAACCTATTTTGACAGCATGAGATGAGATTTTTCAGGTAAATCGTAAGGTAGTCTTCTTCAATGGAATTCTCTTATACCACTTTCTATACACGAAGTTAATATCTGTCAGCATTAATTACTATACGCAGCTGACTGAGTCAGCCCAGGAGGAAATACAATGAATAAATACTATGGGGAATGACTTAGTATGAAATATCAAGATATAACAACCTACGAATACAAAATCTAGAATATTAATAAAGACCAGACATGCATACTAAAAATTCTTCTAGTCCTAGAAGAATTTGCTTTGGAGACTTACGTTTACACTAAAGGTTTGGATGGCCAATACTATGAACTTCAAAATGTTAAAGCGATAATGTTTTCACAAACATCATTTGTTATTCTTGCTTTTTGAACCATTTTAGTCACATGTATATCACACTTTCCTCTTAGTCTATTTTTTCTTTAATAAGCCGGTTTTCCTGTCATTTAGTTCGAAAGCACATTTATGCTTCACTAACTCTACCTACCTGCAATTGATTGCCCAAGTAGACAGATGCAAGCACTCGCTTCTTATATTTCTTCACATTAAAAATTTTGGGGATAATTTGGTGTTCACAGAAGAGAAAGGGCTTATACTTCTGAGGATAGTTACAACTGGGCAAAACTTTGCATAACAGTTTGCAAAGGCTTCTTACTCTTCACACACAGCTACTGCTACTACAGCTAAAGTCCTTTCTGAGCAGTGACAGCAGTTTATCACACACAACTGCATGGATAAATCTGCAAGACCATGTGTTCGTGAATCACAGAATCACAGACTGATTGAGGTTGGAAGGGACCTCTGGCAGTCATGTGGTCCAACTCTTTTGCTCAAGCAGGGCCACCTAAAGCTATTTGCCCAGGACCATGTCCAGACAGCTTGTGAATATCTCCACGCATGAGACTCCACAGCCTTCCTGGGCAACCTGCACCAGTGCTCAGCCGCCCTCACAGTAAAAAGTGTTTCCTTAGACTCAGACAGAACCTCCTCTGTTTCAGCATGTGCCCATTGCCTCAATAAATCTGAAGGACTTAAAACAACAGATTCTTGCTGGGGTGTCTGTATTGATCACTGTCATTATTCTTTGGAGACAGCAAGTCCATTTCCATTGCCCGTCTACCCTGATGTTCAAAAAAATGAACTCTCTTCCGTTTTTTACTGACACAAAAAGCCAATGACACTAACTTAACTTCAAGTGTACAGATGGCCTTTCTACTCTGTTGTGGTACCTATAAACAAGCTATGACCTCATTGCATTACTCCTTCTGGGTTCACCTCAGTAATTATCTCAGAATTTGGCACAAACCTTGCTCACAAATTGATTATGCAGTGTATCTCTTTAGAGCAAGAGGTAGTGTATATCCTATAGACCTGTAGAGCAGCTTAGTTAGACTGGGTATTGAAATTGCAGTCATCCGCTAACAAAATACAGGCTTTTGTAAAAATACTGACCTTTTCACCTAGAGCTATTTTGGCCAAAAAATGAAATGGCAGTTTCATGGTTTGCCTGCATCACATATCTACTATAACTTTCTATAATTTAAAAACTTAAGAGTTGTTAATGGAAAACCTTAAAAATAATTGCTTGATGGTAGTGTCACTAACATCAGACCACTATCCCTTACCACTATCCCTTTCTCATTTATTAAGATGGGCTGCTTACCTCTTCACAGTTAATTACAACTCAGCTAGCTTGGCTTGGCTTTCTCCTTCAGCATGCAACCAAACCAAACCAAATCAAACCAAACCAAAATAGAATTACTTCTTTGTGACCCATATTCACAATTAAAACCCCATAAATCATTGAGATTAATGGCATTTGGAGCTCAGCACCCTTCTTGCCACAAACTAGAATTTACCAATAAAAGCAAAAATAGTTTCTAACATGAACTTTTCTCTCTCTTTATCTTTTTTTTTTCCAAATGTAATTTAGATTTAGATCCTAAGGAATCCAAAAATGACATGAAGCATTACATAAGGATTTCTTCTCAACAGCACCTAGTTTTGCTTTTTAAAGAGTTAACTCATTTAGATTGGATAAATTTTGAATAGTTTGTTTTCTTGCTAAAACCTACCAGAAGACAACTGGCTGGAAGACACATCTAGCTGGCAGCACATTTTAATTAAAAAGCAGTCAATTTTCTATGGTTACTGAGGGTCAAGTGGGGCCAGCTTTAATGCTGTGTTACATGAGAAGCAAATGTTAAAGCATTATGTAAAGCGCATACTGAATTACTGCTTATGCTAATGATACCTGACCTTTCTTCTTTGCTGAAAAGATATGATCGGCCATGTTACCATGGATTTTGAAGGGGGAAAAAAAAATCAGCCAAATGCTTTCGATGAACCTGGTTCTGAGGCTGTTTCAATTAAAGCAGTATCTCTTTTTTCTCAGCCATCCATTTCCTCACTCGCCTGTCGAGGCCATGGCTAACACAGGCACACACTCACAGCTCCAGGACATCTCTAAGGCAGACCAGAAGTGCATCCAGCTCAGCCTTGTGTCTGTGGCAATGGCCAGCACTATGTGCTTAGGGAAATGATAGAAGAACAATATAAACATTATTGCACCTTATTGCACGTTGCTAGCCTCTGACAATGTGAAGATTAAACCAGTAACTTACAGGTGAGTAAGGTGTTACTAAATGAGAATTAATCTGTCCCTAGTGATCACTGGAGGATTCCTACCTTTTGAGTACTTCCAGACAATGGTAGGAACAGGATAACCCTCTGCAGAGCAGTTGAGAATTACAGCTTTTCCATAGATCCCATCCTGGTCGCTGGGCTGAACTACAAACCTGGGGGGCACTGTGGGAGGAAGCAAAAGGAGCCATGAGAATCTGTGCGACTTACCAGGTAGCTCAAAATGACAGGCCAGTCAAATAAGGAGAAATAAAATTTCATAGCAGAAAACAAAAACTAAAACCAGATTTTTTAATATCCAGTTACATAGTAAAGTTGGTTTTACATGATTATTTACTTTCTGTACACAATCTCAATGTATTTCTTGCCAGACGCAACAAAGCACTGGTCTTTATAGGATACAAAAATAAATTAATAAAAATCTCTCTGTTATATATATGTTATATATTATAAATTGGAGTAACAGATGAATCATACTGTCATGGTCAGAAAAGAAATGCTGTCTAACAAAGGCAGAGGTTTAACAGATACCTAAGAACAACTGAAGTTTTCTGTGCTTGTTTTTTGTAATGGTGAACCAGTAAGCCTTAGAAAAATAATGATGTAGTATAAATAATCTTAAAAAATAACACTTTTACTAGCAATCAAATAACTTTATATTAAAATGAGGAGTTGTGAACCATGATTCCTGATGGGACTTTTCTTTCCAAACAGCCATAGAAAGGTTCAACACAATTTGCTTGCATTAAGGTAAAGAGAAGTCTTACTGCAATAGGTGTATGTGCATCAATGTATACATATCATTAGACTTATTCTAAGGCAGCATAAAACCGCTTTAATAAGTCTTCCAGATACAGGCATGTATGCATCTATTTATACATAAATAAGAGCTGCTCATCTCAAGGAAAAGCTCTATGTGTTCCAAACACAGATACGCAGGGAAGAAAAGAGCTTGTGACAATGCTAGAGCTACTGGCCTGATACTAAATGGCAAAGCTTCAATAAAACCTACAAATTTGACAAAAGTCTGAAAGAAAAGCTGAAAAATGTGAAGAATGTTGAAAGACCCATAGAAGTTATTAAATATTCAAGGTGCTTAATGGTTGTATTAAAGTCAGTTAAGGTCACAGGTTTTCATTGATCTCCTGTTCTTTGGTTCAGTACATGAAGAAGTAAATACCTGAGAAAAGAGTTAAATTATTTATGTCCTTAAATCGACATGTTATTCTTTTTGTCATTTCTTACAGTGCTACAGAGAAAGTGGAGTAAGGTGACCGAGCCTGTGATAGATTTTTTTTTTCCTCTCAAATCAAGTACTGCAACACACTCAGGTCTAATGCAGTAAAGGAGAAATCCTAATAGTTCCTTGCCCACCGCAGCATATGCACTTGGGGACTCACATGTAGCCTCATGGATTCACAGCTCCGCAGGTCCAGCCAGTGGTGACTGTCTCAAAGTTGGGGGAGACAGAACACAAGGCCCAACCATCCCTCCTTGCTCTGACCCAAACCCCCATCAGACCCCACCACCTGCCTCTACAGAAGTACCAGAAATTAAGAAAGACAGTATGAGAAAGGGTTGTAGCATGAGGAAATGCAACGCAGCACAGAAGGGGATCGTCAGTGCAGTGACTATCTACTTGGGACCTGAAACAGCTCTTAATGGCCATGAATACACTACTGCTTATACATCAGAAAAGCGGTGTGGCTGAAGCACAGCAGAAGCACCAGTGCTATATTATGTGACTTTAAAGTATGAACACTCTCATAGTTTATGCGAATAGCACCTCCTACTATACCAGAGCGTCCCAAGTTCTCCTTAAGCAGAAACTTAGGTTGCCAGTGTTGCTATGGACAAGACTGATGAACGTCGGAGGTATCTACAGATAATCTCCAGGTGCAGACAACCCTCCTCACAATGGCTTGAACCTTCCTCCCTGTGCCTCCATAATCCAGACTCCCCTCCAACTTTCTCTTTCCACCTTCATAGACACAAATGTTTTTTAAAAGAGGGGAACAATCTTCTGGAGAGAAAAAAATCCCTTTAGCTTGACCTTTTGCTTATTGAATCCTGTAGCTATTATGCAAAGCTGTTTATTGCCTAACTATGTACAAAGAAGCTCCACTGCTGTTTGAAACGTGGCTAGAAGAAATGGAAGGAACTAACAGCATTAGAGGCTCTTTTGTACTAGGAGATATATTTACTGCTGTCAAATATTTCCGTTTTCTAAACAGCTGCCACACTGACAAATATATATCATATGTTATGTTAATTCATGATAGGTGAGCATCAAACAGGAAATCCCAGAAACAGCAGCTCTGGGCAATCACCCACCCTGTTCTAATTATCTGTTCACAGAAGACATTTGGTTCAGTAACTCTTTTCTCACTGTTCTGTGTTCATTTTATCACCAAACACAAAAGGAGTCCCAAGTA